>NC_141036.1:46570000-47170000 GCF_052040795.2 Danio rerio | reverse complement strand
AATCCTTGTGTTTTTAAATATACATCTTTCAGTGTTTGATCAGATTGTAAGATTGGCAGCTTTTTATTAAGTGATCTCAATCTACCCACAGTGTATTCATCAGTGTGGTGGAGAATGTTGACCACAGTCAAGTAACTGCACTGAAATCTTCTTTTTTTAGCACTGTAATGAAATCATCTTCCTGCATGCTTTCTAGGAGCTCCTTTTAGCATTTGTGTTTCGACGTCAGACTGAAATGAACTCTATATGCTTTCGTTTAATCATTTTACTGTGACATGCATTGATACATTTGAAGTCTTTTCACTGAATGGTGAGCAGGCAGTATTTTTAAGCTTGTTTGGACGGAGGATTTTGAGGGGATTCTGTGCGCTAGCGATAAGGCTCTGCTGCTTAAATTCACAATGACTACTGCAAATTGTGAACCTGCCCTGTTCCTTCCTAGCCGTCTGGGCCTTCAAAGCTTAAAACAGAAATCATGAGTCAGACATGTGGCCTAATCTGGGTTTGTCATTATGTCGTTTCTTCTAAAGTGGTGTTCTTTGTATAAAAGAGAACACTATGATTCCTGTTCCTCCTCAGTTACAGTAAGACAGGTTTTCCCATATCTATGTACTAGCTGAAAGCTTTTATTTAATTATTATTAATTCATGTTAAAAGATGTTTTTGTTCTTATTTTCTAAGATCTTTTCCAGTGAATAATGTATACCTTATAGTTATTACGTTATTAAGGGATTAAAATAAATTTCTTTGCTCTATTGAACACAAAAGAATGTTTTTAGAAAATTGCTGGTAACTGCAGCCATTGACTTTTATTGTATTTTCCCCTATTATGGAAGTTTATGGGTGCCAGCAACCAGCAGTCTTTAAAATGTTTTCTTTTATGCTCAAAAGAAAGAAACTCATAAAACCACATGAGGAGAGTAAATAATAAGGTAATTTTGGCTGAACTATCTCACTCTGACACTTTATCACAACACATTGAGTTGCAAAGATTTTTTTTTTGTATGCCAAGCTGTATTTAAATATACAATGCTTTAGTTCCAGTTTACCACATCGATCAATTTTTGTTTAGTTAATTTTTAAAGCTTATTTTGATATCTCTTTATCGCTATAAATGAATTATTCAATAGACTTTCGTTTTCTACACTATAATTATACACCATCACACAATGCACCACAGTGTACACTAACGTGAACCTAAAAAAGCGCATGTCACTCCGCTGCTCATCCGTTTGCACTGGCTGCCAGTTGCTGCTTGCATCAAATTCAAAGCTCTGATGTTTGCTTACAAAGCGACTTCTGGATTTGCTCCTTCTTATCTGCTCTCACTTCTGCAGATTTATGTGTCCTCCAGAAACTTGCGTTCTGTGAATGAATGTCGCCTCGTGGTTGCATCCCAAAGAGGGAAGAAATCACTTTCCCCGAACTCTCAATCTGCCCAGTTGGTGGAATGAACTCCCTAACTGCATCAGAACAGCAGTCACTCGCTGTCTTCAAGAAACGACTAAAAACTCAACTATTTAGTCTCCACTTCCCTTCCTAATCGAGAGGGTGCTCGCTGCAGAGCCATTTGAGGAGAGCTGAGCTCCAGCGAGGGGGAGCATGAGCTGTCACTCCTCCTCCTGTAAGCTGTTTTAATGCGTACATCAACCCCACCCCTAACCCTACCCCCAGTGACATCACTCGTAGAAGAAGTGCAAAAAAGGTGGAGCTCAAGCTTAAGCTCCCCCTCGCTGGAGCTCAGCTCTTCTCAAATGGCTCTGCAGCGAGCACCACTTGTCCTAATCTGCAATTGCCTCTCTGGTTCAACCGCTAACTGTATTACAAAAAAAAAAAAAAAAAAAAAAAAAATACTAATGTTTTGCTTCTTACACTTTACATACCTGAAACTTGCAACAGCACTTATTCATTTTTGCTCCTATAGTTGTACAAATTGCTTTCTTGACCTCATTTGTGTGTCGCTTTGCACAAAAGCATCTGCTAAATGACTAAATGTAAACGTTATAGTATTTATTACAGTTTACTATACTACAGAACTATGTGGTGTTAAAACGTTTTCATTATGAATTATTAAAGTTTTTCCCCATGTGGATATCTTCCAGACATCACGAAATAACAGATGAAAGCATACAAAAATGTGGATGCAAAGTGTACATTATTATTCATTTATTTTTGTAAGGGGGAAAAGTGCTCCCCAATAATAATCATATAGTTTTGTCGCAAGGGTAGCATTTCTTTTTTGTTCTGTCGATGAACTTAACATCAAACAAACATTCACCGCTGCTGTGCATATAGCTGTGTATTCCGCCAAAACACCAGTGAAGACATGGATTATTGCAAAACAAGACTGATATTTCATAGCAACATGTGCTCAAAAGAAGAAAGAAACTCATAAAATAACATGAGAAGAGTAAACAATGAGGTAGTTTTGGCTGAACTATTCCACGCTGACACTTTCACAACACATTGAGTTGCAAAGATTTTTTTTGTTCGCCAAGTTGTCTAAAATGTTGTTTAAATATGCAAGTAGGGCATTATTTATTTAGATAAAAATTGCTCAACTTTAGTTCCAGTTTACCACATTGATCGATTTTTATGTTGTTCATTTTTATAACTGAGGGAATTACTTTAATATCTCTTTTATCACTCCATAATTCAGAAAGTACTGCAATGTATAAAAAAATTACAGAATATAGATATGAATGAAACTGTAAAAGTTGGTGCATGTAACTGCTGCTAAATTTAAGATTTGCTTTTAAAATGTGCATTGTAAATGAAATCTACAGACACATATAGTGCGACACAAGTAGCACTTTAAAGCTGGGTGATTAATGGAAGATCATATTCATGCACATTTTGGCAGTAAAGCCAGCTCTGTAATCAGCAGATGGACCAGTGTTTACCACATTGGTGTTGCATCATGCTGTGGTCACATTTGAGTTTGAGCATGCGGAATTCTGTTGTACGGCGCTGTGAAAAGGGGTGGGATTAAACAAGATGATTAGACATTTTAAAAAGTGAGGAATCGGTCCATATTTTAAATTCTGTATAGAGAGGTCATCTTTTGATCTTCAATTGATCTTATGCAGTCACGTGATGCGATTTTATAGTTCACCAAGCTTGAACTTTGCACCACAGCAAACCGTGAAACTTGTCGCACGAGCTTGCGTTTTCAGTCTGACGCATTCATGTGCATATGAATGGGTGGTGTGACCGCGGCTTCAAACTGAGAAAAACACTTTATGAAAAGTGAAGTTCTGAAGGGCATTACAATTTTTTTTGCTATCTGTGTCTCGATTTAATAGCAAAATAAGATAGAAATAGATAGACCAGAATGAGCTGGGACATTTATCTTAGACACTACTTGTGATCTTTATTGGTGCTGTCAGATAAATTGCGTTAAAAAAAAAGTATGTACACATGGATGTATTGAATAAATGTTTATTACATGCCGCTTTTTCTGCAGTTTTTCAGCCAGTTTCTTGAACTTTCTCCTCTTTATGAGTAAAAACGGTCTAAAAAAGCTTTTCGTCATTTCTTATTTTGGCCGATTTAAAGAATTGTAAAGAACATAAAAGAGAAACATTTTGATGTTCTGATAGCGATTCCTATGTAGAAGAACCACTTCCTGCTCTGCATCTGAATTTCGCACATCATCAATGACGTCATGTGAAAACGACCTATAGCACATAAGAGTCACTTCACAACATGACCTGTGTCATTTACAGTGTCATTTTGTTTTTAGTTGCATTTCACTTAAGATTTTCCTGGAACTGTAACTGGCATTTCCTATTGTACTAGAAGTTATTTAACAGTGTTCATGTGACTAAAGCCTAGTTTGCTAGATGATTGATTAACACTTCAATTCTGTTAGTGCAAAGGAAATATAAACAATTCTGCTTGGGTGTGAATGTTTTTCCCCCAGCATGAATGTCCTTGATAAATTTTATTATTCGCACCTTTGGGAATTCCCTTCCTGGTACTGTGTTTTAAATCTCACCTGCTGTATTTTCCATTCCGTTTCAAATGATATATTAGCAGCATATGCCTGAAGGCAAGATTAAGTAAATCGGGCAAAAAAATAACTAATATTTATTATGACCATACTTACATATTTGATTCATTACATTTAGGAATTGTAAGCATTTTTTTGCATTACAAGTTTACTAAAATATTACTTTTAAATAGGCAAATAAGGCATTGAAGAATTTGCATATCACATTCATACAGGGTCCCTGCAGGGTCTTAAAAAGTATTAAAAAGTCTTAAATTAAAAAATCTAAATTTATGGCTTTAAAAAGTCTTAAATTTTCTAGGTCTTAAATATTTTTGCTCAGGTCTTATTTTTGCGATGTCCATGTAACGCTACATCTAATGCTCATTTAAATTCTTTTTGTTGTTGTTGCTTGGTTTTTCGGGTGTTGTAGTTCTTTATTTCACTAGTCCAATTGTAATTTGCGGTATTACAACTAAGAATAGTGAACTGATAAAATGAAATACACTGTAGTTTTACTACAGTAAAGTGTGTTGAATTGTAGAAAAATATACCCTGTATTGTAAAAAAAAAAAAAACGAAAGCACTGGGTAGTTTGTTTTTAATACACTTGTTGTGTTACCATAGCAACTAAGTATTACCACAACAGAGTAATTGAAGTACTTTACTGTACTTCACAAAACACTAGACAGCAGACACTAGTTCACTTTATTTTAGTGATAAAATGGGATTGACAGTTGGATTTATTTGAAGAGTGAATAGTACAGTAAGCTATAATACCTAATCACGTTTTTACTTATTTTCTATCACAGTTACATTTCTGCTTGCCAGAATGACCAAAAATTATTGGCTAGAAATTGCAACAGCCATGGGAAAGGAGGAAAGTTTTTGTAAAACTTTGGAAAAACCTGAGAGATAAGTTTGTTAAAACAACAAAAAAGAGGCCCTAAAACATCTTCGAAGAAAAATGACAATGTTTTTATTCGTCTGATTTTACTGTCCGTTTTTTTGGACCGCCCCCTGTCATTTAAAAAAAAAAAAAATCTCAATGGTGAACATGTCAAGTATAAAGGCCTTAATCCGTTTCGTGGGTTGTGCGATGCAGTGCCAGGTGAAAGTATAAATCTGCATTAAGATGTTTGTTTTTTCTGTAGTTCAATGGTGCATTTAACCTGACTTTAGAACTGTTCAATTTAAATAACTTTACCCCTAATTTTGTGCTTTTACATTTTCTCCCGCGTATTTTTGATGTTGCGATATAGGTCTTAAATTTAATACTTAATGGTCTTAAAAAGGTCTTAAATTTGACATTATGATATCTGCAAAGACCCTGTCATAGCCCATAACATAAACACTGGATGAGTCGGGTTCAAAATAATCAATTTATTTTTTGACAAATTAGAGCGAAGAGTTTTTACAAAGCGGATTTTGGGAGTCTTGTTTAATCACTACATAATTCAAAATATAATGCAAACATTCAGAAAAAAAATTGTATATGATCAGAAATTTTTTTTATAAACTTGTTTATTTTTGAATAAAGCTGTGTAGTTTTAAGCGCTACTGAATTTGAGGTTTATGGCTTAGTGCAGGACAAAAAGTTCATTTTGAGAGAACAGCCTCTTAAAAAAATTGTCATAATTGAAATCGAGGCATATACTAAGTGTGACAAGAAAACAAGCAAAACAAAAAAGTATTTTAGATGTTTCTTTATGAAAAGCTCAAAAATAAAACAAAACAAAAACAAATCAGTGAATCTGCCTACAGTGCCATGTGTTAAAGTAGCTTCCATCAGGTTAAAGACAATTGTTTTAATTTTGAGAGCAATTTGACCAAACCTTTCCATTTACCTTGAGTTACCCCAAGTAAATAATCTGCTGCTGCCTACTGGTGGCTTCTTGATGCACTTACATTTAATTTGTGTCCCCTCAGCTGCTGTCGTTTGTGGCTTTCGTGATGGAGGAGGTCGTGTCCCACTGTGCGTCTTGTGGACCACTTTACTTCTTTGAGTTTGTGAGTTGCACAGCCTTCCTCTTCACACTTCTGCTCCTCATCCTTCTGGCAACAAGTCTCCACCAGAGAGTCGGAATTAAGTGCTGGCCTACACTGGTAAGTAAAAGAGTAAAAATTACAAAAAATAAATTAATGCATATAACAAACTAAATAGCTTGTAGTGTATTTGTGTGAATGGATGTATCCCAGTACTGGGTTGCAGCTGGAAGGACATCTGCTGTGTAAAACATATGCTGGATAAGTTGGTTGATAAAGGGACTAAACTGAAAGAAATTGAATAGATGAAATAAATGCATATTGTTCGTAAAACTACTACTATTACTATTATTATATGTTATTACCAAGTCAAATCTGTTTTACTCTAAAAAGAGTATTTAAATGTATATATTTAAACAAATATGTAATACAAATTGTATATAAAATGTATGTATATGTATATAAAAATGTATATGTATATATGGTTGAAGTCAGAAATATTAGCCCCCTTTTAAATATTTCCCAAATGATGTTGAACAGAGAAAGGAAATTTCAGTCTTTATTGTTTTATTTCGGCTAGAATAAAAGCCATTTAAATAAAAAAAAAAAAACATTTCAAGCTCAAAATTTTAGCCCCTTTAAGCTATATATTTTTTTGATAGTCTACAGAGCAAACCATCGTTATACAATAACTTGCCTAATTAACCCAGTTAAGCCTTTAAATGTCACTTTAGACTGTATAGAAGTGTCTTGAAAAAATCTAGTAAAACATTATGTACTGTCATCATCAGTTAGCAGAAATTTAGAAAATGAGTTAGTAAAACTACTGTTTAGAAATGTGTTGAGAGAATTTTTCTGTTAAACAGAAATTGGAGATAAAATAAACAGAGGGGCTAGTAATTTATGGGGGCTAATAATTCTGACTTCAACTGTGTATGTATGCATATGTATATATGTGTGTGCGTGTGTGTGTGTTATGAATTGAGTTTGAATCAAAATGGTTATAGAAAGCTATAATATAATGCTGAACCTGTTTTCCCCCATAGGATTTTACATACACATCAGGCATGGCAGTCATGTTCCTCATTGCCAGCATTGTGTTTGCAGCAGGCAATGGTCAGACGGGCTTGGAGCAGGGTGCAGTGGTATGATAATGTTATATTTTAGTGTTATTGCTAACCATCTTAACCTGTTTTATTGTTGTTTTTTAATTTTTATAATTTAATTGCCACTTTACTTTTTGAATTAAAAAACATACAGTAATATGTACTTTTTAAATGTGAAAACTTCTCTCTCTTCATACTCTTCATAAAAAAACTCTTCATAAAGCCGGCATATCAGCGCGCTTCTACACTGAAAACATGATTCAATTCGCGCCTTCTGATTAGTTCTTGGGATATAGCAGCTTTTGCTGTCAAAGACAAGTGGGGTTTAGTGGCTTTTGCCAACAAACTGTTATTTCTGAATGTGCCGATGCTGGATTTTGGATGATTAGAAACTTACACTATTTGGTGAACATGTACTACGTGCCTAAAGCATTCGCTCAATGTCATGATCTCATTTTTGGCAGAAGTGGTGTTTAGCGGCTTTTGCGTATATATATGAATATAGATAGATGGATGGATGGATGGATGGATGGATGGATGGATGGATGGATGGATGGATGGATGGATGGATGGATGGATAGATAGATAGATAGATAGATAGATAGATAGATAGATAGATAGATAGATAGATAGATAGATAGATAGATAGATAGATAGATAGATAGATATGGTACGTATATGTTGTAGTTGTATGTGCATACTTGATTTTGTTTCTGGTATTTTTTTTTGTTTTACAATTTTTCTGTTTCAGTTTTATGATAAGTTAAACATGATTGTGGTTCATTTGTATTTTAGCTGATATGACAACACTTTTTGTTAACAGTTTGTCATAAAACTTCCACACTCCTATTTATTTAAAGGGGAAAAGAAACCTCTTTGTGACTTGTGTAAGAATATTTGGTTACACTTGCATTTGTCACAATTCATGCTATAAACTACTGGCTTATTACGTCATTATGTTACGTTATTAATTATTCATTAGTAGTGATAAAGCATGATTTTATTCTGCATCCCCAATCCTATCCAAAACCTTAACCCAACTTCTACCTTACTAACTATTAATAAGCAGATAATTATTAAGCTAGGAGTGTTAGTTAAGAATGATATAAACAAAATGTATTAATATTTTAATAGAATGTATAGTTTAAATGATATTTTAATAAGGAATTTTTCAATATCATTGATCAAACTAAAGGATCTTATATGACTTTTTATCAGTGTTGTTACCTGTATTTTTTGTGTAATGCATGTTTGTTAAGAAACCATTATTATAGTAAATCATAAAATAAATATTTATTACTGATGTTGCCATGAATATAGCCAATGCTGCTATTGTTAGCTAACATTCAACTGTCTTTTCTGTATTTTAGGCATTTGGCTTCATGTCCACGATAGCCTTCTTTGCAGAAGCTGCTTACTTTGTGAAACTGCATGGTATTCCGTGCCTTAAGAGAAACAATCTACCAGCAGACGCAACACCAAGACAACCAGAGATTGAGAAACTTAATGCTAATGGAGCAGAATCTGCTTGAGGCCTGGTAGCGTTTTCACCAGCATTCAAATCCAAAAGCAAACAATTTTTTATAAATATGAATTATTTTTACCCAAAGCAAAAAACGAAAAAGTCTTAATAATTCCATTTCAGTCAGTTTTATTCTGGCTTTTTTTTTGTCCAGTTTTATATTGTGCCTAAACGTTTTGCCTTTGTATTACATAAGTCTTAATTTCACAGGTAGTATTTTAACATGGAATCCTTGCCCATATTTTTACTGTACACAAATGAAGTTATCATGTCATGTCACAAGTGAAGTTATCACTGTTTTTGTGTGTGTTCTGCGCTATTTCGGACATGAACTCTTAAGCATTAACGAGTACAAAAATATGCACTGTACTCCATTATAGAGTACTACTTTTCTGATCTTTGAAATACTTTTATATGCATGCCTGAAGTAATATATTTTGGAGAAAATCAGGGTTTGATCATGTTGAAAATATCAATTTACTATTGTCTGCTTTTCAGCGCAGGAATTTGAATATAATGTTGATTTAAGAGGATAAGAAAATTATATATATTTTTTAACACTTGGGACAGGCAGTGGTATATTAACCAATAAGCGAGGTAATCAGCCGCTTGGGGCGCCAGTAAATCTGGGGGCCCTCAATAAATACCTAGAAATATAAATTATACCCATAAATGATATGACATCGTTTTTTGTTATATTTTGTATGGTGGGGGTCTAACAAAGATAGATATAGATATAGAGATAGATATTTTGACATAATTATTACATTGATTATTCCATCTGCGCAAAGTTGTCCCCCACATCTATCATGGAGCAGTCCAGCAGTCAAATCAGGTAAAGATTTAGTTTTAAAAACAACATTCCTTAGACATTTAGACATAATAAATACATTTCTTTATTATTTTTTAAGTTGTGAATTCAGTTTAAGGAAGCAAATAATTTAAATATGTAGCGATTGCATTGCAATTAAAAGGTAGAAAATTAAATTGAGTGATAAGTATATTAAAAATAAACAAAGAAAAGTACATATGGTGCATTTACGGACTGTTGGGCCCCATGGCTCGAATTGTTTGGGGCCTCCAATCACAAAATCTGCCCCTGGGGACAGGTAAATACTACACTGAATACACACACACACACACACACACACACACACACACACACACACACACATACACACACACACATACACACGTCGTCCTTAAGTCTGTTATACTGTAAAAATGTTTATTGAGCTGAAGAAATGAATGTGGCGAAAGCAG
Organism: Danio rerio; assembly: GCF_052040795.2. Classification (NCBI taxonomy): domain Eukaryota; kingdom Metazoa; phylum Chordata; class Actinopteri; order Cypriniformes; family Danionidae; genus Danio; species Danio rerio. Next base: position 47,160,129 of record NC_141036.1, on the reverse strand, counting down.
GACAGCATTGTTTTGGCCCTGTGATGATCATGTTTCGCTGTACAGTCATACATTTGTTTGTTTTTATTGAATCAATCTATCATTTTTATATTGTGTGGAACTCGAAATGTTGTATATTTTCTTCTGTGCTTGATCTTATTCCATGTGAGCCCAGATTGTGTGTAAGATAGCGTGTTGATGCTATGAATATGAAGTGTTAAACTGAATGCATGTCTTACAGGTCTTTTTTTATTGCGAGGCTGGTGCGTTTAGGCCCTGATGTGTTTGTTTAGATGCCCGAGGAATTAAACGGACTGCAAGTTTTCCAAGACACTAATCTGCCTTACGCTTTCACCCTCCTGTGCTTTACGACTTGACTGCTGCTTTCTGTTAATTGAGCGTTGTGTATATTTTACAATCTAGATAAACTGAACAGTAAACTTATAGTACAGTAGCCACTTTCTCCTTCTGAAGATTTGAATCGAGTGTCTTGTTAAGTTGCCAAGGATTTTTATATTTTTAAAAAGCAAAGACATTTGACAAAATTGACATAGTTTGAATACCAGCATTGTTTCTACCTTTTAAAAGTCACATGGAACATTTTACAGCACTGTACATGAAACCATCTCTCCATTCAATTTAAGCAATAAATAGATCATGGGCTTAAGAGAATCAGACTCCTGGTTTTATGTGTGCCCTGTTTGGAAACATGCTTGATGATAAAGGGGTCATTTAACCAAAAATCAGCAAGTTTGGCCACCCTTAAGGCCTTTTCTCTACAGTAGAGCATTAAAGGTGTTCAGTTCTGGGTTCCCTGCTTTTTATCATCTTTTTATTACTTGGTTATATTTTCCACAAACAGCAAATTACGCAGCGGATGCCCTTCCAGCTGCAACCCATCACTGGGAAACATCCATACACACCCATTCACACACATACACTGCGGACCATTAAATTTATCCAATTTACCTACAGTATACCACATGTCTTTGGACTGTGGGGGAAACCGGAGCACCCGGAGGAAACCCATGCAAACACAGGGAGAACATGCAAACTCTACACAGAAAGGCCAACTGACTCAGCTGAGGCTCGAACCAGAGACCTTGCTGTGAGGTGATCGAGCCACTGCGGCACCATGAAGCCCGGCTTCCCATCTTTCAGAATTAATTATACAATACTTCTCACTTTTAAAGCCATCCACAATTCTCCATACCTTAATAGTCTTGTTCATATCGCCACACCTTCTCAGACACTCCTTTTCTTCAATTAACCTCACTGTTCCCTATGTCCGCTTTGTCACCATTGGGAGCAGAGCCTTCAGCCACTCAGCTCCTCAGCTTTGGAATTTGCTTCCTCGTTATCTCCGTAATCTAAACACAATTTAACAATTTAAATCTAAATTTAAACACATCTGTTTAGAACAGCCTACTCTCTTTAACTCAACTGCACTTTTTAAAATTGTATTCTATTGACTTTTCTATTGTGTTTTTATTTGAACTGACTGTTCTTGTCTTGTACGAGGATCTTAAGTGTCAAGAAAGGCGCCTTTAAATAAAATGCATTATTATATTAAAGAAGATTTTTGTTTTTTAATGAAATGCCAAGTTATGAAATGCCTATATAGCAATGCTGAACTAATTGATGCAGAGGTCTTATGCAAATCAGTCTGTTCACGAAGCATTCTGTTATTACCTTTAGTCTATTTACAGCATTATCTATCGTTTTTACCTATGGCAAACATTCCAGGATGCATTGTTAGCTACTACGAGCATGAGTTTTATTTAGCCTCTATGTTGTTTTCACCTTTAAAATGCCAACAGCCACTGACTTCCAATTTATGAAATTTCAAGGACCTCAATTTCATTTTAAAATCTTTTTAAATGATCTGTTAAAGAAAAATATAATCATTTACATCTTCAATGGTTTGATAGTGAGTAAATTATATAGTAAGTATACTTAATGCAACTTTCTCTTCAAAGTAAAAAAAAAAACCTGTGAATTCTATAATATTCAATCTACTCAGTGTGGTTATTTGGGTCAGTCACATGACTAAAGACTTCTATATTAAAATATTGGAAGAGTTAGTTTCTTCTGTAGATTAATATACAAATAAATGAACTAGGGCTGCACAATATATCATTTTAGCATTAATATTGCAATGTCCGTATTCTCAGTAGTCACATCGCAGGATATGCAATGGTAAGTTAAGATTATATTTGATCAACAATTGAGGATACATGAGATTTTTTTGAAGTCATTGCAAAAATTAATCATTTGCATGTGACTTAAAGGCATATCAGGTGGGTGTGAAGCATTCGGGCACTATAACGTGTGTTACTTTAATGAAGAACACATGTAGTAAATTATTTGATACAATGACTATACTATACAGCGTTTTTACATTTCATTATTCAATTTCTGTACCTGAATACTGTTTGACTCTCTGGAAAAGACAAAGACTATTATACCATAACTATTTATTTAACTTTTTTTCTCTACTCCGTTTTAACTATTCTTGCAATTTGTTCATTATTTTTATACATGATTCACGGTTAATCTAAATTTATGATTTTTTTACTCTAAAATATAGGCTAGCTAATCAAAAAGAAAAATATATATATATCGCGATGTCAGATGTTCTCGTACAACCCTAATATGAACGTTTATTGATATTTATGTAATGCTCATTTGTCTTTAGGAAGCTGAACCATTTCCCCCAAAGCTAACACAAGATGTCGCTGCTTGCAAAGTTACCGTCAACAAATGTCTGAACACGCCGTTGAAAATCACGTTTACCTCAGGTAAGACATCCGTTATTGTTTTGGTTTATTGGCAGTTTTGAACGACATTTTATGTTATATATTTCCTATAAAGTACATATTTTACAGCAGGACCCATAATTTATGAACGAAAAAAATAGGCAGTTATAGTAATGTACATTTAGCCTAGTGTTTTAACCGGCTGCTATAGTAAAGTGTATGTGTATTACTAAATTAGCATAGGCTAAGTTAACGTACAGTATTATTGACTAACGTAACAGTGAACAAAATACACTTAGTTTTCACTAACTTTACAGTAAACTCTGGTTTACTGTGTACTATACAGTAATAATACTAGTTGCAGAAATGCTAGCACAGTTGGTTACTATAAGTTAGTTGTAGGCTATTACCATAGCAGTTTTATAATTACCACAAAATATTATTTCAAGTACTTTACTATAAGTTAGTATGGTTCACAATCTATAGTAAGACCTACTTACTGATTGACCACCTCTAATGTTTATCTAAAACTTGACTAGCACAAAGATCACACCATTTTGGATGGTAACATTATGGCGAGTTATCTTAAAAGCTTTATAGGATGCACGATTGTTTACATGCTAGTTTGGGTATAAAACCAACTTTTAGTCTGATTCGGTGATCTAGTTTATTCGTTTTTAACTAAGTTAACCAATCAACCTGGAAATCCAGCCAGTTGGATCTGAACACCGACCGACAACCATCGTTTGTTTAAATTTATAATTTTAGCAAGGATATTTAATATCATGGTGCGTAATTGAAACACTTAAAGCGTACAATACATTACAAAACGCTATTTTGTGTGTACATGCATTGCACATTATTTAATTAGTAACTAACGAGTTGCTTTACCTGTAGTTCCTCCCCTCAAAGTCCGCGTACCCGCCGAAAGAGTGAAGCGCGTGAAGGGGAGGGACCCGCGCGCCACATGAACGCGCTGTACTTTACTTTCACTCATCTGCACAGCGGGTTGAGGATGGAGCTCGACTCTCTGTATGGAGCATATTTCTGCCCAGTGCTCTGTGTCTGATGACAAGCAGCGAAGCAACAATTTGCCTGGATTTAATTTTCATGTTCGTTAAAGGTGAGCACCTCTCTCTCATCTGTCACTGCAGTCGCGCTCCCGAGCGCAGGTGTTTCGTACCGGCGCGCGCTTTTATTTGCGCCTTAATCACATTAAAGTAAAAGAGGATGGCGTTTTTGTAATTAACTTGCTGCTGTAGAGAAATTGATGATAATCACTTGTCGGCTTCAGTTGTTGCACTATTATATTATCTGTTTGTGAAGTTGTATGTTTGTGTTGTAATCGGAGCTGTCAGACACTGGCTTGCATGACTATTATTTCATTGAACTTTGTATTAATTATTCTTGAAGACTAGATATGCTATAAGATTAACAGGAGAAAAACACATTCATTCAACTTTATCAGCACATACATCCTTAAATCTGTTAAAGTGCACACCTGACTTGAACATAAAATACCAACCGGAAAATGCTTTAAAATTGCAGTACGTATATATTTATAGATACTGTAGGCTGTGACAATTTTATTTGTAAATTGTTACCTACAATTTCATGGCTGAGCCTTTATTTATAAAGACGCGATTCTTTCAGTGTCCAGATGAGGGTGAACGATTAAAGCAGGTTATGTGCGTGATCAAGACCATCCAGAGGTTAATATGCTGTCACATATCTGTAGAGAGATGATGAATTATTTTTAATATACATGTATGTTCATTAATTTATCATTAGAACAATATTATTAATTAACATTGATGGAAAATATTGATCTGGCAGGACTTTACTGTAAAAATACAGTGACCATATTACAAGCATTTCGGTAACTATTTTTAATTATGATATTTTACTGTACCAATTAAAAATAATAATGTGACGTCATGATGGAATGTTTAAATTTCACTATAAAATTACACATATTATTTTTTAAAATAGCCAATTTGCATCATTATTCAAATGTTTGTTGGCAGTGTTTTTTCTAATACTTTTATTCAACAAGAATGCATTAAATTGATGCAAAAAGTGACAACAAAATAAAATTTTTAATTTTTACAAATTTTATTTATATATTTTATTTATACAAGAATGCTGAAAAAAGTTTTCACACCAAAAAGTAAGCCATAAATCTGTGTTTAGCACTGATAATAATTAGTTTCTTGACCACCAAATCAAGATATCACACCTTAAAGTACGGTAACCTGCCATTACTATCTTAAAGGGACAGTTAGCCCAAAAATGAAATTCACTCAAAACTGACTAACCCTCAAGTGCTTCCACACCTTTATGAGTTTCCAAAAAAGAAGATATTTTGAAGAAAGCTGAAAACTGGTAATTATTTACTTGCATTAAGAACAAATTTTAGGGTCAATGATTACAGTTTCCCAAATTTTTTCAAAATACGGAGTTAACTTATTAATAAATGTTTGGCAGAGGGACCATTCCTTACTTTGCCTCCTTAACCAATCAACTACTTCCTAAAACTGAATTAGGGCAGACCAGCTTTCTAGCACTGTTCTTCTCATTCTCTCGAACCCACCATCCCTCTTTCTATTTCCGTGCTTTCCATTAACAATCCTTATAACCCTCTCTTCCCTCCTAGGTTGAATCTGGGAGTCCTAATCGCTTGACCAAAATATTAAAGAGACTGTAGTCTTTGGCCGTCATCGTAGGACTCCCGATCAACCTACCTACCTGTTCACTATTTATCCTCTTTACTTCCGTTCCCCTTTATCCCACTGTTCCCTTACCACCTCTTTTCATCCCTACAATAAGTTCTAGCTTAAAGTGTGGTGTGGTCCATGCTGGTGTAATCTGTTTTTGAGTTAAACAAAAGAAAGTCGTAAGTGTGAAGGAAGGGTGAGGAAATGATGATGTTATTTTAATTTTTGAATGAACTCTTTAAAGAGCTGTTTCTATCTCCTTAACCCCTTCTTTTCTGTGTTTTGTTGGCATAAATCGATGTATTATTCTGATTAAGTGATAGTAATGGCTGCTAAAGATAAATCTTTGCCACCACATAAATATATTAGACCTTAAAATATACAAAACCAGAATAGGGCTAATTTAAAATATGAAATTATTAATGTTTTAGTAATAAAAATGGGTGATCAAGTTATTTTCTAACAGGTAAAACATGCAATAAAGCTTTTAATAACTCCAGATTTTAAATGATACATTTTAGTGAAGATAACCAGCAGGTTTAGCTTGATCCCTTTTAGTGTATTGTCACACACTGGTGTTGATAAGAGTGAGTCTTAGTTGTAGTGCTTTACTTAGTGTTTTTGTAGATTCCGTTTTTATTTGTACCATTACTGTCTTAACAATCCATTATCTCATATATTTGTAAAGAGTATTGTTCGATCTCTTAAACAGCATTTGAGTTCTGGACTGACCTATACAGTATTCCTTCATTATTAGATCATTACTTACAGTTCCACGGGTGCCTTGTGTGTCACAAGCTTTTACTGCTCCTCCATTTATAGATTGTGTTCTGTCCCAACTAATTAGCCAACTTCCTAAAGAATAATGAGCTGATTCGTTTTCAATTGCTGCCTGTGGTCTTGTTCTCATCCTCATGAAATCGAGCAGGCTGATGAGATGACGACGTGCGAGTGAATAATTGGTTTGTTGTAAATGACTGGAAATAGGGCTAAATGAGCTGAGATGGCAGGATGCAAGACTGTGGTGAGATTCCAGTCGACTGCATCACTCATTCTCTGTTGAGAGCCATTATTGGTGTTTGTCAAATTAGGCACACTGGAAACTAGGAGGAAATTACCTGCTGAGATGGGAGAGAAAAAATGTGGTTATCACGTCGAGAGAAAGGCGTAACACGGTAATGGGTTTCACAGGTTGCATCTGACATGGCACTCCTGATTGTGTTTGTTTTTAGTGTTAAGTGAAATGATGCTGAATGCTTGGTACTTAACAATAATGTGTTGACAGCAGGTCATTAGGAGACAAGAGAACGCTTAAAGCCTAATCAAATATTACTGAAGTAAAAATAAGTTCTTTCGTCACATGTTTAAAAGTTTGTGCTCTGTAACATTTTCATGTATAACTTAAAACAGTGGTTGCCAAACCTTTCTAGCACGCCTTTCTCTGATTAAACTCCACATTTTTAACTACAAAACTAAATATTTTCTGTATACATGATTAAAATAAAAATAATAAAATACGTGAATTTAATGGACAAGCTTTTATGAAGTTGACAATTTTCACAGCGTCATTAAGTACAGATAAAAGTTCATCAGGCATGTTTTTCATCGCTAGAACTACTTGGTGGATGCTGCAGTTTACCCAGGAAACCGATGGTGCTAGTTTTCAGATGGAAGCTACTGCTTCTTTGGGCCTCCCTTTTTCTTCAATTACAGTTCCTCCAATTTTTCTTGAAAAAAACTTGCAGGCATGTCTTGTAAGTGGCTGTGTCTTGTTAGTTAGGACTGGACCATATATGAGGGCTTAAGACTGCCATTAGCTAAAACCTCACCCCAGACTACACATTGTGGATTTGGATTTTCTGCATTTCCAATCCAAACCCTGAAACCAATGTAACTGTCGCTATATTTGCGTTTCTTACTTGACATTTTCTCACTCTGTAGCGTAGGCCTAATTCTCTTCATCAGTACATCTCTGCTGGATTTCTCTGTTCTTGCCTGAGCCTCTTTAGCTTGTTTGTCATTCTCCGAGTATATATATTTAAGGGCACTGCACATCTCCATAGAAGTGACCGATGTGGATCGTTCATCCCTATTGTCACTTGACTTCTTTATAGTGCAAGTTTTTAACCAGTTGTCCATTTTGATAAATATAGTAAGCAAAAAAATTACGAATGTGCTATCAATAAGCGCCTATTGTGAAGGGGTGGGGCTACTGTGACGCAGACGTAAAAACGCGAGATGAGTGAGTATGCATAGGTTGTAAATTACAATTTGTAATGTGATTTTTTTTCTCTCTCAGTGAATTTGTTTTCTTTCAATAATATGACGTGAAGTTAACCCAAGATAAATGCATAAAAATAAAAAAAGATGAAATTTTCCACTATTAAAAACATTCTCTCACACACCCTGGTGGTCAAACTGCGCACCACTAGGGGTGCACACATACCAGTTTGGGAACCGCTGATTTAGAAGATTAGTTCATTTTCTGTATTAGTACTCCTCGGAATTACATGATTCTTTGAAAAATCATTCTTTGGCAATCGATTTGCCTTTCAACAAACATTTATTATTGTTTCGCTAGAAAATGCTGGGTCATAACTCAATGTTGGATTAAATATAGACTCATCTTATGTTGGGTTAATATTTTAAATGACAAATAAATAATGATATTTACCTTACCATTGGGTTTGTCCATAATGTTGGGATATGACAACCCAGCAGTAAAGTACAAATTCATAAGATTGGTTCAGTGGTTAGCATTGTTTCCTTACAGCAAGAATTCGCTGGTTTGACTCCCAGCTTGGCCAGTTGGCATTTCTCTGTGAGGTTTGCATGTTCTCACCATGTTTGCGTAGGTTTCCTTCGTGTGGTCTGGGTTCCGCAACAGTCCAAACACATGTGCTATAGGTAAATTGGGTAAACAGAATTGGCCAAAGTGTATGAGAGCGAGCTGTGAATGCGAGAGTGTATGGGGGTTTTCCAGTAATGGGTTGTGGCTGGAAAACATATGCCGAAATAGTTGAGGGTTCATTCCGCTGTGACGACTCCTGATAAATAGGGGACTAAGATGAATGGATGAATGAATTTAGCTTAGTGTGTTTGTGATAAATATGACAGTTAAACTGTCAAGATGTCAAGACTTCTGTTTAAATGAAATATTCTTTGAATGATTTATTCAATATTTGTTTAAAACAGCTGATTCACTTGTTTGAACCAATCTGAGTTTCTTCAAGACAAACGCGAGTATAGTCTAATGAATCATTGAATCATTTAGTCAGGTTTCCATCCTAATATGAAGCAAATCTTTTTAAAGCTTGCAAAAAAAAAAAAAAAAAAAAAGAAAAGAAAAAATGTGAATGTGTTTCCATCAAGTTGTTAGAGCTTAACAATTTTAAATTTTATATTTACATTTTTTTAGGACAACAGTATCTTCAGCAGAAAAAAAATATTAAATGATGCCTTTTTAAATTGTAAAGAAATTAGTTTTTTTTTTTAAACAAATGAAGACAGCATACCTGACATAATTGTCGCTCTAAAATAGTATAAATTTTTCAAAAAATAAAATATACTGTTTTCAAAGGGGAAAAGTTTTAGTTTTTTTACCCAGACATTTAAAAATAATATATTTTAGAGCAGTAAGCACAATACAGTCATACTGTTTATTTTTATCCAAGGTTGTCATACCATCAGAAACTTTTACCTGCCCATGCCTAGTAGTGACTGCAAGTTGTAGAAAAGTGGTGGAGTAGAAGGACCAATAGAGCTCTTAAAATGAACTCCAGGGAAAGTAAAAGCACACATTTTTAAAACTACTTAGTAAATTACAATTCCTGAGAAAAACTACTCAATTACAGTAACTTGAGTATTTGTAATTTGTTACTTTACACAACTGCTTTCTACCTTTAGTTAATGTTCTATGAACTAATAAGAAGGAACAATGAACAGCTTATTTCTCTTAATTAACATTAGCAAAGATGAATACATATTGTAATAAATGTATAATTTTTTGTTTATGTTAGTAAATACATTAACGCATACTATCTTATTATAAAAGTGTTACCTAAAAAACAAAGTATTGAAAGGTATGTCAATATATGGTTGGGTTTGTGCATTTATTTTGTATCATTACAGATTTTTAAAGGCACATTTTTGTAGTACACATAGTCTTGTTTTATCCATCTGGCAAACATGGCAGGATTTGCATGTATTATTTTTATTGCTTCTTGACAAAATCCTGTAAACTCTAATTTGCCATATTTTCTGACTCTAATGTAAGAATAATCAAAGTCACCAGGCTCTGGAGATGCTCGTGGCCTCTGCCTCGGCAAAAATGATTAAGCACCAAGAGCCTGTTCCTGCTGGAAACAAACAGAGCGGGCTTCACCTCACACATACCGCTTCATTTATCAACACAGCTGATTTTTTAACACTGAGATCATTAGAAAGGGTTCAAACTGAATGTTTTGCGCTGTTTCTAAACCCATTACTCACAGCACAGGGAAACTGACTGTGGAAGAAAAGAGCCCACATAATTTAAAGAGTGAAACACAGATCTCCTCAATCTTGATAAATTCAACAGGCTGAATAACTTTAATTCACATTCCTGAATCCGTTTCATGGAGTATTGTACTACAACAGCTGTCATGTCGTATGCTGGTGCATGCACTTCAAGGGGACCTATTATGCAAAAATCACTTTTAAAAGAGGTTTGAACACAAGTGTGGGGCAACAGTCTGTGAATACAACCAGCTTCTAATGGTATAAATTAATCATGTTATAATCACACTTCATTAAAACAGTCTGCAGAACCACTTTGATTCACATTCTCCCTTTGTACGTGTCATCATAGGGGGAAAAGCTCCATTCATTAGTCCCTCATCAGCATAAACAGCCCTGAGTGAGAAGAAGCCATCTGCCATTAGAGTTTTCACACTGTAATGTCAGCAACTAAGAGGCTATTTAAATATAATTTTAGGATCAACATCTACTTCTGAGACACTTCGTTTATCACAGCAATAACTTTAGTCCTGTAGTGAATCTGTCACTATGCTGACGAATATGTTTGTAGCTCCTCCCTCTTTTGAAAAGAGCACAATCTCATTTGAATTTAAATGGACAATCCCCAAAATGACAGCGTTTGGATAAAAGTAAAAGGGGCAGTTTAAAACACTTATTAATAAAAATTATTTATGGGTTTTCTCGAGCTAAAACTTCACCAGAGCTTATCTTACATCTTTCAAAACAGGGCAAAGTAGGCCCCCTTCAATGTAATCTTCTGATGTCATTAACACTTATAGCTAAGTATATGTAAACAGGGATTCTACGGCACACTAAATTACACAAAGTACAGTTTATAGAATGGGCGAGGCAGTGGCGCAGTAGGTAGTGCTGTCGCCTCACAGCAAGAAGGTCGCTGGGACGCTGGTTCGAACCTCGGCTCAGTTGGCGTTTCTGTGTGGAGTTTGCATGTTCTCCCTGCCTTCCTGTGGGTTTCCCCCGAGTGCTCCGATTTCCCCCACAGTCCAAAGACATGTGGTACAGGTGAATTGGGTAGGCTAAATTGTCAGTATGGGTGCGAGATAATGTCAGAGATGAGTTGCGGCTGGAAGGGCATCCGCTGCGTAAAAACTTGCTTGATAAGTTGGCGGTTCATTCCGCTGTGGCGACCCCAGATTAGTAAAGAAACTAAGCCGACAAGAAAATAAATTAATGAATGAATTAATTAATTAATGAATAAATGTTTATAGAATGAATTCAATATCTTGTCTTGGCTCATTTTTGAGTAAAATTTGAGTAAATTTGAGTCATTTATAGTTACTGTATACTATATGGTTACTATACAGTTATTATAATACCTTTTAGTTACTAGTTTAATTGGATTGCAACCCCTGGGGTAATTACATTATGTTAAAGACACAGTAATAGCGTCAGATGCAGCAGATTGATTTTATAACACCAAGTTAAACTTTCTGGCCCATTTACAGCACTGACATACATTAAAAAGAATTAAATGAAGAATAGACTTGGGTCTTGATTTTGAATATGGGACCTTGATCTCTGTTCTGTCAACTTTTAACTGTTGAAAATGTAACATGCAAAAGAGCAAAGATAAATGAATTTTAAACAGAGATTTCTAATTTTCTGGGGAGTTTTTAAGTACATACAGTTTCAGCTAAAAACCTTCTTTTAAGAGTTCACACTTGGACTCCTTTCCGTTGGCAGGGCGAGAAGGGAGTTTAAGCTCAGGTAGATCTCGATGGCTCCCCCCGGCTTATTTGTAGCTAAGTGACAGATATGGATGACTGAGGAGAGGCAAAGATATTGAGATGAGAAAACTCTGGTTATTTATAGTGATTTAGGAATCATCTGATTGGATAATCGATCATGAGCTGATGCTGGAACAGCTGAAAACAATCATAAGCATGTGATCCTCTCGAAATTTGTTTATGCATAAACTTCACTTAGTGCTTCTCTGAAGAAGAAAAAAAATCACCTACATTTTGGATGACCTCAGGCTGTGTAAATGAGAAGATTTTAATTATTATTAGGTGAATAAGCACCCTTTAAGCAACCCTTTAAGCGAAAATAAAGAAGGCTCTGCACATGAGATACTGAATAGCAATGCCATCAGAGAGTTTTGTGTGCTGATAATATTATGGTTTTCATACATTCAGTTGGAAAGGGAAGACATTTTTGCAAACTATCTTGAGGTTATGGTTTACATCCATTCTGACAGCTTCTCTGTGGAGATGCTCTGTATAGGAGGGTTTGAGAGAAGGCAATCTGCCTTTTGTTTAGACCCGTTTATGATTTGACTGAAGTATTTCTGCCGATGTAACCATAACTGTGACCTCATCTCAAGAAGCTCATAATAACATGACAGTAAGAGTCATGGGGTTGAAGTTACCTGTCAGCGTAATCCAAATCAACTCATCATTTGCTGAATTACTGTTGCCAAGCTAGCCCTTTAATACACTGTGTTTATTTGTTTACATGCTGCTTGATTTTTCTATTGTATGACAAGCCCACGGAATGTGTTGCTGCCAGGTACTTGCTTGTTAAATACTTGTTAAGGGATATATCTAGTACGGCTAGCAGCAGATAACCGTTCGGAAGTGCATGCTTGCCATCTGTTTATCTGGGCAGGTTTACATATGAAAACCAAAGCTCTGTTTTAACTCGCACTGCACAAGAGCATCTGCTAAATCCCATAAAGCAAATTAAAATTCAAGTCTTTCTTTACTCAGTTATGCTCGTACAAACACATAAAAGGACAGTTTTAAAGTTTCTTAACACTCATGGTGATAAAATAAGAGTGAACTCAGCCAGTCAAGCTCATAAAGTAGAGCTGTGAACCTACTCTAGTCTCACGGTTCGGTTCAATTACAATTATCATGTCATTGATTTGGTTCAATTCGATATCGAATGACGTCAGTACATAATAACCGGTTATGATTATTACTGAACCGATACCGAACTGTCCACGTCTGCATCGCTGTGCACTGAAGAAACAATTTATTTTGACACCCCTCTTATAAAGGGATGTAGAAACACCTAATAACTTGTCAATACTTGTGCCAAATTCCTTAAGTTTGAACTTTTTGCACAAATTGTTGTGTGTTTTTCATTGGGGAAAGTGGAGATTACAAGTTTAGAACAATATTAGGGTGGAATGGTGTAAATATGGAATTTGTTTAAAGGCATCACAAAACAGACATAATAACCATTTTTTCTTCTCTGATCTGTATTGTGAATGTATATCTGAGTGAAGCTGGTCCTCGAATGAGGAAATTGTGTAGGACAGAACTTTATTGGGTTGTTGAATCATTGCTGTTTGTGTTGGGATAACTAGCCAATTCCATGTGTGTTCAATAAAAAAGGTCGGGAGAGAGTTTTCTTCATTATCAAAAATATTAGTAATTTATTAGATACAAAGGAATAATTCAAGGACAGAGCTCTGGGTTACATTACCCAAATGCAATACAAGAATTACATTCTAGGGGAAATATCTTACATTTCCCTGACTCCAGCCTGTATAGACAACAGGTGGATTTTTGTTGTAACGTCACTAATCAGTCATTCTGCAGTCCTTTGGCTGTTGCACCCAAACATATTTCCTCTTTCTGTAAACCTTCTCTGCATATCAGAACTGAACAGTTAAGTGCATCTTGAATATATTTCACAACTTCTACAAGCATCATGCTCCTTGTGACATGTCTATGTAATGTAATGTGTATTTATATGGCGCAATTATTGTGTACACCCAAAGCGCTTTACAATCATGAGGGGGGGTCTCTCCACACAACCAGTGTGCAGCATCCACTTGGATGATGCGACGGCAGCCACAGGACAACGGCACCAGTGTGCTCACCACACACCAGCTATTGGAGGAGTGGAGAGATAGAGCCAATTCAGTGGATGGGGATGATTGGGAGGCCATGATCGTAAGGGCCGATTGAGGAATTTTGGCCATGTCTAGACTTCTTATTAGACAGAAGTCTGGAGCAAGGCTCCCCCCGCACTATATGTATTCTTTTTCTGCAATTTCCCTCTTGTCAGCAGTTACTACTAAGAAGTATGAAACAAAATTAGAAAGAAGGAAGTATAGTTGGTTAATATATGGTATTATATAAAAGAAAAAGATTGATTAATCTGTTTTGTCGAAACATTTAAAAAAAAATAAAAAATAAAGAGACAAATTTAAAAAAAAATGAATTCCCTTTTTCCCCACATTTGCTATTGGTTGACCGCATAAACATATTATCGTTATCATTATTTGAAACTATGGAAAATATTGCATCATTTTTTACATATATGTGCCCTCATAACCTCCCCCTCTCTCTCTGATAATACAAAAGGGAGTGAAATTTGTTTTGATTAAAGGTTATGAGGGCACGTATATGTAAAAATGATGCAATATGCAATATGCCATATTTCTTTTTTATTTAATTGTAATTCAAAATGTTTCATGTGATTGTAGGGCTTTCCCTTTAAAGGAGTAGCTCACCCAAAAGTGAAAATTATCTCATAATGTACTCAACCTTGGTGTATTTGTCTTTTTGAGGATGAACACAGTCAGAGTAGTTTTAAATTCTATCTTGGCTATTTCCTGTTGTTCAATGGTGTTGGGTAGTGGCCCTTTTTCAATCTTCCAGGTCCATAAATTCCTTGTAAAACTAAGTTGTACGCTGCCAGGGGTTTAACACATGTCTTTTGAAATGGATCAATCAGTGTTTTTTTTTTTAACAAAAATATTTCTAATGGTGGCACAGTGGTTCAATGGTTAGCACTGTCGCCTCACAGCAAAAAGGTTGCTGGTTCAAGTCCCGACTGGGCCAGTTGGCATTTCTCCCCATGTTTCCTTCGGGTGTTCCCTCACAATGCAGAGACATGCAGTATAGGTGAATTGAATAAACTAAATTGGCCATAGTTTAGAAGTGTGTGTGAGAATGAGTGTGTATGGGTGACTATAGAGACTAAGCCGAAGGCAAATTAATGAAGGAAATATTTCTAATTTAAAAGTTAAAAACTTAAATCAATGACTTTTAGCAACTGCCAAATACAAATTTGCAAAATTTGCCTGACTGACCTCGACATATGATGCATTCATAAAAGAGTAAGAGTATAAACTATGTATACAGGTATGACAGGTACAGGTCTGTGCTAAACAAACTGGTTGTTAAGTGGTTCCCATGTATTCCCAAAGCTTCAGATATGGATGCCTCTTTTGCCATGCATCAAAGGTTTACCCAGAAATCAGCCAGGAATTGTCAAGAACACACATTTGGCAGCCACAAAACGTCAGCGATTTAAGTTCAAAATTAAAAAAAAAATTGAAATATTTTTGTAAAAAAAACACACATTAATCCACTTCATGAGACATACTTGAACCCCCTGGTTGGGTATGGTTAGTTTTGGTTAGTTTTCTTACAGATTTATGTGCTTTTGGAGGCTTTAAAAAATGAGCCACTATCCAACACCATTATACAGTATGGAAGAGTCAAAGAATACTTGAAGTACAACACTGCGACTGTTCATCTGATAAAAGAAATTAGGGCTGCCCAATAAATCAAAACATTATTGTTAGTTTGATCATACACTGTTAACCCTTACTGTAGATTATGAAGTAAATAACTGTAAAATAGCCAGTGTTAAGCTGTAATGAAAAGAAACAGTATTTTACTGTAAAAGGAGCAGGATTTGTATGAAATTCTGTAGTGCAAAGAATAAATTACAGTAATTTACTCTATGTACCATTACAGATATTTACTGTGATAATAAATGGTAAATTACTGTTCAACCATTACTGCCCTATCTACTCTGATGCTTTATGTTGCTATTTTATATTTATTTTATCTCTGTGTTTTCTTTGGTTCCTTTTATGTTTTTAACATTGAGTATCAAGAGTCAACCAATGCCACAGAGCTTATTAAAGGGTAAGTGTAAGATATGGACGAAATGCATTTAAAGGCAAAAATATTCACACGGAGCAAAGAAATTGTCACAATAATTTTTATAACTTTGTTTACTTTTTCTATAATTAATCTAATTTAATTGCCTAGTTTGACCTATAGTTAAGATTTTAAATTGCACTTTCAACTGAATATTAGTATTTTGCTAAATAACTAGTAAAAATGTGTTATTTAAAAAAAAAAAAAAAAAAAACTTTTCTAAACACAAAGGTGTTAGAAAGAGTTTTCAGAAAATGCTGGCCCTTTAAGAGAGCCAGGTGTTTGATTTGTTTACTGCTGAGTGTGCTCTATTCTCTGTCTATCAATTCAGATGTTGAGTCTGATATGTTTTAGGCTTTAAATAAGAATCTAAAATGAGTAAGTAAAATGTGTTCAAATGTTTTTGAGGGTTTATAAAATAAGGCTGTGTTTTAAGTTATATTGTTGTTATCTTGAACTGTGTACTTGAAAGCTACATTGTTGTTATCTTGAACTGTGTACTTGAAAGCTACATTGTTAGCCTTCCATAGTCTACCTTCCTGCAGATTTCAGTTGCTATCCATATCAAACACACCTAAACCAATTAATTAGGACTTGAACACCACGTTATAATTACAGGCAGGTGTGTTTGATATGGGTAGCAACTGAAATCTGCAGGAACGTAGCTCTCCAGGAACAGGATTAAGCACCCCTGCTGTATACCATGGGGGTCAAACTTCAAGTTACTGGAGAACTGCAGGGCAGCAGAGTTTAGTTCCCACCCTGTTTCAACATTACCTGTAGATTTCTAACAAGCCTTAATTAATTTTATCAGGTGTGTTTAATTAGAGTTACAGCTTAAAGTCCCGGTCACACTGCACTTTTCTCTCTATAAACTTCCATTCATACGCATGTGAATGCTGCAGACCTGGAATGCAAACTCCTCATGCGAAAAATTTTACAGTTTGCAGCATTGAAGAGTTCAAGCTTGGAGAACTCTGAAATGCGAAATCACATCATGGGATTGCTTGAGACTAATCAAAGATCAAACCATGACCTCTCTGAACAAAAATTACGGACCAGTTGCTTGCTTTTTCAATCTCTAAATATTTAGTTTAATCCCACTCCTTTTCGCAGAGCCATATGACAGAATTTTGCATGCTTAAACGTTAGTTTGACTGCAGCCTTGCTGTGCAGACCTGGGGCTCTCAGTAATATGCAAGATGATATTTATATCTGCTGATTTCTTAATTTTGTTATACATTTTCTGTTTTATATTTGTTTGCTGCCAAAACAATAAAATAAATTTGTCAGAATTTACAACTTAATTAATTTAAAGAATTAATAACAGGTAAGAATACTAATTAATTTTAGTAACACCTTGACATACTATTGTGTATGCAGTTTAATGCTGTGAGTTGTAACACTACAGTACAGTAATTAACTGTACACAGTTTCCAGTTAGTTACCACTACTGCTCTATTACAGTAATTAACTGGCAACACTGTTGCCAGCTACTCACTGCAATGGTTCGGTTACAGTAAACAACTGGCAACACTGTTGCCAGTCACTCACTGTAATGGTTCAGTTTCAGTAATTAACTGGCAACACTGTTGCCAGTTACTTACTGTAACCAAACTTTTACAGTGAGTAGCTGGCAACAGTGTTGCCAGTGTTCTACTGTAAAAAAGCCTGGTAAGGTCTAACAGTGTAGTATATGGATCATCCATATTGTAGAGAAGTGCAATACATTAAATGAATTTTATGTGCCAAGCATTTGTGCGCTGCATGTATAGGTTGTTAATCCAAATCTGACCAATCAGATGGGGCCTTATACTATCTTCATCCCCACCTCTTTTCAGTAGGTGCTGTTAGGTGAACCTAGAGCTGAAAATAAATACTAATGCCCGGCAGAGGACAAGAGAAGAAAATGACAGCAGATTAAAATTTTATCACTCGATTGAATGAGCGTTATCAGTGGTTATCAGCTGATAGATTTGTATTGGCCAGTAGGGGCCTTCTGCGCCTACTGGTAGGCCCAGAAGGCTGTTATCATCCATCCACATGGTTAATCAGCTTTAGATCACATACGGCTTGTAACGAGTAAGAAGGTGTATGACCCCTTTAAGAGCATGCACCCTTTTTTTATATGTTGTTGCTATAGTTACATTAAACATGAGCCCTGCATGTGCAGTGCATCCGGGAAGTATTCATAGCATCTCACCTTTTCCACATTTCTTTATGTTACACCGCCACTTCCCATCCAACCTGATAGAGCTTGAGAGGTACTGCAAAGAGGAATGGGCAAAAATTCCCAAAGACAGGTGTACCAAGTGAGTGGCATCATATTCAAAAAGACTTCAGGCTGTATTTGCTGCCAAAGGTGCATCAACAAAGTGTTGAGCAAAGGCTGTGAATACTTATGTACATGTGTTTTTTTTTATTTTTTATAAATTTTCAACAATTTAAAAAAATCTGTTTTCACATTGTCATTATGTAGAATTTTAAAAAAAGTAAATGAATTTAATCCATTTTGGAATAAGGCTGTAACATAATAAAATGTGGAAAAAGTGAAGCGCTATCAATGCTTTCTGGATGTACTGTATGTGAGGGTAATTTACTGTTGCTCCGTTTATTTCAGTAACGTTACAGGCTGCGGCCGGAAGTTATCGAGAATTATTTATATTATTCATTTAATTTCTCATTAATTGTATTTTATTAACGTCTACCCCTTCCCCAACCCTAAACCCAACCGTCACAGTAGTGTAAAAACAGACCCGGATCTGACATCATCTCTATTAGTATAGCTGATTACTCATGTGGATGGATTATAACAGCCTTCTGAGCCTACTAGTAGGCGCTGCTGGCCCATATCTATCAGCTGATAACCCCTGATATCATTGTATTGTGAATCTGAAATTCATGGTATTTTCAAGTCTAAATGTTTTTATTTTATTTTAAATAAAAATATCTATTGTCTGTTTATTTTAGTATGATCATTAATTAAAGGAATGATTTTTTTTTAATTATTGATGAAATCGCATTCTTTTAAAGTTAGTTATATCATAAGAAATATCATTATTGGGTCCCTCAACAACAATATCGCATATTGCATATGCAGCCTTGTATACACAAAGAATGCCATGCGAGTGAATACAGTTAGGTGTTTTTCATATTACAAGGTAATTTTCATATTTGGGCAAACTTTTTCCCTAAGTACACACTATTAAACCTCTGTCTTTGGTCAGATTTTCATATACTTCTTTGCTTCCAATTAAAGTTGGTCATGTTGTGTTTGCCAGCTATCTGGATGGTTTGGTGCATATAATGCTTTAACAAAGACTCAACATGAGGACTTTTCAATGAAGTCATTAATTCTTGTTCTTACAAACACCTGAATATCTAGCGCTGAGGCTTTGTCTGTTGGTGATTTTTTTGTGGCCCAGTACGGCATCAGAGCCATAATTGTAGTGATCACAGCCCCATATATTTCTGCCAAAGCGAATGAAAGCCAGATGGGTTGTGTGGCAGAAAATTGAGTCATTTCTATGTGGATTCCAACAAGCAGTGTTCAAAAATCCACCATGTTTCTCATCCTTCTTTCACCCACCAAAAAAAAAAAAAAAATCCATGATGCATGAAACATTTTGGCTGCCTTTGCTTTACCCGCCAGGATGCTGTATAGAAATGTTGCAGAAAGCAGGAGGCCTATTAGACTAACATTGTCAGATCGGTGGACAGCATCGGCTCCGTGATTATAGCTGTTGTCGCAGGGAGTTCCTCAAATCCTCATTGACTCTCAGCAGCAGTGAAGAGAGCGTATGTACCGGTCTGTCACAGGAGTGCTGCTTACCCACGTCCCGTCAGCTCCACTCTCCTGAGACTGACACTTCAGTGAATACAGAGAGAGTTTTTAGTTCAGCGCTGCCTGTATACTCCCAGAATCCTTCTGCAACCTTTTGAGACTGTGCAGGGCTTTCTTAGTTGTCTAGGAAGATTTTTAACTAGTATTGGCCTAGAATTCTCCTCTGCCACAAGGGAGACCTGGGTCTGGGGCGGCATGGAGGCTCAGTGGTTAGCACTGTTGCCTCACAGCAAGAAAGCCTCTGGTTCGAGTCCCAGCTGGCGCAGGTGGCTTTACTGTGTATAATTTGCATGTTCTCCATGTGTTCGCGTGGGTTTTCTCTAGGTCATCCAGTTTCCCCTGACAATCTAAAGGTATTTTGATGGTTTTCAGTAAGGCGACCTGTGTGGAGACCTGGTGGCCAAAAAATAAATAATGGGCCGCAATGGCAACTACACTGGGATCTCCATAGAAACGCAGCACAAACCAGTCCATTTTGTTTCAAGCTATGAAGATTTGGATCACATATCAACAGAACCGAGATATGAATTCAAACTGTAAAATGTTGACACTTGTGATTCATATACTGCACCCGCAACCATTTTCAAGTCATTTAAAACCGTCATGTCCTTTTCAGAGCTCCAATTCTTACATCTAACTTTATCTTTTGGATTTTCCTCAGCGATTTAATCATTAGTGTTGGCGTTATAGCATGTAAATGTCTGTTTTTATATTTGGTGTCGGTTTCTTTTACTTTGATTAATATTTGCTAGAGGGCGAAGCAGTGGTGCAGTAGGTCGTGCTGTCGTCTCACAGCAAGAAGGTCGCTGGTTAGAGCCTTGGCTCAGTTGGCGTTTCTGTGTGGAGATTGCATGTTCTCCCTGCGTTCGCGTGGGTTTCCTCCAGGTGCTCTGGTTTCCCCCACAGTCCAAAGACATGTGGTACAGGTGAATTGGGTAGGCTAAATTGTCCGTAGTGTGTGTGTGAATGTTGCCCAGAGATGGGTTGCGGCTGGAAGGGCATCCATTGCGTAAAAACTTGCTAGATAAGTTAATTCCGTTCACCCCGGATTAATAAAGGGACTAAGCCGACAAGAAAATGAATGAATGAATATTTGCTAGATTAGCGCGGTGGTGGAGTGGGTATCGCTGCTGTCGCCTCACAGCAAGAAGGTCACTGGTTCGAGCCTTGGCTGGGTCAGTTGGCATTTCTGTGTGGAGTTTGCATGTTCTCCCTGTGTTCTCGTGGGTTTCCCCCACAAGTCCCATGACATTGGTAAATTGAGTAAACAAAATTGGGTGTAGTGTATGAAAGCATGTGTGAATGAGAAAGTTTGTATGGGTGTTACCCAGTACTGTGTTGCAGTTGGAAGGTCATTCACTGCGTAAAACATATGCTGGAATAGATGTCGGTTTATTCCGCTGTGGTGACCCCTGATAAATAAGCGATTGAGCTGAAGAAAAATGAATGAATCAATTTGTGTTGGGACAACATGAATGCAGCATTTTTACAGTGTACGTTGCAGGGTTCTAACGGTCTTGGAAAACCTGAAAACGTCTTGGAATTTTGACATGGCTTTTTCCAGGTCTGGAAAAGTTTTGGGGGGGAGGGGCACTTCTGATTATTTTGGAAGGGCACAGTCTATCCAAGACTAAAAAGTGCAGGTTGAGCCCTATGTGTGCACTTGCCTGAAACCTAAGCCTTTGTGCAACTGTTTAAAAACAGCAAACACACACACACACACACACACACACACACACACACACACACACACACACACACACACACACACACACACACACACATATATATATATATATATATATATATATATATATATATATATATATATATATATATATATATATATAGTGTATATAGTGTATATAGAAATACACAAATGCCTTTTGTTTATATGTTGTTTTAAGGTAAATTGTAGAATCACATCAGTAATTCACATTAAAGTAGTTTATCAAAGATTGTGTTGTTAATGTCCTGCTACACATTTGAACTTACACATAATATTCAGTGTGTTGTTACATGTGTGTAGTTACACCAGTCTAACACAAGTAAAGGCTACATACCAGTGTTTGTACATGCACTGTAGAGACATACTACTTACATATCTAGTTACTGTGTAAGTTTAAAGGTATAAGCGACAATTTAAAGTGGGACCAAAAAGAAGCAAGAATACTTTATTTTACTGTGTGAAAATAACTATTGAGGATAATGAAGGGCCAGAAGTAACTGTACACCTGAAGATAATAATAATAATTTGAAAGTAAATATTTAATTTTCCTCTTATGGAGAAAACAACTAATAATTTTCTATATACAAAATCACATTTTTGAAATGTAAAACATGACCTATATTTGTTATGATATTCCGCTTACACCTGCACACCCTTTGCAGAGTCAAAGAAAGTTATTGTATTTTTTTTGTCCTTATATGTGATTTGTATTCATAGTGTAGCAGATAGATGGAATGAAGATGGGCGAGTTGAAAAAATAGATTGAAACTCACTTCAGCCGCATGAGCTCCAGAACTCAATATATATCATAGTTTGGCCACTGACGTTCTACATTTCATTTAAAGACTATGAAAACTAGTTTTTCTCACACTGATGAATCATGCACAATACAGTCAGAGGTATTTATTAAGAAAACAAATGTGCCCAGTCTTATTTAATGTTGTCTTTATAGCCTTAGGGAACCAATAACTGCCACCATTAGATTTTAATGGAGTTTGATTGAATGGTGCAGTGCTTTTTTTTTGTATAGTCAAGAGTTCAGTCATAAATGAGGCAGTCAGTCATGGAGCAGGTCCTCAGGGGCTTATGATGAGGTTACTGCCTCCTAAGAGGTCCTGTCATGTTTTATTGATTTATTTATTTTAGATATGCCTCTATGCTTTGTTAACTTTTAGTCTAGTAAAGTTTAGAAGGACACTGAAACATACAGTTTATATGTTAGCAATATAATTTTTGGGGTGGCACAGTGGCTCTGTGGTTAGCACTGTCGCCTCACAGCTGGGCCAGTTGGCATTTCTGTGAGGAGTTTGCATGTTCTGCTGTATTCGCGTGGGTTTCCTCTGAGTCCTCCGGTTTCCCCCACAGTCCAAAGACATGATGTGCAAGTGAATTGGGTAATCAAATTTGGCCATAGTGTATAGACTATGTGTGTGTGTGTGTGTGTGTGTCTGTGTCTGTGAGAGCGAATGAGAATGTATGGTTGTTTCCCAGCACTGGGTTGCGGCTGGAAGGCCATCCATTGCATAAAACATATGCTAGAATAAGGCGTTTATTCTACTGAGACGACTAAAATAAATAAATGAATAAATGATGAATTTAATGTTGGAAACCGTGGTGTTTATATATATGTGAAAAATCATAATTATTTTTTCCTGGATGAATATAAAGTACAATCAAATAGCATTTTTCATTGAAATCATTTAAATACTAATTACTAAACATATGTACTGTAACACACGCTACTAAATAAAAATATTCATTTCTTTTTTATTCATTTTCTTGTCGGCTTAGTCCCTTTATTAATCCGGGGTCGCCACAGCGGAATGAACTGCCAACTCATCCAGCACATTTTTACACAGCGGATGCCCTTACAGCCGCAACCCATCTCTTGTAAACATCCACACACTTATTCACACACACACACACACACACACACACACACACACACACACACACACACACACACACACACACACACACACACGCACGCACACACACACACACTCATACACTACGGACAATTTAGCCTACCCAATTCACCTGTACCACATGTCTTTGGACTGTGGGGGAAACCGGACGCGAACATGCAAACTCCACACAGAAATGCCAACTGGCCCAGCTGGGACTTGAACCAGTATGTTTTACTATGAAATAGTTTTATAATTTTTAGATGGAAATACAAGACATTTTAAATGACCTAAATTACTCAAGTTAAGTTTGACCTAAAGTTGACATTTGACATATTTTTTGAGGATTCATTTATAAGTTTAAATACTTATACATAGAATAAAATCAACACTGAAATCAAATTCAATATTGAAACTACTTTATTAAACTTTATAAAAAAAACTTTTATTTATTAAAAGTTTTTCTCAGTCGCTTTGGTGCATTTCTCCCAACACTATTTACATTTGCACAACAGTTAATGCATTTCTCAAAACAATTAGTGCAAATTGCAAAACCTAGTTGATAACCTGCAAAAGTGTGTCACTTGCTCAAAATGGAAGCAAGTATTCATGTCATTCAAAGTGTCAGTATCATTAAGATGAAAAGTCCTGACACCATTGTTTATGAACAAGATAGTCAAATAGCTTTGTCTTTGTTTTCATTATGACAGTTTACTCTGGACATTTTTTCAACGCAAAAAAGTCAGATTTGTTTTGAGAAATGCATTAACTGTTGTGCAAATGTAAATAGTGTTGTGAGAAATGCACCAAAGCGACTGAGAAAAACTGTAAGTTAATACTATTAATATTAATATAAGTTGATATTATTAAGTAGGGCTGCACGATATTGACAAAATCTGAAACTGCAGTATTTTATTTTCCTGCAATAAATATTTTACAACAAATAAAAATATAATTGTTTTAAAATTCAGATAAAAAAGGTCAAATTAAGAGTATTTCCAACAACAAGCAAAATTATTTGCCAGTGGGGTAATTTAAATAATTAGATTTTTACTTTGAAATGTAGATAATTAGACTAAAAACAAAGACAACAATTTTAAGTAAGAATTTTAAGAATAAATCTTATAAATTATTTATAAAAACAGATATTAAGTACACTTAAGTCAACTTTGCACATCTTTACGATGTGACTATTGCAGATGCACACATTGCGATATCGATGATGAAACTATATATTGCGTAGCCCTAATATTAAATTTTTATATTGGCAAAAGTATGATATGAAATTTATATAAATATGTATCTTAATATTATGCATATATGAAACCATATCTAATCATATTGTATAAACACATTTATGGTTGTGAATTTTAGTACATTGGCCTACGGATTACAAAAAATAATAAAGCTGATAAACTATTAAAGGCCACCTATGATAAAAATCATCCTTTGGAAGCTGTTTGGGCAGAACTGTGTGTAGTTATATTGTGTCCACAGTCATATTAGAGTGATATAAACACAATAAGTCTCTCTTTTTTAACATTTCCTGACAATAAAAATAGGATCCAAATCCCTCCAATCTTGTGGCCGAGGCCAACGTGATGTTGGTGTGCAGTTTCCCCACCCACCAAATCGATTGACAGCTATGCATTGTCTGTGGTAACATGTATGATCATGACAACAAGTCACGACATGCGCAAAGCACCTTAGATTAAATTATCTATTCAGCTCGCTGTGATCCTTAATTTTCATCAAATGTGATCAAGAATGAGTTTTACAAGTGTGGGAAACCAGTTTATTATGTTAACCAATCATATTGTACCTGTTTGGTGCAACCCCACCCCGTGGGGGTCAAAGGGGTTAACCCGGAAAGTCAATGACAGAGTTCAGAGGAAGTGCGTTGTTCATGCTTGTCTGTTTAATAAAAAGTAACCTGTGAAACAAATGAAGAGTTTACTCTCATGACAACAAGTTTAAAACATTTTTTAAACAGTGCGTGTTTGTAATAAAGACGGTAAAATCACTACGTAATTCATCACTACAGCCACATGTCAATACAATTATAAAAGAAGACGCTTCAATCCCGGTTTGTGGACATAGAATCAGGTTTATTTTGTACATTAACATAGCGGATATCCAAACCTTGCAAAGCTGTGATAACCCAAGCAACAGTTTACAAAAGCCGTCCAAAAAAAAAGAAAAGCCCTGATTTTTTTTTCTACCGCGTTTTCGGATTTCACCGCATTCTCACCCTGTTACGAAACTCGTTCACTTAATTTTTAGGATTCTGTTTTTGAGTGGACAAACGGGTTACAGCGGGGAAGCCCTACACAAGGAGGTAAGCGGTCGGCCGGCCTGCCGGTAGGCAAGCGCGAAAGGGAACAGCGTCACAACGCCCCGCGTTCGATTGAAAAAAATAAATGCAGCCGTACGTACTTCCCGGGACGTATTCCGCTGTCTCCAGAAACGTCCGCGGGACTACGTTTTCAGAATGAGCTTGGGTTGTGCAGAAAAGCTCGAATTAACTCCGCAATAAATACATCAAATAATCATTGGGAAAGTTCTTACTGTAGTATTTCTCACAAACGTTATGTGAGATCTGCTTCCTTCAGGTCTGTCACTGTGCTGTTTATCTGATGCAGCTGGAGATTGAGGCACACTCTGACAGGCATGTGGGAACGGTGGGCGGGAAGAACTAGCATTAAAGGCACAGGCAACAAAAACAGCTACAAAATTACAATATTCTGAAAGGTATAAAAAATCTGATGGGTGTTTTGAGCTGAAACTTTACAGACACATTCTGGAGACATAAAAGACTTATATTAAATCTTGAAAAAGGGGTAAAATAGATGCCCTTTAGAATATTATATGCAGTGTTTACAGTATTCATTATGAAATTGCATATTTAACTTTTTTTTTCACCAGTAAGAGGCTGTAATCAGTTTAAGTGTTATTAATGGGTGTAATTTGGCATTGAGGATTTCTTGAGACTTCGTAATTGTATTTCAGCTGCAAACATTGTGTGTTTGGAGACAATATGAAGAAGCTGAAGTGAGAGTCATTAACAGAGACTGAAATAGAGGGGGAAATGGCTGAGAAAACACTCAAGAGGTATAAATAGCATCCAGAAGAGGAAAAAGTGATGACGTAGTTTGCCCCCGGTGTTGAGAAGTTTACACACACGCACAGTTATGCTTTAGTTATGAGAGAGAGAGAAGCGTTCACCTCAGTATTATCATCGCTGACCTATAATGTATGAGGCTGTCATCTGTCAGTGGGATATGGTGGGTGTGATGGATGACTTTGCACTGGTTGAGAATTATCCTTGCACTGAGTTGCTCTCTTTCACAGTGCAGTTCTCATAGGTCAGATCTATCTGTTACTTACAATCTGCTTTGGGTCAGATTATTAGTCTGTGGGAGTCACAGATTCCTACTGTTTAATTCAATCTGACAGCAATTTTAAAGAGTGTAACTGTTAGGGATGCGTGAGATTGGAATGAAATCACATTGTGACATTTTGTTTTTCTGCGACATAAACTGACCCGCCACTTTATTAGGTACACCTTACTAGTACCGGGTTGGACCCCCTTTTGCCTTCAGAACTGCCTTAATTGTTCATGGCATAGATTTAACAAGGTGCTGTAAATATTACTCAGATATTTTGGTCCATATTGACATGATAGCATCACGCAGTTGCTGCAGATTTGTCGCAGTTGCTGCAGATCTCCCATTCCACCACATCCCTAAGGTGTTCTATTGGATTGAGTTCTGGTGACTGTGAAGGCCACTTGAGTGCAGTGAACTCGCTGTCATTTTCAAGAATCCAGTCTGATATGATTTGTGCTTTATGACATGGCGCGTTATCCTGCTGGAAATAGCCATCAGATGATGGGTACACTGTGGTCATAAATGGACGGACATGGTCAGCAACAATACTCAGGTATGTGGTGACATTGAAACAATGCTCAGTTGCTACCAATGGGCCCAAAGTATGCCAAGAAAATACCCCCCACACCATTACACCAGCACCACCAGCCTGAACCGTTGATACAAGGGAGGATGGATCCATGCTTTCATGTTGTTCACGCCAAATTCTGACCCTACCATCCGAATGTCGCAGCAGAAATTGAGACTCATCAGACCTGTCAACGTTTCTCCAATCTTCTATTGTCCAATAGGTATTGTCCAAATTTTCTCAGGGTTGGACATGTCGTGCGTTAAGAGATCCTCATCTGCATACCTCGGTTGTAACGAGTGGTTATGTGAGTAATTGTTGCCTTTTTATCAGCTCTAACCAGTCTGGCCAATCTCCTCTGACCTCTGGCATCAACAAGTCATTTGCTCCTAAAGACCTGCCACTTCCGCACTCAGAGAAGCCCGTCTGGCACCAACAACCATGCCACTTTCAAAGTCACTTAAATCACCTTTCTTCTTCATTCTGATGCTGGGTTTGAACTGCAGCAGATCGTCTTGACCATGTCTACATGCCTAAATGCATTAAGTTGCTGCCATGAGATTTTCTGATTAGAAATTTGTGTTAACGAGCAGTTAGACAGGTGTATCTAATAAAGTGGCCGGTGAGTGTTTATATTGCAGTATGATTTCACCAGATGACTTGAATAGATCTGTTTGAAAGCATGCAGTAGATAAATGAAGTATAGAGTAAAGATACAAATGGATTAAACATGGCTTAATGGTATTCTGGAGAGTCTACCAGTGTTCAAATTGAATAATTAAATGTAAAATGACATTGCAATCACTCTTATGTGATGCATTGTGTGCATGTTTTACTAAAAAGTTTTTAATCTAGTTTTAAAATGAGAGAGTGTGTCTGAGTTTTGGACATTATCAGGAAGACTATTCCAGAGTTTAGGAGCCATAAATGAGAAGGCTCGACCTCCTTTAGACTGCTTTTCTAGGTATTACCAGAAGCCCTGAGATTAGAGATCTTAAAGAGCGAGTTGTATTATAGGCATTTATCAATATGGATTAGCAGTCTGATGTGACTAGTTAATAGAATGAAATATTTCTTTGCCAAATCAATAAATGTTTACAAATAAGTACTTTACTTTGAATGCATAAAAAATCAATTACTTTATTACTCAAGTAAAAAGACTTAAAAGTTTAACTGGAGCAATATTATATAAGTGTATCTGTACTTTTGCTCAAATGCTTGACTTGTTTTTTTTTTTTTCCTGACGCTGCTGATGTATTTGAATGTCGTTTCTCTTTTGGCATATATCGAACACGCATGAAAACAACTTTAAAAATTTAACATCCAATCGTCATCCTTCAGCTCATATTTCTCATTTCCTTCTGTCCACAGGTGCTGTAGGATTTCAGTTACTATAGCTCAGATGATTTGCTCCATATTATAACTGATTGGGATGATGGGATTTCTGATTAGATATTTTTCCACTCATCAGCTCAATAAATTACAGTAGGGTCTCTATAGGCTTCCCATATGTCTCACAATTAACACACAGGCAAAAATACATTCCAAGTGAAAAATTATGGGGCATTATACAACCCTTAACATATTTTATCTTAACCAGAAATGCAAATATCCACCATGCATATTTTTTATTAAAGTATAATACTGTAGTGCACAACGATGTGAATTCTTTAATTCTGTCATAGTTCTTAAATTTAATTAAAATATTTTAATTCTTTAATAAGTCTGTCAATTTATTTAAATATTTTGTTTAATTATTCATTTAGTCATCCTTCCTTCCTTCCTTCCTTCCTTCCTTCCTTCCGTCCTTCCTTCCTTCCGTCCTTCCTTCCTTCCTTTCTTCCTTCATTCATTCATTCATTCATTCATTCATTCATTCATTCATTCATTCATTCATTCAATTATTCATTCATTCATTCATTCATTCATATATTTTATATTTATATATTTATTTATCTATTTATCTATTTATTTATTTGTTTATATAAAAGTGTGAGTAAACTATTCCCCCCCATTAAATATTAATTTATAATAAATAATTTAACAATTTGAATGACTAAATCAACTGCATTAATTCACATTGTTTGAATCGATGGATAAAGAAAATTCAAATCTAATCTCTCAGTATTAATAAATTCTTTTGACCTCTTTCAGCACAAGTGTCTCCTGAACCATGAGCGACATCTACGAGTCTGCAGCCAATTCTCTGGGCCTGTTCAGCAGCCCCTGCCTGACCAAAGTAGAGCTGCGGGTGGCCTGTAAAGGCATCTCAGACCGGGACGCCCTCTCCAAACCGGATCCTTGCGTGGTCATCAAAATGCAGTCCCATGGCCAGTGGCTTGAGGTGTGTAATCCTTGTAGATCCATACAATCTCTAGTTATGTTACAAATTAAATAATTGTTAATGTCTCCTAATTGGTTATGGGAACCATAGATGCATTTTGCGTTACACTCATCTTTTCACACATTACTTTACTGTTTTCTTGCAATTTGCCACTCATTTGTTTTGTTTGTTTGAGCATAAACATATAGAGGTGTTCCTCAGTCAAGGCCCTGATATATATATAAATAAGGGTGGCGCAGTGGCGGAGTAGGTAGTGCTGTTGCCTCACAGCAAGAAGGTCGCTGGGTTGCTGGTTCGAACCTCGGCTGCATTCGTGTGGGTTTCCTCCGGGTGCTTGGGTTTCCCCCACAGTCCAAAGACATGCGGTGCAAGTGAATTGGGTAGGCTAAATTGTCCGTAGTGTATGAGTGTGCGTATGAATGAGTGTGTGGATGTTTCCCAGAGATGGGTTGCGGCTGGGTTGCGGCTTCTATATATATATATATATATATATATATATATATATATAAGTCAGAATTATTAGCCCCCCTGTTTATTTTTTCCACAATTTCTGTTAAACGGAGAGAAAAAAATTCAACACATTTCTAAACATAATAGTTTTAATAACTCTATAACTGATTTATTTTATCTTTGCCATGATGACAGTAAATAATATTTGACTAGAAATTTTTCAAGACACTTCGTGATACCTGTTCTTATCATGCACTGGTGCATTTACCGTTTTTTGCACTTCTGCAGTTTCATCATTGCTTTTGTTGTTAGGTGTAGTAACTTGCTGTTTCATGGCATCGAGAGTTAATTTTTTACTCAAAATGACACATTCATACACTTAAATAATTAAAAAATGTTGCCATCTTTTATTGTGTACCATGTATTACAGTGTGTGGATAGCTTTGTTGTGTCTGTACATTGTCAGGTAGATTGCTACAAGAAACCTTCTGTGCTTATTTTTAGGTTAAGCTACATCTTCAGATGCATGGCTGTTGAATTGAATTGAATTGAATTGAATTGAATTTTATTTGACAGATTGTAGACAAACTGTACAAAAAGTATTCCATACACTTAGCTACAGTACAAAAGAAGTTTTAGAAAACTGACAAAGAGTGTAAAATGTATTTTAATTTTAATTATTAATCTTTTATAAAAGATTAAGTAAAAATTCAAATTGGGTTGCCATAGCAGAATAAACCACAAATTATTTTGGCAATTTTTTATGTGGTAGATGTTCTTCTATCCACATACTGTAAGTAAAAAATTAAGGAACGTTATTACTTTTATGTAACTTAAATAAGAAAATTAAACTCAAATTCTTACATGAGTGCAACAACTTACCAAAGTTTGTAAGTAATCAAAATGTAAGTAAACTCTACCTATTTTTATTAGTGCATATGCTGCTAGGTTTAGCAAATATGAGCTGTACACTTTCCTCTCTGTAACAAAACATACACGAAAAATAAGAGGAAAGAGAAGCATACAGCTTTGGAATATTGTGTTACTTTTGGTTAGAATTAGACTACAGTATCTAAGCATCTTTCATGTTTGTTTATGTTCACAAGCTTGTTTTCAAACTCTCAAAACAAACTAAATTTTGGCCTAATTTTGTCACACCAGTGTGTGCTTTGATTTGGCCTAAAGTATATTTGGGCCTTTAAAACTCAAAAATGAAAAATTGCTGTTTATTTACTCACCCTCAGGGCTAGGCCATCCGAGTTGTTTTATCTTCAGTAGTACATTAAAGGATATTTTTTAAGCTGATGAGATTTATTTTAAATCATGAAAAAATAATAAATAACAATAAAAATAACAAGAAAGAACAGCATCAGCTCAAGTGTTTTCAATCATTAGGCAGAAAAAAAAACATTAGTTATAAAAAATAAAGTTTTCAAAAATAATAAATCAAATTAAGTGACTATTTCCTGAACACAAGCAAAATACTCTGCCAATGGGGTAAACAAAATAATCTTGTTTTCTTTTAAAATAAGATTATTTTACTCACTCCATTGGCTTATTATTTTGCATGTTTTCAGAAAAAAACTCACCTAATATTAACATTATTTCTGATAACAAGACAATATTTTTTACTTGTCTGAAAAATGTTTCTTGCTTTAAGAATCTTTAGATATTTGGATTATAAAGTCAAAAACTTAAAGTAAACTCAAAGTTTTTTTTTTGCAGTGCATGGTTATCAACTTAGTTTTGCCTGTATATGTTTATTTGACTCTTTATGGATCACAAACACACACAGTTTTAGTTAAAAATCTATTTAATGTTTGTGTCAGAGGGCCTCGGCTTGAGTAAATTAACAGCAAATTTTGGGTGAACTACAGTGAATCCAGAAAGTATTCATAGCGCTTCACTTTTTCCACATTTTTTTTATGTTTCAGCCTTATTCCAAAATGGATTAAATAAATTTACCTCAATATTCTACACACAATACCCTAAAATAGCAATGTGAAAATATGTTTTTTTTTTAATTATTGCAAATTATATTAAAAATTAAAACCCTGAAAAATCACTTGTACAGAAGTATTCACAGCCTTTTGCCATCAAGCTCTAAATTGAGCTGAGGTACATTCTGTTTCCACAGGGGAGTTCCCCTGTGGTAAATTCAGTTGATTGAACATGATTTGAAAAGGCATACACCTGTCTATATAAAGTCCCAGGGTTGGCCATGCATGTCAAAGCACAAACCAAGCATGAAGACAAAAGAATTGTCTGTAGACCTTTAAGACAGGATTGTCTTGAGGCACTAGACTGGAGAAGGTTACAGGAAAATTTCTGCTGGTCTGAAAGTTCCAATGAGCACAGTGGCCTCCATCATAAGTGGAAGATGTTTGGAACCACCAGGACTCTTTCTAGAGCTGGCCGGCCATCTAAGCTGAGTGATCGTGGATGAGAATTGCCTTAGTCAGGGAGGGGATCAATAACCCGATGGTCACTGTCTGAGCTCCAGCGTTCTTCTGGGGAGAGAGGAGAACCTTACAGAAGGACAACCATCTGTGCAGCAATCCACCAATCAGGCCCGTATATGGTAGAGTGGCCAGACGGAAGCCACTCCCTGCCTGGAATTTTCCAAAAGGCATCTGAAGGACTCTCAGACCATAAAAAACTAAATTCTCTGGTCTGATGAGACTAAAATTTAACTCTTTGGAGTGAATGCCTGGCGTTACGTTAGGAGAAAACCAGGCACCTCTCATCACCAGGCTAATACCATCCCTACAGTGAAGCGTTGTGGTGGCAGCATCATGCTGTGGAGATGTTTTTCAGCAGCAGGAACTGGAAGACTAGTCAGGATAGAGGGAAAGATGAATGCAGCAATGTACAAAGACATCCTGAATGAAAACCTGCTTCGGAGTGCCCCTGACCTCACACTGCGGCAACTGTTCATCTTCCAGCAGGACAATGACCCAGAGCACACTGCCAAAATATCAATGGAGTGGCTTCACAACAACTCAATGAATGTCCTTGAGTGGCCCAGCGAGAGCCCAGACCTAAATCCTTTTGAACATTTCTGGAGAGATCTGAAAATGGCTGTACATTGTCACTTCCCATCCAACCTGATAGAGCTTGAGAGGTACTGCAAATGAGTAATGGTCAAAAATTCCCAAAGACAGGTGTGTCAAGCTTGTGGCATCATATTTAAAAAGACTTGAGGCTATAATTGTTGCCAAAGGTGCATCAACAAAGTATTGAGCAAAGGCTGTGAATACTTATGTACATGTGATTTTTCAGTTTTAATAAATTTGCAACAAATTCAAAAAATCTTTTTTCACATTGTCATAATGGGGTATTGTGTGCAGAACTTTGAGGAAGTGAATGAATTTAATCCATTTTGGAATAAGGCTGTAGCATAGAAAATGTGGAAAAGTGAAGCGCTATGAATACTTTCTGGATGTATTGTACAGCTTAAAATGTTGCATATTTTCCTCGTTGGTCATACTTTTTATGTTTAGCTCTGCGCTGCTCCCATATTTGCTTGATATCTGAAAAGCTGTTTGTTCTTTCGGGATAATGATATATACATTTTTTCACACACTTGACAGAACCCGAGAGAAGCATATGTTCACTCAGAAATCTCCCTGTCAGGTTATGAAGGCTTTGCCAGCTCGACCAGAAGGGAATCTGTTTCCACCACTCTCTCTCTGTCTCATTAGACATTCACATATTCACTTATGGTGATTCTGCTCTGTGAGTGTGTGTGTCTCTAAAGCAAAGCACGCTGTAAAATCTTCATTTTGCGACCGTTTCATTCCTGTTCTCAGTGGACGTCCTCATTCCTCCTGGAAATTCTGCTATGAAGAGCGTTTGAAGAACGTCTTCTGTTTTGCTGCACTGTTTGTTCTTTTATATGAGCCTGTTGTGTCATGCTTTTTAAAGTTTTTTTTTCCACCTAAAATTAAATGCCCTGAGATTTGCGCATTAGAAATTTTAAAACGGGTAATGTTGTGAATAATAAAACAAAGAGTGTAAAAAAAGTCCTTGCTTGTGAGCGATAAGCTAATGCGTATTAAGAGAGAAATATCATGATATTCAGTTTCTCTGATGCTGCCTGAAGCAAATTTACATTTCTAGCTCAACAAACAAGAGCAGTGTGATTTATTGCGCTCATGATTGCATTACTCTTCGCCCGTTTCCTCAGTATGCCTTGCGATCGTGGGTCAAAGTCATTTATCTGGAAATGTCACTTATACGTGCTATTCTGTCGAGTGGTCCAACGACTTAAATATAATATCGGTGGGTTTTGGCTAAATCTAATTGAAGCAGAATATCCCACTGCGCTGGTGTTCCTCTCTCCGTTCGATTGCTCATCTCTCACTTTCTAACTGTACACTGGGAGCCATTATCAAATCTTTAGTGGAATTTTGACAGTGTTAATTAAATTCGCTCTGTATCTTGCTACCAAGAATATCCCACAATCATCTGGAGCCGCGAGAGGAGATTACTCAAAGTACTGTCTCAGAGGTCACTGGTTTGGGTTGAAAGTTGTAGGTTTTATTTAGTTTTTTGATGTAGAGATGTAGTGTGCGATTTATATGCTGGTCTGAAAGAGAATACTTTGATATACAATAATTTGATATAATCTATCTATCTATCTATCTATCTATCTATCTATCTATCTATCTATCTATCTATCTATCTATCTATCTATCTATCTATCTATCTATCTATCTATCTATCTATCTATCTATCTATCTATCTATCTATCATCTATCTATCTATCTATCTATCTATCATCTATCTATCTATCTATCTATCTATCTATCTATCTATCTATCTATCTATCTATCTATCTATCATCTGTCTGTCTGTCTGTCTGTCTGTCTGTCTGTCTGTCTGTCTGTCTGTTTCATAGTGTAATACAGCTTTAGATGTAGTTTTTTTTCGCTTATAAAAGGATGTTTTCTTAATTTTTTGTACGATAAAAAATATTTGTCTCATATTTTTGACATGATTTATATTAGACACAAATTTAAATGTCATGCAGTATAAAAACTTTTAATATCCAGACATATTTAGAGCAACATTCACTTAAATACATTATAAAAGTCCCTCTTAAGGCATTAACACTAAGGAAAAAATGCTAATTAATTGTAATTTTAACAACCCAGGCTCATTTTGAAAACGTAGCCCTATATACCTTTCTAGAGATTGCAAATTATGTAGCCATTATGTAGTCTTTAAAATGAACGCTATGAGGTTGTATGACGGCATTTCTTTTTGCACTTATCAGCTGACCGCTTACCTACGTGTGGACAGTTTTTTTGTTGTTACCAGTTTGTTTGGTGGCTCGCTGCATATGTCAGCAGACTTGTGACCTGTCAAGCAAAAACCCCAAAAATAAAATAAACAAGTGAATAACAGGGGAATGTGGTAAGATCAGAAAATGTGGTAAAAATCAGGTAAGGGCTTTTCTTTTTCTGGATTGCTTTTGAAAACACTGTCAGTTGGGATTAGGGAATTGAGTGGGCTGGTCAGTCGGTACTTTTGAAAACACTATCGGTTGGGTTTAGGGAAGGGGTAGGCTGAGTCAATCGATCGGTCGGTCAGTCAGTCGATCAGTCAGTCAATCGACAGTGGCCTCTGGTGGATTTACGCAAGAACAGCAGCATGAATGGCCCTTGCGAGAGAAATTTGAGATCTCAAAAAGCATATACAGCGGCCTCCGGTGGATTTGCAGAAACAAAAACAGCAAAAAAAACTTCCGGGACGTATTTGGTTGTTTTCAGAAACGTATATATCAGTACGTTTTCAGAATGATCCTGGTTTGCATTTCAAATCTGAATACTTTACCACTATAATATTTTATTCCCATTTTTTGCCAAAATTTGGTCAGGCAGAAGGTGTTTCTCTCATTAAAAATATAATTTTATTTAGTATGATTGCTTACTATTTCATATAGTTTAATAATCATAATTAACTTTGTTCCTTTATTTTCATATAAATATACAGTGCTCAGCATAATTGAGTACACCTTATTTTAAAAACGAATATTTTTATCCATTTCTCTGTGAGTATAGGCAATGTATTTTGGTGCGTTTAAACAAAACAGATTCATTAAACATATACATTTATTAAAATAATATTGTATTCACCAAACATGAAGATGAAATTGAAACATAACACAAATAAATTCAACCAAAATATTGCGAAAATAAATTACAACCTACAACATTTCAACTAAAATTTTGCCTTTTTTTGCTTTTCTTGATTTTTATCTCTTTTTAAAATGTGTATTTATTGTTTTTCTATAACATAAATTTGGGTGTACTAGTTTTTGAACCGTTATTTTGTTAGATAAGCTCCAAATTTGGCTTCAGTACTGACTAAACTAATGTATATGCGCAAATATAATATCAATAGCTTCCTATTAAATACATGAATTTAAAAGCTAGATCTGTGAGGGGTGTACTCATATATGCTGAGCACTGTATCAATAATAATGAATGAAAATTAAACATTATATCTCCCATTATTCGGCTTTTGATTTTCTCAAATGTTAATTGAATTGAAACATTAATTTTACTTGCTTCTAATTGTTTTTCTGTGTGTACAAAATAACTTTATTAAATGCTATTTAAAAATTAATATTAACAAAATTTTATTAAAAGACACTTTAATAATATAAAAAAATAAAAATAAATGCATGTTTTTAACTTTGATATTGCAAGAATAATTGTCATCTATTCCTGCAATCCAGATCCAGAAAGTGATATTACAAATTTGCAATAGTATTTCACAATATTACTTTCATTACTAATGTATTTCAGTTATATATTGTTTTCAAACAAACAAAACTCTGACCTCCCACTATAGAATGATCGTATACTTAGAAAGCTTTTACTACTGTACGAAACAATAACCATAAACAGTGTGTCAAATGTGCAGCATCTTGACTATCTGTTGACCCTCGATAAAGAGCCGTGTTTGTTTATTTAGCTGTGGCTCTCCAATGACCGCAAGAACAGGAAACAGCACTCGCGTGTCTCAACAAGCTTTTAAACTGCAGCATTCAGAGAGAGTACAAATCCACCGTTGACCTCGAGCTCATCACAAGCACTCACACACACATTGAAAATGCTCTGAATCACAAAAAAGCCACTCCAAAATGCTGACTGCAGATGCTAGTCCTGATGGACCCTTAGTCTCTGGGGTGAAGGGCCTTTAATGCACTCGGTCTTTTAGGCCATTTCCATGCTGTGCCCTTGAAAATGTGCTGAAAGTAGAGCTGTGCTTCACATCTCCTTTTAGAGAGGAATTTACTTATGGATGATGAGCAGTCAGGTTTGAGTATGAGCTGTGAATCTGAAGTAAACGGCCTTGACCACCCTCGAGATCAACCTCTTTCCGTCTTCTCGTTTTAAAGGAGACATATGAAAATTCCAACCCCGTTAAATAATATGTTAGTATCTGTGTTTAAACTTTATGGATTTTTATAAGCTAGTGTGCTCCTAAACAAGGACAAATACTATGTTTGGAAGATATACACTTTATGTAAACATCCAAAGCTTGCAGTTTGTCGCTTCCATCTAAATGAAGCAACATTTTTTTACATGTCACCTTATCAAATCTTGACCAATCAAATGCTTTCTAGTATGTTCTGCCCCATTCAAGACGCTTCTCATTTGCTCTTCATTTGATGTGCTTAATCTCAACCACCCTCGATGGCAGAGCTGTGATTAAAACCAAACGCTATTGGCTTTTTTTTAAAGGGGAGGAGCTACTCTATAAGGGACCCTCTCTTTATCTTACAGTTGAGATTACATTAAACATAGAATAAACATGCATCTTTAGGGACCTTTAAGTGCTATAATTGGGCTCCTTGTGCATCTACCAGCACAAAAGAAATGTGAAAAAGGACAACCCAGTAAGTTTGTTTAGGTAAGCCTTTTTTTTCTTTAAGCATGTAGTGAAACAAGCCATTCAGGTTTTTATTATACTTTTCTGATCCATAATCTGCATGTTTCCAAACCCACAGCAATGCCATTTTTGTATATTCACTACAGCAACTTAAGGTTTGCAATGGCTGTTTTTACATGCAAAGGTTTTTGTCAGTCATTCATTCATTTTTTTAAGCATATGTTTTAAACGGCCGATGCCCTTCCAGTAGCAACCCAGCAACAAAACTCCCAAACACTCTCACATGCACACACATACTCTACGGCCTATTTAGTTTACCTAATTCACCTATAGCACATGTCTTTGGACTGTGAGGAAAAACGGGAGCTATCGGAGAAAACCTACGCCAACATGGGGAGAACATGCAAACACAGAAATGCCAACTGACCCAGCTGGGACTCAAACCTGAGATCTTCTTGCTGTGAGGCGATAGTGCTAACCACTGAGCCACCATGTCGCCATCAATTTTTGTCAGTCA
Source organism: Danio rerio (assembly GCF_052040795.2). Lineage (NCBI taxonomy): Eukaryota > Metazoa > Chordata > Actinopteri > Cypriniformes > Danionidae > Danio > Danio rerio. The sequence goes on along the minus strand of NC_141036.1, from coordinate 47,121,567 downwards.
AAATTAATTAAATGCGATCACAGATCTATTTACATGTACTCTTAGAATTGTAATCTGATTCAAATATCCTTTTATTAGTGTTTTATATACATTCCAATTAAGGCCCAATCCCAGTTTTATTTTGCTCTTCCCCTTGGCCTTTAAAACCGAGTATGAAGGGGAAGGGCTTCAAAATGTATCCCTAAGAATTGGGACAGCACTACAGCACCCGCACACAGATTATCATATGTCATCGCAATCTCTTGCTTTATATGAGATCAGATGATTGCGACTGCTATAGTTATTCTAGTTGTGTAATTTTTTTGGCATTTATCTTTAGGAAATCATTGAAAGATATTATGTTATCATAATGATATAATGTGGCAATAAGATCGTAACTATACTACGCATTTACACAGTGGCCATATTCATCTATGTAAACAGACCAAAATCAACATTAACATTATAGCAGACACTGTAAAAAGCTCATTCCCAGCCACTCGACATTACTGACAGGGTATTCGACTGTCATCAAGTGACAGAATGTTGTGGGACTGCTGTACAGGAGTTATTATGATCGGGAAATTTAGAGGATTTTATTTTAGCGGGTTTTTAAAGCAACGCGGTAAAACACGCACACTGTCATGAATATATTAAAGCATGTGTTTGTTTGTTGTAAAAATTCATAATAATGACAAAAAAAATACTAATTTGTGCATCTCCTGACTGCTGGGCACAGCTATCCTGCCGTTCTGGCTGGTGTTTTCTGGGAAATTTTCTTACCCCTTGGTTTCGAGTGTGGTGCTGAAAAATCTCTCTTTGGAGGGCTATCTACCCCTTCCCCTTAGCTCTACACCTTCAAGCTAAAAAGAATTGGGACCCCCCTACCCCTTCACGGGAACGAGCAAAACGAGGGGTAGGGATAAAGGGAAGGGTTATGGGGTAGAAATGGGATTGGGCCTAAATCTTTGAGTTTAAGAATGTTTAGGCTCAACATATTGATTAAAAATTGTTTAATATTTTGTTTAAAAATGTTAATGTTAAATGTTAATGTTTAAGCAGGCTTAAGTGTCTGAAAATTATTCGTTTAATAGTGCGAGTGATCTTTGTTTCATTTAATTTGATTTTGTTTAATTTTTTATTCTAATTTCTAATATTTTGCTTTTACTATTTTTATTTTAAACAGTTATATTATTCATAAGGACAATTTAAACATTTAAATTAGAGGGCTTTTCTAAAATAAAGGAGCCTAATGAAAATCTAAAGATAAGATAGTCGTTAGTTTTATCCAGAAAATGTTAACAGTCATCATTTATTCATTTTCTTTTTGGCTTAGTCCCTTTATTAATCGGGGCTGCCAACTTATCCAGCATATGTTTTATGCAGCGGATGCCTTTCCAGCTGCACCGCGTCACTGGGAAACACCCATACACTCTCAATTACACACATACACTATGGACAATTTAGCTTACCCCATTCACCTATAGCGCATGTCTTTGGACTTGTGGGGGAATTCGGAACACCCGGAGGAACCCCACACAAACACGGGGAAAACATGCAAACTCCACACAGATATGCCAACTGACCCAGCCGTGGCTCGAACCAACAAACTTCTTGCTGTGAGAAGACAGCACTAACCACTGCACCCCCGCCCCACCCTGTTCACAGTCAGCATAATTCATTTTATTTATTTATCTATCTATTTATTTGTTTTTATTTTATTTTCCACATTTATTTTGCACAATATAGTCTGGTGAAATGGTATACGTTTTCTGTAAGAGTTAGAACATTTTACAAAGAGTGTAATTTATATTTGCAAAAACCAGAATATCTTAACAGAGTAGTAACATTCTAGTCGATGAGTTGAATGGACTTTGCTCCAGGAAACTACATAAATGAATCCAATAGTATTTCAGAAATGTCCTGGTTTAGTGTAAAAGTTGCAACATCTTCCTCTCCATCAGTGTCAGACTGCAAATTAACCCTCTACTAGTCATTTCTGAAATTCAGGCTGTGTCAGATTTGCTTGTTTTGTTGTTTCTGGAGTGTTAGAATTGTGTGTAAAAACTCCGCCCTCTTCTGGAAAGCATTTACATTTAAAGGGACACACACGGTACAAGTACACTATTTTTTGCTTCAACCCAAACACCTGTGAAGATCTGTGTGTGGAGGCTTTATGAGGTATATTGAACCGAGCCTGACCTGATTCTGGAAACATTAGAGATTTATTTTCATCTTATAAAAAGGGGGCACAATATTCCCCCTTTAATATTTTCCTCTTTGTCTATATAAAATGCAAGTTATTATTATGAAATGTTGTGAAGATGCTTCTGCTTTATGGCTTCATTTATCATTTATATATTGCAATGCCCCCCCCCCCTCCCATCTATTAGAATGCATGTTTCCCCAAATTACAGTGCCTGGCAAAAAAAGAGATTTCCCTAACATAGTTAGATCACCTGTCAGACAGCGGATTGCAAAGAACTGAAGACAAGTGATACTCCATTTAAAAAAACCCATCTGTTGTACAGTCTGTGTGTCTGTATGGGTTTTCATCAGGCTTTTTTTCCAATATTACAGCTGCTTTGTTATTTACTCATACACAGACGGCATAATTCATCTGATTTGGGTGCATGATTGAACTTTGTTGATTGTAATAATTTCAGCAGAATCGGTATTTAAAATTTCACACTTTATTTTAAGGTAAAATTCTTGCTATTATTGAACCATTAACTAATTTTTGTCTTAATGAACTCCTAATTTGTAGAGTAGTAATAGTTATTAAGTTATTAGTTATTAATATTGTTTATAAGTAGACTGTAAAACAACAACGTCAAGATTAGGGTACAAAAACAACAGCTGTGGTTTTCCCACACTCTCAGAAATAAAGGTACAGAAGCTGTCGCTGGGGCAGTACCTTTTCAAAAGATACATATTTTTACCCAAAGAGTCCACAGTGGTACATAAAAGGTGCATGTTAGTACCCAAATGTACCTAAAAAGTGCCTTTACATTATGGACCCCTTAGGTACAAATATGCACCTTTTGAAAAGGTGCTACCCCAGTGACAGCTCCGGTACTTTTATTTCTGAGAGTGCAGAATTTAACCGGGAAAATACAGAAGGAACTTAAAAGACATTTCTGTATTTTACAGTAAGTGTTTCATAATTTTTTTTGTTATATTTCAATTTTATGATTGAAGTACTAACATCTTCATATATAACATTGTGACACACAAAAACACAACCATAAACTCTGCAAGCAGATTAACAGACTAACATCTAGAAGATGCTCATTCATACAACACCATTTTGGTAAAACACATGGCACTAAAATAATGAAATAAACAATGTTTATATATTCTGTGAAAAAGAATTATTCACCATAGACATTACTGTATATATGTATGTGTTCTAGTTGATCATTGATATCAAAAGTGGCTTAAGTGAAAGGCAAAGGCCTCTAGATTACACTTATTTATTTAAAATACAATATGATCATGCCTTGATTTTGAATTATTTGAGTAGCAACGAGTGACGCAGTGAGAGTGTCACAGCAAGAAGGTCGCTGGGTCGCTGGTTTGATCCTCGGCTCAATTGGCTATTCTGTGTGGAGTTTGCATGTTCTCCCTGCGTTCGTGTGGGTTTCCTCCGGGTGCTCCGGTTTCCCCCACAGTCCAAAGGCATGCGGTACAGGTGAATTAGGTAGGCTAAATTGTCCGTAGTGTATGAGTGTGTGTGTGTAGATCTCCCCCAGAGACTGGGTTGCGGCTAGAAGGGCATCCGCTGCATAAAAATGTGCTGGATAAGTTGGCGGTTCATTCCTCTGTGGCGACCCTGGATTAATAAAGGGACTAAGCTTATAAGAAAATGAATGAATGAATGATTAGCAATGTAAAGTCTGGAGCACTTTAACCTTCTTTGCTTTCAGGAACTTTAAAATGGAGGCTTAAGGATGAGCAGGAACATATCCTGCTGAAGAATTTGCCCTCTCCTGTGGTTTGTAATGCAATGGGCAGCATAAATGTCTTGATACCTCAGCCTGTTGTTGTTGCCATCCAATCTGCAGATCTCTCATACACCCTCATACTGAATGTAACCCCAAACCATGACTTTTACTTCACCAACCTTGACTGATTTCTGTGAGAATCTTGGTCCCATGTGGGTTCCAAAATAGTCTTCTGCAGTATTTGTGATGATTGGGATGCAGTTTAAGATGATTCATCAAAAAAATCTACCCTCTGCCACTTTTCGATATGATCAACTAAAAGTCAAGTTATTATTAGAGGCTCTTACAACTGGGATCAACGACAAGACTTTTGTCAGGTGGTGTAGTTAACAGTGAGAATTGCTACTTAAAAGTGTTATCAAAATGTCTATTAGTTTATGTATTTACTAACATGAACTAAGAATGAACAATATTTGAACAGCATTTATTAATCATAGTTCAAAATGTACTAATTCATTATTATTATTATTATTATTATTATTATTATTCACTTTTAATTCATTTAACATAGTAATGTCCTGTAAGTTAACAAGAACTAACAATGAATGGCTTTGTTTTTGTTAATATTAACAATGATGAATATATACTATAATAAGTGTATTGTTCATTAATTGTTCAAGTTAGTAAATACATTAACTAACGGAAACGTTGTTGTAAACTTCTGTAGTTTTGCTTTTACTCTTTTAGGATTTTTATTAACATCAGTGACTTTATCCTTAAATTTATCTAGAATATGTTGCTGGCTATTATCAGTGCAATTTTATTATTATTTAGCAAAATCCTTGTCCAGTTGGACTAATCATAAAATTATGCTTGAGAAGGACTGCAAACTTTTCACTGCCAATTCTGTTATTGAGAAAAAAAGTTTTCTATATCAAAGAGCCTCATAATTCAAGCCCTGATAGAATTGACACAAGCCTCTCAATTTCTCCGAAAAATGAATGCTATCATGCTATCTGAGCAACACACAAAAAATGTCCAGTTTCAAAGTTACATTGCCGGCGGCTGTAATGACCTGTCAGCGTGTCAGATCCCAGTGCCCTGGCTGTCAACCCTCAGCAATAATCAGACGAAAGGCAGAAGTGAAGATGAGAGTCAGACTGAATGACTGTGGCAGGTGGAGCTGTTCTTTCATCCACCCAGAATGCCAATCACTGGAGCTCTCGGTGGATGAGGTATAGCAGATCTCCATATCGCTCTCTTCAGGGTGCAATCTAGATTTCACTCAGGCTGATCAAGGCTGATTTCATGCTCAGCAGTAATTGGATATTGATGTAAAAAAAGAGTGAATGAACTTAAAAAAAAATTATTGGGTGTCTGTATAGCTGCGAGATGTAGTGATGTCATCTATAGTGATCTTCATATCACTTACACATAGTTGTGCTTGCGCATGGATGAGTCAGTCAAATACAGTAATAGGATGTTGTGGTTGTTATGTTATTGTTAAAGTGCTATGAGTTGTTGCTAGGGCGCTATCAGGTGGTTTCTTGAGTGGTTACCAGATAGTTGCATACTTTAGCCAACCAAAGCTGCATTTGTTTGATCAGAAATGCAGTTAAACAGTAATATTACACTGTAAAAAGATGATTAGTTGGTATTGCTTTAAAAAAAGTTAGTATACTTGTTGCTTTTAAAGTGAATAGTTGACTTTACGTAAAGTGAGTTGACTTAAATTATTAAGTAAGTTAACTATGCACATAATTCAGTGACATGTGTTCAGGGGAGGCAGGTGAGGCCTCACCTGTCATCATCCTCACCTGTCATCATAAGATGTATATCATAAAATAAATATTTCCCCACTCATCTGTGCTATAAATGCAATTTCTATATGATTCAAATGGTTTCAATCCTTTTTATAATCAAAATTGCTGTATTTTGCTGTTCAATTATAGCATAGAAAGTGAGGTGAGGCAGCACCCAGCTGTGCCTCACGTGACGTCAGATTGCGAACTGTGTTGATTGCGTGCCTTTTCCTTAGTCAGTGTATGCTACCAATGTAATGCTTTATTAAAATGTTTTTATAGATTGTAGACATTTTTTATTTTATGCCCTCATTTTGCATATGATATCTAATGTATTTCCCAAATGATGTTTAACAGAGCAAGGAAATTTTCACAGTATGTGTGATAATATTTTTTCTTCTGGAGAAAGTCTTATTTGTGTTAATTTGGCTAGAATAAAAGTGGTTTTTAAATTTTTGAAAACAATTTTAAGGACAAAAATATGAGCCTCTTTAAACTAACTTTCTTTTCGATAGCCTACAACAAACCATCATTATACAATAACTTGTCTAAAATAAATCGTTTATTAGAAATGAGTTATGTAAATGAGTAGTAAAACTATTATGTTTAGAAATGTGTTAAAAAAATCTTCTTACCGTTAAACAGATATTGGGGAAAAAATTCAACAATTCAATTCAATTAAATTCAGCTTTATTTGTATAGCGCTTTTACAATGTAGATTGTGTCAAAGCAGCTTCACATAAATGGTCATAGTAACTGGAACAGTGTGGTTCAGGTTTTAGTGTTTAAGTTCAGTTCAGTTCAGTTTAGCTCAGTTCAGTGTGATTTAATCATTACTGAGAGTTCAAACACTGAAGAGCCAATTCATCGATGCATAGCTCTACCAATCCTGAACCATGCGAGGCAGTGGCGACAGCGGAGAGGGAAAAAAAACTTCACCTAATGGGAGTGAAGAAAACAAACCTTGAGAGAACCAGCCTCAGTTGGGCACGACCATTTTCATTTCTCCGCTGGCCAAAAGTCTTGTGCAGAGCTTCAGTCGCTGTGGTGGAGGCTGGAAGATGGCCTCAGCGAAGACTCGTCTGTCCCTGGAGCGTCGCTGGAATCAGACTCATGTTCTCCACTCCCCACGACCATCAGTGCAGCAGCAGCTCAGGATATGGCCTGGTCCCGGATATGGAATCCTTGGGATCATCTCATCGCTGGTCTTGGATCCAATCAGTGACTCCGCATAATCTGAGGACAAATAATTCCGGGGGGCTAATAATTCTGACTTCAACTTATTTAGTGTCTGTAGCATCCACCTTGGTGTTTTTGGGAGGCATATTGAATTGTTATACATTTTACAATTCGCCTTGGCCCAATATGTACCTGCCATATGTATAGAAAGAATGCTAATATGAATTATGAAACACAATCGGTAGTTGGCAAATGTATCGGGTACATATATTTGTAAATATGACCCTGAAAGAGTCGTGCCTCACCAGCCACAAACCTCACCGCATGTCACTGGCATAATAATATAATTATGTCAACTCAACAGATACAAATTACAATTTAAACGTAACTTATTTCTGGGATTTTATGCTGAATTTTAAGCAGCATTGCATGATCTTTTAAACTTCCTTATTTGATGACCAGATATCATGATTGATACTCAGTTATTAAAAATTATTAAAATTATCATTATTAATGCTGAAAACATTTCCATCGGTTAACACTTTGTGGATCCTGAGATTTTCAATAAACTTAGAATTTATTGCATTTTAAACTTAAAGAAAACTTGAACTAAATAAAATGTAAATGTTTTTGTTTCTTATTTTATATCTATATATAACACCTAAAACTAATTTAATAAACTAAAACAAGAACTAAAAGTAATTTTATTAAAATATTATGTACACATAAAATGCCTAAAAATACAAAAACCCATTCTAACTAATATTTTGTAACTTTAAATTATTAATTCATTTATTTTCATCTGGGGTCGCCACAGCAGAATGAACCGCCAACTTATCCAGCATATGTTTTACACAGTATATGCCCTTCCAGCTGCAATCCAGTATTAGGAAACATCCATACACACTCATTCACACACATACTATGGCGAATTGAATAATGAGAAGATGAAAAATTGAATAACAACAACAGTCCCTCAACAACCAATCCTCTATGGAATACTAAACAAACTCAGACTTGTCATCACATCTACATATTTTTGCTTTTCTGGTAATTTGACTGACTTTTATTGCCCTCATTTTTAAATTGCTTTGTATCAAAGCATCTGGTAAATAAATAAAATGTTAAGAGCATCATTTGTCATGGCATGTTCTGAAAGTGAGCATTTTCCTTCATCTTTTTCTATCATTTACAGTTCAGGATTTGTGTAGCAGTCTTGAATTTCAGAGACATGTTTCTGGCTTCATTTTTTTTTCTTTGGCATTTACTAAACAGAAGCTGTGGATTATCATGATGCAGCGCCCCTAAACTTCAGTGACATTTAAGACATCATATCAATATTCATGAAGCGTAAGGGTAAACACAGCAGACTGACAGAGCTGTGCAACTGGTCATGTGATTACAGTCTGACAGTCATATGATGGAGGACGTCCTTTTGTTGGAAGGTCCCTTTCTGTTCTGTCACCCCTCAGTATGAATATGAAAAGTCTTCTCACAGTTTTTTTGTTTTTGTTTTGTTTTGTTGTGTTCATTGGATATTCAATACGTACTGGGGCTGAACATCCCTTTTGCATTTGCGAGCTCTGTTTCACTATCATTAATTCATCACAATTAAACTTGAATTGGAAAGTTTCTCCCGGTTGGATATGGACTTTTCTTGCAGCGTGTTGCAAAATGATGCTTTAAAAATGTAAAAAAAAAAAAAAAAAAAAAAGGTAATGTTTGTGTTGGTTTTCTTGTGTGACGGAGTATTGATCGTGTTTTCTGCTTATGCAGTATGACAATTTTTACAATTAAACATGCCGGGGTACTGGAAAGCAGGATCCGGCCAATGGTTGAACCTACGATCCAGGAGGAATAATGCGGTTTTTGTCGAGGCTGTGGTACACTTGACCAGCTCTATTCACTTATCGAGGGTGCTCGAGGGTTCATGGAAGTATGCCCAACCAGTCCACATGTGTTTTTTGGACGGAGTAGGCATTTGACAGTGTCCCTTGTAGCATTCTGTGGAAGGTGTTCTGGGAGTATAGGGTCAGAGGTTCTCTGTTAAGGGCTGTCTTGTCCCTTTATGAACAGGGTAGGAGTTTGGTTCGCATTGTCGGCAATAAGTCAGACTTGTTTCCAGTGCATGTTGGACTCTGGGCTGTCACATATTCTGTTCATAATTTTTTATGGACAAAACTTCTATTCACAGCCTTGGGCTGGAGGGCGTCTTGTTCGGGCATCACAGGATTTCATCTTTGTTATTTGCTGACAATGTTATTCTGTTGGCTTCATCAAACAGGAATCTTTAGCATGCACTGGGACGGTTTGCTGCAGAGTGTGACGCGGCTGGGATGAGAATCAGAACCTCCAAGTCAGAGGCCATGGTGCTCCTCCAGTGAAAGGTGGTTTGCCATCTCCAGGTTGGAGGAAAGTCCAAGTATCTTGGAGTTTTGTTCATTAGTGAGGGAAGGATGAAACGTGCGATTGACAGGCGGATCGGTGCAGCAGCAGCAGTTATGCAGTCAATGTACCAGTCTGTTGGGGTAAAGAAGGAGCTGAGCCGAAAGGCAAAGCTCTCAATTTACCAGTTAATCTACGATCCTACTCTCACCTATGGTCATGAGCTTTGTGTCATGACCGAAAGGGCGATCTCGGATACAAGCGACCAAAATGAGTTTCCTTCACAGGGTGGCAGTGCGCACCCTTATAGAGAGGGTAAGGAGCTCTGTCACCTGAGAGAAGCTCAGAGTAGAGCCACTGCTCCTCCACATCAAGAGAAGTCAGCTGAGGTGGCTTGGGCATCTGTTTAGGATGCCTCTTGGATGCCTACCTAGGGAGGTGTTCCAGGCATGTCCCACTGGGGGGAGACTTGGGGAAGATACAGGACATGCTGGAGGGACCATGTCTCTTGGCTGCCCTGGGAACGCCTCGGGATTTCTAAAATGATTTTTCATTAACTGTCTCATTTTTGTCCTCAACTACAATAGCAGAACTTGTTTATTTGATTAAAGTTGAACACAGCACATTACTAATATGCAGTAAGTTACTGTAAACATTTTACAGTGCCCACAATGCAGTGCATATTACAATAATGAACTGTAAAGAATGTATGTGGTATTTTACTAGCCGTTTTTGCAGTAAATAATTGTAAAATTGCTGCAAAGTTTAACAGTGTAGTTGATAAAATTAATTAAAAAAATGTTCAAATGGTAATAAATGTCATATTTTATATTTATTCATTACTTATTGGTTCGTTCAGCACACAGGGAAATACTATCAGAAATCGTATGCGCAATATCAGTATTCAGATCGGATTATTACACTTTGCGTCTCTTCGTTCTCCGTCCTTTTATCTTCCCCCTTGAAAAATCCTTTTTTCTTCCAGCCCTTGTTTGGAGTCTCCTTCACAGGTGTTCAAAGACAGCCAGCGAGCGCTCATTTCAAATGGACGTGTCAATCGTTTGGAAGAAAACGTTTCTTTACACATCCTAGCCTTATTTAAAGCTGCTCAACAAAGTCAAGTGCTGATGTAATCAGGTTAGAGATCATATGTAGTGATCATGGCACAAATTCACAAAACATGGCTAAAAAAAGGCTAAAAGTAGTTTATAACTTGCTGATTTAGGAGAAAATCTTTAAAAAAAAGTGATTAATTATTATTAATTATTCATTAATTTCTTTTCTTTTCTGCTTAGTCCCTTTATTAATCTGGGGTCGCCACAGTGGAATGAACCGCCAACTTATCCAGCATATGTTTTACACAGCGCATGCCCTTCTAGCTGCAACCCATCACTGGGAAACATCCATACACACTCATTCACACACATACACCACGGACAATTTAGCCTACCCAGTTCACATATAAATATTTCTATAATCCTAGACTAAAGTATATAGAAGGTGATGAAGCATTTAGTGTGACAACTGCAGACAAGAAGAGAAGCTGAATTATTTATGAAGGGAAAAGAAGTGTATGTATGACATCCTGCGGTATCATAACAGGGCTAAAAAGTTCTGGAAATACTTCAGATATACAGTAGTAGTGAATATTGTTGCAGTAAATGTGATTTGGTATGACGTTAATTGACTTTTGTTTTTTATTTGATTGATAACGTAAAAATCTGGAACAAGTTTTCGTTTTTTATTCTAATTATTTATTTTTTTATTTTTTTGTTTGTTTAATCAGGTTTCAAGTGAACTTTTTTAAGTTATACAAAGTTTAACTTAATATTTTTAGTCTATATGATTGATTTACGTTAAGATGACTAGAAAAGTCACTTGATTCAACTAAAACTTATACTGAAATTAATCATTTGTTACTATGCACTTATTGTGTAAATGCATGTTTTTGATTAAATACCTGCATGTAATTACATCTGTAATTTATTTCTGTAATAACATTTGTAATTACACTGTTGACCTTAACACCTTAACCCACAACCTATTCATACCACCAAAACCTACAGTACCTGTAACCCACCTCAAGAGCACCAGAAGTCTTCTGCAATACATTATAAACAGAGTAAGATAATTTTATATCGATTTTATATCGATACATAGTAGTTAAGGCCACTTAACATAAAGTGGCACCCAAGAATTTTACAGTGGATAGTTTTAAGAAAAAACTTATACTGCTATTTAGAAGAACTCTTGGTGTCAGGATAAGATATTTTGCAGCGGAGATGGCTAATGAAATCTCCTGCAGGCCTTCACCTCAGGCTCTGTTCACTTGAGATGGTGCCGTGCTGATTAGCCCTGGAGAAAAGCACCATTCTCTCCCACTGATGGGCTAATGAGTAGAAGCAGCCCATTAACTATGCAGAATGAGCACGGCTGCACTCTCTGCGAAGGATTGACTGAGATGTGGGGAGATGTGAGGGAAAGGGAAGGTAAAATCGGCTTCCAGGGGGCAATTAAACGCCTGTGTGGTGAATGTTGCACAGGTTGAGGCTTTCCCTTTGGGCCAGTGCTATTTGTGACTTGTGTGAGCGGGCGCGTGTGTATTTTGTATGTGTGAGAATGGATGTGATGAAACCTTATGAAATATGCTTATGCTTGCCAAAACTTCTATCCGGCGCTTCACGCTCAAGAAGAAAGGCCAAGAAACAAGGCTTGTGTGAAAGCATTTATAGTAGCTTGTTTTGCAGTCTGTTTGACTGGATCAGACGGTCGTAATATGCTCGCACAACACTGGTTTAACACAGTTATACTTGCCATGTGGTTGCTTGAAGTGGTATTTCAGGATTTGTCGAAGTTGAGCTTTATTTGGAAGCATTTGTGGTGTGAAGTTTGATTTTACTGTAAACAGTTTTATCTTTTACTTTGTGTTTAATATTGTGAAGCTGCTATGAGAAAATTTCTATAGAAATTAAGGTTACTTTTACTTGAATAGTGAGACACTTACAATGGAAATCAGTGGCATCAGTATGTAAATGTTTAGCAGTATGAATGTTGGGTATAGTTTAATGTCTATAAAAGCACTTTGCAGTGGCGTCACAGTGGCACAGTGGGTAGCAAGATCACCTTACAGCAAGAACGTCGCTGGTACAAGCCCCGGCTGGGTCAGTGTGGAGTTTGCATGTTCTCCCCATGTTCATGTGGGTTTCCTCCGTGGTTTCCGCCACAGTCCAAAGACATGGGGTACAGGTGATTTGAATAACTTAAATTGGCCTTAGTGTATGAGTGTAAATGCAAGAGTTCATGCATTCCGCTGCGGCCACCCTAGATTAATATCCCTTTATTAATCTGGGGTCGCCACCACGGAATGAACCGCCAACTTATCCAGCATATGTAACTTATTCACACACTCATTCTCACACATACACTACATACAGTTTAGCCAATCCAATTCACCTGTACCTCATGTCTTTGGACATGTGGGGACAACTGGAGCACCTGGAGAAAACCGTGGGTCTGTCACCCAGTCATCAATGTGTCTCATGGCTTGGCACTGGCTGGTCTGCCTTGCCTTCGTAAAGCACGTGCAGTCATGAATAATTAAGAAGCAGGCTCTTCTCATAGGATAATAAAACTCGGCTATGAATAATAATGAGAAACCGACGTGTCATCTTTGCACTTGCAGTTTTGCGCTACGTCACCGATTTTGATCCCGCCCCAAAAATCATTTTAAACCCGGAAGCTGAAATTAGCTGACAAAAACTCAAAATTATCAGTTTTCCCCACAGTTAAAGCCGACAGGTGCTAACATTGTCTTAACTGATGCTCAACACTGTTAAAATCTCAAAAAATTACTCAAGGGTTTTGTGAACCTTTAATAAATGCTGCCCTGATGAACAGAATAATAAAAAAAAGAAAAAAATGACCCCAAACTTTTGACCAGTAATGTATATGAAACAAAACAGTAATTTTTAATTACAGTAATATTTCACAATATTTTACTGCTTTTTGTTTATATTTTATTAGCTTATATACAACATGATGTTGAGTATAAGATGTCTGACTACAGCATTAAACCATTATTGTCTAATCAACATATCAACAAACATTCCTGTTTGAGATTTTATCCAGTGAAGCGCAACTGAAGGATGGAAAAAAGCCTCTCCACCAGTGTGTTGAATATTTATTAGTTTCTCCAGATCTGGGCTGTCTTGGCATTGACTGCTCTGCCAAACACTGTCAGTCCAGGCTGGAGATGAACTCAGGCCTCGGTTTATGCAGGCATAAAGGGACTTTTCCAAGGCTGAGTGGACACACGACTTTTATTTTATTAAAGCTGGCTCGTCCAGACTTCTCCTGCCAGGGGTTGTGAGTGTATGGCGGAGTGATAGAAGGATTGGATTGGGACAGCCCTGCTTTTCTGCTCACGTTTTTATTTTAAATTTTTTTTGTAAGAAAAATCTGGTAAAAATTCATTTCTGTTCAGTGAGAAGTGAAATGAAGAACTGGTCAGTATTTTGCCAGGCTTGCATTATTGTTCTTGGCTGAAAAATAAATATCTACAATAAATAAATAAACATCTAAATTAAATAAATAAATAAATAAATAAATAATGAATAAATAAATAAATAAACAAATATATACAATAAATAAATAATAATTATTTATTTATTGTATATATATTTTATTTATTTATTTATTGTAAATATTTATTTATCTATATTTATTTATTGTAGATATTTGTTTATTTATTTATTTATTCATTATTTTATTTATTTATTTAATTTAAAAATTTATTTATTTATTGTAGATATTTGTACAGGCAGATAGAAAATTTCTACAATAACTATCTACAATAAGTAAATATTGAATGAAAAAATAAACTAGAACTATCTAAAATAAATAAACAAATAAATAGGTACAATACATAAATATCTACAATAAATTAACATCTACAATAAATACATAAATAATGCATAAATAAACAAATATGTACAATAAATAAATATCTACAATAAATAAATACATGATGAATAAATAAACTAAAAATATGCTAAATAAATAAACAAATAAATATCTACAAAAATAAATAAACATCTACAATAAATAAATAAATAAATTATGAACACATAAATAAATAAATATATAAAATAAATAAATATCTACAATAAATAAATAAATGGAAAAAAAACATGCTGAAATCGGATCGGCATCTGTATCGGCCGATATTTAGACCTTTTGGTATTGGATCGATTCTAAAACTCACAGTCACACACATGCTGGAAACCTCCATAAACTGCCCTTTTTTACTGATGATTTTCTTTTGTACAGTAGCAGGATTACACACTTGAGAGATTTTTTTATTACACTTGATGTTGTGTACCCTGTTCTCACAATCCTTTTACGGCTGATGCGTGACTCCAATCTGTTTATTTGACTAGTTTAACATGCTCTTTAATTGTTTACTTCTTTTAATAGACGAGATGTCGCAAAACACAAGCAATTACTTCTTTTCTGATGAGCAGTCAGAAGGAGTGTTGTGCGAGGTTAACAAGTTGCCTGATGTACAGCAGAGCAGATGTTTCTTGACAGCAGAGCTGGAATATTCCCTGTACAAACAACAGTTCGACAGAGAACGGATGTGCATTAAGCATCATCAGAGCTGTGTTATTTTCACTTTGATAACAGGTTTATTTGCATATTCACCAGCAGAAATAAGCAGCTGCTTTGAGGTCTGTGTCTCCCCGATTGATGTTTATAGCCTCCCGGTGAATGCTAAATACATGGCACACGTAACTTTCTCTGTAAAAGCGCACCAGCTGCCCTGAGGAAGCCCCTGTAAACAAAGAGCAAACACCTGGGAGAGTCAGGCAAATATTTATAGACCTTAATGAAGAGAAATGGGGGCGTCTCCAGATGGTTGGTGCAAATGAAACGGGGAGCATAAGTTATGCAAACTGACAATTTTACATGAACATTATACGTGAACATTATACAAAATACAATTATTCTGTTACACTTACAATGGTTTCATTAGTTAATGCATTTACTAACATGAACTATGTATGAACAATAGTTGTACAGCATTTATTTATTCATTTATTCATTTTCTTTTTGTTTAGTCCCTTTATTAGTCTGAGGTCGCCACAGCGGAATGAACCGCCAACTTATCCAGCATATATTTTACGCAGCTGATGCCCTTGCAGCTGCAACCCATTACTGTGAAACACCCATGCACACTCATTCACACACATACACTACGGACAATTTAGCCAACCCAATTCACCTATAACACATGTCTTTGGACTGTGGGGGATAGTGAAGCACCCGGAGGAAACCCACGCGAACACGAGGAGAACTTGCAAACTCCCACAGACATGCCAACTGACCCAGTCGAGGCTCAAACCAGCAACCTTTTTGCTGTGAGGCGGTTATGCTACCCACTGCGCCACCTTGATACCATGAACAGCATTTAAATAATCCTAATTCAACATTTACTAATGCATTATTAGCGTAAAAGTTCATGCATGAACACATTAGTTAATGCACATGAGTTAACATGAACTAACAATGAACAACTGTTTTCATTAACTACTGTTAACTAACATGACCAAATACTGTAGTAAATGCTTTAACTAACATTAATAGTACAACCTTTTTGTAAAGTGTTACCAATTATTCTTTTAAAGAAGAAAATGGATTAAATGAAGCACTCCTGGAACCAATGAGCCCATTTTCTACTTGCCAAAGAAGTTCCACGTGCTAAGAAAGTCACTTATGCTGAAGATGCCACACTTTTGTGGTGCCAGTTTATAGAAGAGCACTACTTATTAAGTAAATATCAGAAACAGTCTGTAGAAAAGAAATATCTGATCATCACCCATAATATTACATTACATTTACATTACAAGGCAATGACTGGCGCATTTGTATTACATTCCAAAGAGTTTCATTATTAGCACCACAGAGGAAAATTAATCTGTTTTCCATAACTGGACCGGATCACCCACAAATTATTTACACATGTTAGGCTTCCTTACTTCTGTTAATACAAAAGATAGTTTGAGGAATGTTGGACAATATTTTCCATTAACTTTCATACTATTATATTTCCAATGAATGCCAATGTTTACTGGTCTACAATATTCTTCATACTATCTTATTTTGTTCAACAGAAAAAACAAATAATGAAGGTTTGTAACCGTTTAAGATGTTTTCATTATACACTTTGATAAACATTCTTTAAACAAGTGAAATAAATTGTTGTCATAGACATTTACATTATGATTAAACCTTTTAATGAGAAAAAAATGTTCACAGTCAAAAAGAAAAAAAGGTTGGTATTCTTCTGAAAGAGCAGATTGAAAAAAAGAGAACAAAATTGTGAACCTTTGAGCTGCCTGTGGAAAGTTAAACAACTGAGACTAAACCATGACTAGGCGGCTGAGGGATGTCAGATAAAACAAAGCCTTTTCTTTGCCTGTGTGAGGTGAGATTCAGACACATTCTTCAGGAACAGAGATTTTGTCATGACATGGATTTATCTTTGGATATTTCTTAATAAATTTTGCACATTTTGGAGTTTACTTAAAAAAGAGCAGGATGGAAGTTAACTTTAGATCATTATAACATCTCGAATTAGGGTCTTTCTTTCTTTCTTTCTTTCTTTCTTTCTTTCTTTTTTTCTTTCACTTGGTTGATTGAATCCCCTTAATGCTTCCCTGTATCGTTTATTAGCGATGTTAGTAAAAGGACTTGATGCATTTCAGTTGATGTTGATGATAAAACAGGAGGGCAATTAGGCTTAACGCACTAAGAAAAGCACAGGGAGTTGCCGTTGCTGGTTAATGGTAAGCAGGAATGGATTGGTGTTGTTTTGATTAATCAGTTCTTTAGGTCACTGATTCTATGCTGATCTGTTTCTGAGTATCAGTTCTTGCTTTCTTGCTTCCCAATCAAGCAGCATGTCTTAAGATGAAATATTGACCTCGGAAATCCTTTTGGAAAGCTATTAACTTGATTAGCCTAAGTAAAGACTCTCCTGCAGATCTACTTGAGTCAGTTCAGTTCATCTGCAGCCCAGGGGTGCATTTACGAAAACCATAGTTATATTTAATTGATTTGGCGTTTCCCAAATCCATTGTTCCAATGCACATTCGCAAACTGTGTTGCAAATTCATATGCTTGTAACTACACCTCTAGAGCTGCGGTTAGAAGCATAGTTCCTGGCTGTTCATATGTTCTATTCTCAGTTATGCCCCCATGCCCTAAACATTTAGAACATTTTAACATTCAAACTTGGAATTATTTTTAAAAAAAGCATTAAAGTCATCACTCTTAGGTGTAATTTGCTTTCAAAGTATTTTTACAGTTCAGTCTTAGCGATCTTCATATTTACAATTGCGTTTTCTTCGTAGTGCACTTTGAAAACATTTGTGATTTTAAACACAGCCGTGGCTCATGACGAAAGCTATAGGTTACCTAATAATGTTTTTAATTTATAGTAGTTTATTTATTAAGAAATGTATCCGTCTATGACATGGGCCTGTTGGTTAGAAGATTTCTGCAGTGGTTTAAATGTGTCAAATTGTAAAAGTAGACTTTTCAAAATAAAAAAAATAAATAAATAAACAATATCCTACTTAATAATAATAGTAATAATAAAAAATAAATAGCCTACTGTAAATTAGGGCTACAACCATAAATGATTTATATATGAGATTAGAATATGTGTTAGCTTAGTGATTTTATATGAAATATTCTCAATTTTTTTTTATAGAGGCATATATAGGTCCTATTTGTGTCGTTAGCATGTTTTTACCAAAAGTAATATTGGATTTTTTATATAATCTGTACTAAAACATGGGGGGGTTCTTTAAAGAAGTTACCCTGTTTAGAGTGTCATTATAGAGGTTTTACGTTATAACTAACGTGATTCAAATGATGGATCTACGATAGAGAAACTACAATTTTGGAAAGTACTCCTCACTAAATTGTTTTTTTCCCAAACGATGCATCATACTATGATAGTTTAGCCACGAGTTATGTCGTTGTTTGGGAAGCACACCCAAGGCTATGTTTGAAATACTTATGTACAGAATGAGTAGTGTATGAAAGTGTGAACAATTATGCATTATGAAATTAAAGGAATAGTTCATATTAAAATGAAATGTTCTCACACTCAAGTGGTTCTAAATTTTATGAATGACTTTTTGGTTTAAAAACAAAAATTTTGTGAAGAATGTTGCAATTGACATCCATTGTAGGAACAAAAAAATACTATGGAAGTCAATGGCTTTTCCCCACATTCTTCTTTCTTTGTGTTTGACAGAAAAAGTAAACTCAAACAGCGGTGCGTTTCACAAACAATGGCATACCTTACGATTGAACTATCATATTACGATGCATCATTTGGGAAAAGAACAATGAGTGTTTCCCAAAACTGTAGCTGCTTTGTCGCAGATCCATCATTTGAACCATGTTAGTTATAACATGAAACATCCATAATGACGCTTTAAAGGGGATAGAGTAACTACATCTTTAGAGAAAACCCCTATCATTTCTTTGCAATTTAAATTTTTTTTACAGGCACACAGTCAAGTGAAATATTATGCTAATGTCTTGATTACGACTGCTTGTATCTTATACCACCTATTAAAGTTTGCCAAAGGATTGCACTCTTTTTAGTTTACTATGTGCTTGTGTATTTGATTTAGCAGCTTCCATTGGTTTTTCCATTGTTTAGACAACATGAACAGGCAGAACAACATATTCAGTAGCACATTAACCATTCAAGCTATGCTGATGTTTACATCCGAGTATCGCCGGTATGGCTGTACATATGGGGTAACTTTTTGATGTAAGTGCAAATCCTCTGTATGAGGATCCTTAGTATCCTGAACATTTCTATGTCTGTTGTGTTGACAGGTGGACAGGACAGAGGTGATCCGGAGCTGTATAAACCCTACATTTTCAAAGGTTTTCACCCTGGACTTCTACTTCGAGGAGGTCCAGCGATTGCGCTACGAGCTCTACGACATTAGCAGCAGTCATAACGGCATGAGAGAGGCGGACTGTCTGGGAGCCATGGAGTGCACGCTGGGCCAAGTGAGCAACCGCCTCCATCATGCATTTATTCCAGCAGCCATGTGTGTGATTATTTTAGTTTGTCTTGCTTTGTTTGGCAATGCTCGTCTTGCAACAGGATCTCTATGTGATTGTTGATTGCACACAGTCAGGGAAGATTGAGACCGGCACTGCGCCCAAATCAGATGAAGCCTCCTAATTAAATAATCACACCAACAACCGTTAAGAGCATTTCCGGACATTTTATGACTGATTGAATCTTGAAACGTGAGATGTCTAGCTCAGTGTGGGCTGACGGACGGTCCAGATAGGCCACGCAACTCTCTTATCTGCAGTGTGAGCAAACGGAAAAGCAGTCACGTGATCTTGTGCCAGATGGTTAAGATTCGCAGCTTCTCTAGAAGCTTATAGAGTACAGCAGATGCCAATATTCATTTTGCTCAATATTCATGTGTTTATTCGTATGCATCACTTTCTAGATCCCATTTTTTGGTCTCGAAGGAGCTTAGTTGTTTGTTTTAGTTCAGTCTGTTTTGGTTGGAGGGGGAAGAGAAGAGGATAATTGTTGAAATGAGCTGCGTTTAATAAAGAGAACGAGGTGTTGATGGGAGTTTCTAGGGAAAATAAAACCAAAATCACTCCCCTCTGTTTATAAATATTTAACAACTAATAATGAAGCACTTATCCGGAGTGAATTAGACTTCCTGGTGTAATTACAAACTAAGCTTACATGCCAAATTCTCCCTGAGGTGTTATTAAGTGCTGCGCTCTGCATGTATTTGTTTGTGTGTGTGTGTGTTTTCTGTCCATCATAAGCTGCTTCAAAACAAAACAAGCCCCCTGACCGACTTAAAATATCTTATTTCTCTCCAAATAGATCGTCTCCCAGAGAAAATTCAGCAAAGCTCTACTTAAACAGGGTAACACAGTTGGGAAATCGTCTATTATGGTGAGCACTTTTCTAAATCCCAAATTCATCTGTTTGCTTTCTCTCTCACTTATGCAAACATCCAGCTGTGCACAACACCAGCAAAATGGCCTTACGCAAACATTTCATGGCCTAACCTTTAAAAGCTGCGCACTTTATATGATAGAGGTGCTTAGGATGATCAATGCCACTTCTGAAGCCAGGCAAACACAGAACAACTTCTCAATGTATACCTTACAAAACAGACGGTGTTGATGGCGATCTATAAAATGAAAGGAAAATAGCCAGAGATGCACATTGACAGAGCACAGCAGCATAAAAAACAACACGCAGTAAACAACAACAAAATGTAAAGCACTGTGGGTGAGCGGATCAAGACGTATAAAACAAATGTCAGTCCTCTTTTTCGTAACAGTTTATCACTCTCAATCTCTGCAGATCACCGCTGAGGAGCTGACGGGAAATAATGATTATGTCGAGCTTTCATTCAGTGCCAGGAAGCTGGATGATAAGGTAGGAAGACCTCATGTGCTCATGTTTATTTCCGATATAAAATGATCTTGTATGACATCACCTTTTTGAGATTACTGTATGATAGTTTTTTAGTCGGCCTTGTTCATTTTGTATATTAATGTACATATTTCTCTGAGGTACGGTTACATTAACATTTAAGACTTACAGATAATAAAATGTTACTTTAACTCTTAGAGAACAACTCTTTTTGATGTTATTATAAATTATTACGAATTGTCAAATAGCCAGAATCAGTGGATAAGGAAGATTAGGTATTTATTTATTGTTTTGATCAACAAACTTGTCATACAATCAGTCAAATAACTGGAGAAATAACAGTGAATCATTAAATGGAAACTTGCTCTTGAACATGATCATTTGAATCATTGAATCTTTAATTAGAGGCTTGCTTTGACAACATTTTTTGAATCAGTGAATTATTAAATGTAGACTCACTATGGCTATGATTAACTAGAGACTCAATCTGTCTGAATTTTTTGTATCGGTGAATCATTGAAATCATTTGCATCAGTGAATTGTTAACTGGAGACTCACTATAATCAAATTAATTAAATCAGTGAATCGTAAACAAAACATTTGCTCTAACCATATCATATTAATCAGTAAATCAACTGGACACTTGCTCCGACCAAATCATTTGAATCAGTAAATCGTTAACTGGAGACTCACTCTGATCAAATCATTTGAATTAGTGAATCGTTAACTGGAGACTCACTCTGACCAAATCATTTGAATCAGCAAATCTTAAACTGGAGACTTATGCTGGCCAAATCATTTGAATCAGTGAATCATGAACTGGAGACTCACTCTGACCAAATCATTTGAATCAGTGAATCTTAAACTGGAGACTCGCTCTGTCCAAATCATTTGAATCAGTGAATCTTAACAAGAGATTCACTCTGTCCGAATCATTTGAATCCGTGAATCTTTAACAAGAGATTCACTCTGATCAAAAAGTTTGAATCAGTGAATCATTAACTGCTGACTTACTGTGACCAATCATTTAAATCAGCGAATACTAAACTGGTGACTTGCTCTGATCAAATCATTTTAATCAGTGAATCTTAAACTGAAAACTTGTTCTGACCAAATCATTTGAATCAGTGAATCTTTAACAAGAGACTCGCTCTGTCCATATAATTTGAATTAGCGAATCTTAAGCTGGAGACTTGTTCTGACTGAATCATTTGAATCAGTGAATCTTAACTGGAGACTTGCTTTAATCAAATTATTTAAATCAGTGAATCTTTAACAAGAGACTCGCTTTGACCAAATCATTTGAATAAGTAAATCTTAAATGGAGACTCACTATGACAAAATAATTTGAATCAGTTATTTGTTAACAAAAGACTCACTCTGATCATATTATTTAAATCATTGAATCTTTAACAAAAGACTCGCTTTGACCAAATCATTTGAATAAGTAAATCTTAAATGGAGACTCACTATGACTAAATAATTTGAATCAGTTAATTGTTAACAAAAGACTCACTTTAACCATTTAACCATTTGAATTAGTGAATATTTAACTAAGCTCTGAAACTTTGGTGAGCATTAGAAAATGATTTACATTTAAAATTAAAATCACACTGGCTTCAAACTTTCGACAACAGAGTTTTTAACCATTTTCGACATCTCTCTGACCTCTAGACTGAATCAGTCCCCTCTCCACAGCCATGCTTCAAGAAATGCCCTCTTTGCATGTGAAATGAGCAGCAACAGTTCTCTGCTCTCTCACATTAGGACTCGTTTTGCTGTCAGGTGTCGAATGTAGTTTAACTCTCCCATCATTCAATAAAAGCCTCCTGGTGACGTCTGCATTATACTGCGAGAGGATCAACACAGGAATCGGAAATGAGCTGCTCAAACTGTTCCGATCAGACAGAACTGATCAGGGATGCTGTTAAAAATAAACTTCAGCCTTGATGAGTCCCGATACTCGGAAATGCGGTCAGACAGTTGAGAAAGAAATCCAGAGAGAGAGAGAGAGAGAGAGTGATAGAGAGAACACTTTACCTCTGGGAGACACAATCAACTCTTGTCAGCAGGGTAATTACATGGGACTAAAATTAATAAGAGGGATTAATACAAGCATAACAAATGATCCACACGAGCGTCTCGGTTTCACACAGAGCGTCTCATTCTTGCTGCTTGACAGGACGTCAGAAGGAGGAACGGGGAAAGCCTGCTTTAAATCACTTTTCATTTAAGAGCCCCTTTCTTTTGCTAAGTCCTAATCCTTCAGTGGAAATCATATTCTTGGCATCTGACTAATTAAAAGTGTGATTACGCTTAAAGACTGGTGGACGGATCAGAGACCCGGGCTGTCAGGATTCTCAGAATATTTATTTTTAATAAATTGCTGTTTTATTCTCCGGTTTTTGACTACAGGCGTTTAGGAGAGCCTTGATGTAGATGACGTCGTTTAATGTTAGTTTGTGAGTGGTCTGTTTAAGGGCTGTGCAATTAATTAAAAATCCAAATTCGATTTCGATTTTGGCTTCTAACTATTATGAAAAACCATTGATTGAGATGAACGATTATTCCATCTTATACCGCCCCTTTTCCAGTTGTACACATTTGTTGCTCTGCAAAGCTTCGTTCCACCTGAAAATGACTAAAAGCATGTGCTGTAATGTAACATTTGCAGCACTAGATGCACATAATTCATTGATGTAGGTTGTTGGTGTGTGTGTGCCGCGGTAAGCCTCGGATAGGCTCGAAGATGAGCAGAGCACATACATCTATCGTGAGCGCTTTAATGGTAAATACATGCACATTTGTGTCAGAGCGCGGTGTTTAGTGATTCATATTAACCCTCATTCGTGTAATAAACAAACAAGTTGAGAATCAAACGACTTGCAAAAGAGAAACCATATCAGAGTCGCACTATTCTTACAGTGACAGTGCGCAATACTCCTGCTGCCGCCTGTTTTTATTATTAATCAAACAACAAAAGGAGCAAATCCCTCACTGCTCTTGACTAATGGACTTTTGTAGCTAAAGTTTTTTTTTACAGTGAAGATGCTTAAAGCACAGTCTAAACAACAGATTTTTTAAACTCATTTCTAATAATTGATTTATTTTATCTTTGCTATGATGACAGTACATTTTATTTTACTACATATTTTTCAAGATACTAGTATTCAGCTTGAAGTAACATTCAAAGGCTTAATTGGTGTAATTAGGCAAGTCATTGTTTAACAGTAGTTTCTTCTGCAGACAATCAAACATATATATTCCTCAAGGGGACTAATAATATTGAGCTATTAAAATAGATTTCAAAATATAATTAAAACTTGTTTTAATTCTGGCCAAAACAAAACAAATTAAACTTTCTCCAGAAGAAAAAATATTATAGGAAATACTGTGAGAAAATTCCTCTGTTAAACATTATTTGGGAATTTTTAATATTTAAAAAAAAAAATTCACAGAAAGGCAAATAATTTTGACTTAAACTGATAATCGTTTTGAATAATCGTGATTAAAGTTATGACCAAAATAAACGTGATTATGATTTTTCCCATAATAGAGCAGCCCTAGTCTGTTTTAGACTTTTTTTTGTGCACGTGGCTCTTTTTATGAGTTTAGAAAGTCCTTAAAATGGCTCCAGTGATTAGGTGGAGTTTGGATTATTGAGTAAATTGAACCTTGCAGAAGTCCTCTGAGAAAAAAGGCTTTTATAGGTATAATTAACTGAGGAAGTTGTGGGAAACTTGGGAAATGCAAACTAGTTTCCTGTTGTCAGCAGATAAGAAGTTTTATGTTTAAGATTTATACCCTTACGAACAGGGCTTGACATTAACGTTTTTGATCACCAGCCACTGTGGCTACTGGTTTTCCAACATTACTAGCCACTCGCCCTTTTTCATTAGCCACAATTTAGTTTTGGCAAAATATGTTTATTTATATGGATAGATTTGACTTTGGCTTGCTAAAAATGATTTGATTTTAAATTTTGTGTTACATCACGTGCCTTGTTTATTTAAGTTTTTGTGCATTGTGATCTTGCTCAATGAGCATGAGCAAATAGGTTTTGGTTTCATGGTGTCGCATTGCAATTAGTTTTATTTCACATGACTTTTCAGGGCTCAACAAAATGTAACAATCTTTTTTTCTCTGGCCACAACAATCTAATTATTTTGTTGCCACAAATTTTAAATAATGCATCAAAACAATCAACAATCAAACAATCAACAATCAAAATATAACTTTTTATTTAACAAAAATGTTCTTAAAAAAACAATTGACATAAAAATAGATATAAATAGGTAAAAACAGAGAATTAAACATTCTCATGTATCTTGAACCATACAAAGTCTTTCCAGGCAAAAGGTCCCAGATCAGCGATTAACCACTGATAAATGGAGAGGTAATCTCCTATTAAAACAATGTAAAGGATGATAATTAAACCATACATTAACAAAAATAACTGTAAGCAAAAGTAAGCTGATGAAAAACATTCTGTGTGCAATAATGAAATGATCACGTGCACACGGTTCACGTTAGGCTCATTAATAATCTGTTCAAAGAATGTAAAAGCAAAAGTAATCGCTGATGCTTACAAAACAATCCCAAACTCTAGAAAGTTGCAGGACTGTGCATGCATGAGCAACGCTCCAGTTTATTTCAAAGAGAAACGATCACACCAGTTGCGATTCCAGGCAGGTTTGCTTCATGCAAAGAAATGGGACACATCAGCTGTGCTCGCGACACTCGTCAGTGAGTGAGGATCACCTGTGTCTTACTGTACCAATCATCCTCTCATTCGGTATTCATCTACTTTATTTTGCTCGTGCTGCTTCTCGATTCTAAGATCACATTTGCGCCCATATTGACAAACGACTTAAACTAAAATTTGAATCTTTAGTGACAAAGCAGCACTGCCAATTGAAAAATTATTTTCAACCAGCCAAAGTGGCTTGTGGGGCTGTCTGTCTAACCCACCACAGGTGAAATCTACCCGCAATTGGCGGGTGTTAATGTCAAGCCCTGTTTACGAATAAAATAAAGAAAGATAAGAATGTTTATTTTATGATATGAAGGATTACTTTTGAAGTGCTAGAAAGAGTTTATACATTTGTTCTTTCAATAGTTTAAAATTCAGGGTGTTTTTCCAGTATTTCATGCTATTTGCTGTAAGTAATTTGTCCACAGATATGAGCTGAAATGAACATGAAATAATGTATTTATGGATGAGTTTCTTAGTTTTTTATTTTATTAATTATCTTCCAAATATTTAAAACGGTTTAAGGATCTTTTTTTTCAAATGACATGTCTATAGGATTGTGTTGTGGTTGGAAAAATATATGTTATTTTGTTTTAGGTGCCTCTCCAGAGGCTTTGTGAATATTTTTTTATTCATTCATTCATTCATTCATTCATTCATTCATTTCATTTTCGGCTTAGTCCCTTTATTAATCAGGGTCGCCACATGTTTTACGCAGTGGATGCCCTTTCAGCTGCAACCCATCACTGGGAAACATCACACTCATCACTCACACACATACTCATACACTACAGACAATTTAGCTTACCCAATCCATGTATAGCACGTGTCACAATCACCAGCAATAATCACCAGCAATCTAACATCCAGAGATCGCTGGGAAACATTCACATAAACTACAAATTTGTCATGTTATGGACTACAACATCCAGTCATGCAACACACACACAACCGGTTCCAGATCCTGACTGATTAGACACTCACAGCTGATACTCATGATCATTGATTATTTGGAATATTTAAACCCCTCTGTTCCACTCACACGTTGCTGAGCTGTCCGTACGTAAGCGTTTTTCCTTGTTGCCTGCCCTAAACCTTTCGTCCGTTTTTGGATTACACTTCTGGATTGCCTACTACACTGTTTATGCTGGTTTTCGACCCTTGCAGGTCTGACCATTCTCATAATGAAGCTTCATATGGAACTACCCTGGTTTGCATAGCATCCCTACGCAACAACATGTATTTTGACATGTGGGGAAACCGGAGCACTCGGAGGAAACGCACGCAAACACGAGGAGGCGATCGTGCTTCTCACTGCGCAGCTGTTTAGCCCTGTGACTATTTAGTCACCAATACTTGAACTTAAAGATGGTCTGATGGTTATTATTTTTTCCTTGCCTCTATCTATCTATTGATTTATTTACTTGTTTTCTTATTTTTAAGGATTACTATAATTTCTTTATTAATATTTTGCACTTCTTACAAAATCTTGTATTTATTTGGTAAATATTTAGTTAGCCTATTTACTACTATTGTTTATGATTTGATCTTGTAGTGCCTCTATTTATATCTCTAAAAGCACATTGTACATTCAATTTTCATTCATTCATTTTCTTTTTGGCTTAGTCCCTTAATTAATTTCGGGTCGCCAAAGCGGAATGAACCAGCCAACTTATCCAGCATATGTTTTACACAGCGGATGCCCTTCCAGCTGCAACCCATCTCTGGGAAATATCCATACATACTCACACACATACACTAAGGGCAATTTAGCCTACCCAATTCACCTGTACCACATGTCTTTGGACTGTTAGGGAAACCGGCGGAAACCCACGCAAACGTGGGGAGAACATGCAAACTCCACACAGAAACGCCAACTGACCCAGCCAAGGTTCGCACCAGCGACCTTCTTGCTGTGAGGCGACAGCACTACCTACTGCGCCGCCACGTCGCCTACATTACATTTTGATAACTTTAAATAAACATGTCGCAAAGTTTAGGGTTTGGAAAAAAATTTTTTATAATGTTAAACTATTATTACATTTTACGTAACTAAAATAACTTGGATGACTTGTATTTTCAAAAGCCATTACACAGTATCACGTAATCCTTCTGAAATGATGAGGCACAATTATCCACGTTTATTAGTGCTCGGATAATAATCATTCTTACTATTTTCATTGATGAAGGCACCTATTTATTCATTCATTTTCCTTCAGCTTAGTCCCTTATTTATCAGAGATCACCACAGACGAATGAACTGCCAACAAATCTGGCATTTGTTTTACCCAGTGGATGCCCTTCTAGCTGCAACCCAGTGCTGGAAAACACCCATGCACTCTCTCATTCACTATGGCCAATTTAGTTTAACCAATTCACCTATAGCACATGTCTTCGGATATGTGGGGGAAACCAGAGCACCTGGGGGAAAACTCACATAAACACGAGGAGAACATACAAACTCCACACAGAAATGCCAACTGACCCAGCTTAGACTTGAAACAGCAACCTTCTTGCTGTGAGGCAACAGTGCTTACCACCCCGGCACCTAATTATATGTAAAAATAAACTAAAACAATAACTAAATGATCTTATTGACCAATCAGAATCAAGTATTTATATGTGGCATGTGATGATAATGTTTTTAATAACCTTTCTTATGTTGCAAAGGCAACAGTATTAAATCATGTTGGAGTGCGTTGTGGTAAAAAAAAAAGACACTTGGACCAAAAAAACAAAAGACCAAATGTGAGATAAAATGAAGCAATAGGACACATTAAGTGCATTTATTATGTATATTTAGTGACTTGATTATCTTGACCTATATTGTGCTATCATTGTAACATCAATCCCCCACCATATTTGGCTCTTAGCAGGCGAGCAGACCCTGAAGCAGAGCGATAGCAGAGGTGGGAAGGGCAGCTGACAGTGGAACAACTCTGAAAAGTTACAAGCAAGGACACAATTACTTTTCAATGACAATGGCGAGCTGAATTTAGAGCACTTGTCGTCCGTGGGGTGCATATAGAAAACGATAGCCTGTTTAACTCCTCACAACTCCTGCTTAAATGGGTTGGCTTGAGGATAGTGCAAGATATTGTGTTTTTGTCTTGTCTTTCTATGAAAAACTGGCTTATTACTCAAAGGCTTATTATTGTAGATGGATCTTATCACGTAAAAAAGAGACATAAATCCGCTTACAGACATACATGTTTAAAGGGATAGTTCACCCAAAAATGAAAATTACCTCACCATTTACTCACACTCTAGTGGTTTTACACTGGAATTAAATTTAAATACAGTTTTTTCCCCATCTGTCGAACACAAAACCATATATTCTGAAGAAAGCGGAATGAACTGCCCACTTATCCAGCATATGTTTTACAAAGCGGATTCCCTTACAGCTGCAGCTCATCACTGGTAGTCATCCATACACACTCATTTACACACATACACTACGGACAATTTAGTTTATTAAATTTACCTATAGTGCATATCTTTGGACTGTGTGGGAAACAACATGTATTGGCACAAACAGACCTTTATCAGTATGCTAAACAATAGAGAAGAGTAAGTGGGTAAAAAGCAAGTTTTTGAGAACGCTGCCAGAACAGCAGTTGTCGTGTTTTCACAAGTATTTCAAGCCTTTTCAAGTATCATTTTTTGCTAACACTGCATAAACTTGTCACCGAAACATTATTGTCTACTCTAGCATTGACCAAAATCAAGCAAATTAAATCATCATTTAAAACTTAAAGTGATTCTTCAAGATTACGTATGCATCCATTTATTCATTCATTCATTTTCATTATTCATTTGCGCAATGAACCGGCAATTTGGCCAGCATATGTTTTACACAGATGACCTTCCAGCTGCAACCCATCACTGGAAAATATCCACACACAATCATTTACACAAATACACTACGGACAATTTAGCTCACCCAATTCACCTATAGCACATATCTTTGAACTGTGGGGGAAACTGGAGCACCCGGAGGAAACCCCATGCAAACATGTGGAGAACATGCAAATTCCACATTGAAATGCCAACTAACGCAGCCAAGGCTCGAACCAGCGACCTCCTTGCTGTGAGGCAACAGTTCTAACCACTGAGCCACCGTGTTGTATTTTAGTATTAAATTAATAAAAGATGAAGTGCATAGCACTGCACACTACTTTTAATTCACACTAAACATGGAGTTTTGATATATTTACAGTAGGAAGTTGGCAAAATATATTTATGGAACAATCTTCATTCTAATGATTTTGCCATAAAAGAAAAAAATCATTAATTTTGACAAATAAAGGTAAATATGTGCAACATATAACATGATTTTGTGGTCCAGAGTCACATATATTGCAGCAAACAAAGTTGTGTAGGAATATTTATTTATTCATTGTGTTGTTACTGTAAGCTGACTAGTTAGAATCATAGCAGAACTGCAATTTTTTTTTTATTTTAAAGGGCACCTATGGTGAAAAATCTATTGGACAGACATATGTGTAGGTATAGTATATATACGTCATATTGTGGTTATATAAACACACCTAGTCCTTTATTTAAATTTAATAACATAAAAACGGTGGACCAATTGGAACGGTTTTCAAACTGACTGAAACTTGACGAAGGAATGTGGTCCCCCCGCCCACCGAATTGATTGACAGCTGCATAATAATGTCACATCCGTCAGTGACCACCTGAGGGCGCTGTAGTGCACTAGGACTTTGTAGGCACTACAGCGTCCCAGGAAAAAAACTACATTTTCATACATGCCCCGCGCAAACACCGGAACACCTACTCTGACCTGTCATCACATCTGTTTTGTTGCCGTTGATTATCTGGACTATTTATACAACCATTTCACCACAGTTTGTTATCGCGTCGTTTGTCTACATTGTCTTCCTTGTTCGAGTATCCAGTAAGTCTTGTATTCATAGTTCTTTGTTCCTGATCGTGTTTTTGTAATTTTGCCTAAGTCTAGTGTTATTGTTTCTGAGCCTTGTCTCTGTTTTAGTTTCTGGTTTAGTCATTTGTTTGTTACTTTGTATTTTGATCACCTCGTTGTTTCACTGTAAATAAATATCTGCACTTGGATCCGCACCTTTTTGTTTTTGTTCCTGTTTTGATCACGCTAACGTGACAATTAACATGTCTCCGTAGTAACGCGTATAATCATATCAACAAGACAGGACGTGTGCAAAGCAACCGGTCTGTTCAGTTTGCTAGGATCATCAATCATCATCAATTGTGATCAAGAATGAGTTTTACAAGTTTAAAATGTTTTAAAACAGTGCATGTGTGTAATGAATTACAGCGATTCACTTCAGATTTACTCCATCACCACACCACAATTATAAAAGAAAACGCTTCAGTCCCGGTTTGTAGACGTTAAATCAGGTTTATTTTGAACATTATCATAACAGATATCCATACAGCAGTGGATATTAAAATGTATCCTGTCACATTTGCGTGCAAAAAGAGGGCAACGCTAAATATGCGCTGTCTGTGTGTGTGTGAACTTTGTAACAACATTGTGTATCACTCAATGTGCAACTCCACAACAACTGCATCAAATACTTATTGGTAAAGTTCTTACTGTAGTATTTCTCACAAACTTTACGTGAGAACTTCTTCCTTCATGTCTGTCTGCTGTCTGAGGCAGCCAAAGGTGGAGACTGAGGTATGCTAACAGGCATGTGGGAACGGTGGGCGGGGAGGACTAGCCTTAAAGGTGCAGTACACAAAAAAGCAACAAGCTGTTTAGAGCTATAAAATACAAACTACTGAATGCTATAATAAACAATCTGGTGGGTGTTTGAGCTGAAACTTTACAGTCACATTCTGTGGACTAAAAAGGCTTGTATTAAATCTGGAAAAAAGGGGCAACCTAGGTGCCCTTTAAAGATAGAAGGTCATTATGTTTATCCAGAATTGTGTATCAATAACAGATAGAACAATTGAAGACCCTGTTATGACCTTGTATTTAAGGGGTAGTTCACCCCCAAAATTAAAATTTACTCACTCTCAAGTGGTTGTAAACCGTCATGAGTTTTTTTCTTCTGTTAAACACAAAATATTTATATTATTATTATGACCTTTATTTTACCAGGAAAGACACATTAAGATTAAAAATCTTTTTTACAAGAGCATCCTGGCCAAGATTAGGCAGTATACATTCCACATGGGTCTAACAGACAACAACAACAACAACAACAACAAAAAAACAAAACAATTTACAGTTAACATGAATCACACATTGACAAACAAACTAATCAAAACATATACAAGACGGTGTTTCATCTTCTAAATCATGTATCCTCTTTTTAAAAGCATTTAGTGAAATCAATTCTTTAAACTGCAACTTTTTAGATTATTCCATGCAAAAGATCTGTGTATTTAAAAGCCTTCTTTCCCATCTCAGTCCGCACTTTAGGAAGAGACAGTTAATAAATATCCTGTGACCAAAGGCCAAAGCTAAGGATAGGTTTTGTACAAGTGTAATTTTGAAGATATGATGGGAGTAAACCTAATATAGATTTGTAAACAAAGATATGCCAATGCTTTAGCTTTAAGAATGAACAAAGCAGAACAACCTACAAGACACAATGATGAGTAAGGGATTTAAAATTAGCTATACATTTTCGTGCACCCTGGTAAACAGTATCAGATGCATGCTTGAGATGAAGCATGCAGATAGATAACATCACCGTAGTCCAATATCGGCATAAATGTTGCATCAACCAGCTTCGTTTAAAAGAAAGACAGTTTTAAAGAAAAAGATATTTTGAAGAAAGCTGAAAACCTGTAACCATTGACTTCCATAGTAGAAAAAAACAAATGGAAGTCAGTAGTAACAGGTTTCCAATGTTGTTCAAAGCATCTTCTTTTGTGTTCAACAGAAAAAAAGAAACTTAATCAGCTTCATAACACATACAAGGAGAGTAAATGATGATGATGGTATTTTTGTTTTTTCAGGTAAACTATCTCTTTAAAGATGAAATTGTTTGCTAATTTAATCAAAAGTGGACCATGTAGCAACAATGCTTTGTCATCATGAATGCTATGGAACAAAAACTGTACCATTCTCATCAAGAGTCACTTTATAATTTGTAGTTGTTCATGATGATGTCTGTGCTTCTGTCATTCCTGCAGGATTTTTTCAGCAAATCAGATCCATTCTTAGAGATCTACAGGGTAAATGATGATGACAGCCAGCAGCTAGTGCACAGAACAGAGGTAAAACAACTATCTGTATCGAAGATCCCCCTGTGGCAGTTCATAAACGACACTGAATCGCTCTCTGTCCTCTTCTGCACACAGACTGTCATGAATAATCTCAACCCCGTGTGGAAGACCTTCAAAACGTCACTGAACTCACTCTGCAGTGGAGACCATGAAAGAATACTGAAGGTACATTATGACACCAAGTTAGATGACACTAGCAATATAAATATATTTTTTATTTAGTTCTACATTCACATTTGCACTGAAGTCATGTTCCTGGCAGATGATATAGCTTATAAAAGAAAGTCCATGTACTTGAAAGTACATGTATTGTGTTCGCAATTTGATGTAGCTGCTCTAGCGTACAATTTGTCTGCTTTTTACCCATCAATAATTCTACTGCACTTTGACTGATACGTGCGTCAGCACTTTGGGAAAAGTTTTTTATTGAATTAATGCAGATGTATATTTCAGCTTTCAGGGCATTTGGATGCATTTTGAGAAATATTAAATCAGTTTTTTTTCTGTGTGTGAGTGGCATGCTGCTTGTCTTTCTTTGTATGCATTTATTTTCCTGTAAAACCCAAAAAGTTATGGTAACTCAAACCATTTGAGGAAGCCAATTGCAACAAAGGATTTAAGTTCAAAAACCAATCCTAATAAGTACTGTCAACTTACTCCAATTGAGAACAAACTAAATAATTTGAGCACAGTAAAACCCAATAAATGAAGAGGACTCTAACTGACTGAGCATTGTAAAACTCAATAAGCTAAGGCAACTCAAACCGTTTGAGGAAACCGATTGCAACAAACCATTTGAGTTAAATAAACTAATCTATATGAGTACCGTGAACTCACTCTATTTAAGTCGAAGTAATGAGGTATTTAATGAACTCATTACCTTCAACACTGAGTTCAAACCTCTTTTGAAAAATGAGTAGAATAACTTTCAGTCAATTTTGATTAACTACAATCAACTCATTTGATAAAGTTGAATGTTGGCTTCTACAGTGGTTATATGCTGCTGTAAGTCTCCCAGTCTTACACCCAACACATAATATAATAAAGCACATCATATTTTTTTTGCCTTACAAATGAATTGAATGCATC
Organism: Danio rerio; assembly: GCF_052040795.2. Lineage (NCBI taxonomy): Eukaryota > Metazoa > Chordata > Actinopteri > Cypriniformes > Danionidae > Danio > Danio rerio. Next base: position 47,087,664 of record NC_141036.1, on the reverse strand, counting down.
AAGTCAATCTCTTTTAAAACACTATCGTTTGGATTTAGGAAAGGAGGAAGGTGGGTCGGTCGGTCAGTCAGTAAATTTTCACGTTGGATTTTCACAAAAAGAGCAGGTGCAAATGGCACTCGCAAGAGAAATTTGAGATCTGAAAAATATTACACAGCTGCCTCTAGTGGATTCGCACAATTAAAAACTACAAAAAAACGTACCTCCTGGGACATATTTGGCGCTCTTCAGAAATGTATTTAGGGGTAAGTTTTCAGAATGAGCCTGGGTTGATATGGTTGCACCATATCAGAAAAAAAACTGTTATTGTGATGCTTTGTTTTTATTTACCAGATGTGCTCTTTATGGAAAGATATGTAAGAATTTTTTTAAAAAATAATTTGACTATTTTGTAAGGAACTGCATCTGCATAAAATTCAATAGTCAACAGTAAGTCAAATTTTTTTTTTCAAAATTGTCCTAGGACTAGAATGGGTGTTGCTCAATAGCTTTAGGACAACTTTGATGAAGGAGGAGGGTGGGTCGGTCGGTCGGTCAGTCAGTATTCACAGTGGATTTTTACAAGAAAAAATCCACTTCAAATGTTGACTACATATTGCAAGCCTTAATAAATACAATAGAAAAAACTAAAATAAACCACTATATGTTTTTTTTTTTCTGGGGGGATACAAAAGTACCAAGTACAAAATGTGAATAATGCAAAACAGCAAAACTACAAACATTACTGTACATTAAAATATTACCTCGCTTTGAATACTTTCACATAAACATTGTGATGCTGATTGATGCTAGAAAATGGTATTGCTTGCCATAAAATTACAGTGCCCTATACTGCACTATTTAAAATGTTTTTTACAAGAGGTTTACATCAATCTAAGGTCAAAAACATGATTATCTTTTTATTATATACCCCGACGCATCAGCTCATTTCTAACAGTGCCCGAAATGTGTTGTTCAAGCATCTCTAGTCTATTAGGATTGAAAACAATTAATGTAATTAGGATTACAGTGGAAACAATATGACCATTACAATATCCAAATTTCAGCTCTTCCCAAGCACTCAACAGTGATATAAACAGTAATGATAATATCAATTTTATTGTGTCAATTTGAGTAATTTAAAATATTCAATTAATTTAATATATCCTGATAATGAACATGCACATTTTTTGTGTTTTTTTTTTTCAAAAATATTCACATTGTATTTTTTGCATTGCATTTGTTCATAGTAGTGCTGAATGCTTGGAGACCCAAATGTTAATCTCGACTACTACTACATGCTGAAATATTGATGGAAAAAACTGCAACTGTTTACAGTATTGGCTATTGCACATCTACATTGTACAATAAGTATATTCTTTCTTCCAATACAAACTTTTTATTTATTAATATACAGCCGTATGCTAAAGTTTGTCCACCCCTGATAATTTTTATAATTGCAAGTCATAGCCTGCTGGCCATTCAAATCAGCAGTTTCATTTGGAAATATTTTATAGGGAAAAAGTTACATTTCAGTTCTTACATAACATTTATTTAATCAACAGATGCAATGCAATTTAAGTCTTAACAAAAACAGACAGGTGCAAAAATTTGGGCACACCAACAGAACAATGACATCAATCTTTTGTACAGCCAGCTTTTGCTGAAATAACAGCCTGTAGATGCTTCTTAAAGTCAAGGATTAGTCCCTGAATTCTTGCTAAAGGCATTTTGGGCCATTCTTTGCACACTTTTTCTAGTTTAGTCAGGTTTGATGGGTGCCAAACATGCACAGCCCTTTTCAAATCAACCCATAGATTTTCGATGATGTTGAAGTCTGGGGACTGGGATGGCCATTCTAGAACATTGTATCGTGTCTGAGTATGAATTACTTGGTAGATCTGGAACTGTACTTTGGGTCACTGTCTTGCTGAAACATCCAACCCTGTCATAACTTCAGCTTCTTGACTGATTTCTGAATATTGTTCTTCAGAATCTGCTGATACTGGATGGAATCTATGCGACCTTTAACTGTGACAAGGTTTCTAGTACCTGTGCTTGCCACACATCTTCACAGCATGATGGAGCCCCCATCATATTTTATAGTAGGCAGCATGTTCTTCTCTTGGAATGCTGTGTTCTTTTTCTGCTACGCAAAGCACCAACGGTAGTGAAATCTGTCTTCAGTATATTTTTTCAAAACGATTCAGGCTTGTCCAGATAAGCCATTGCATACCTCAAACGACTCTTCACATTGGCAGAATGCAAAGAGTCTTCTTCTGAATCACCTTCCATTGAGCTATTCTTTGAGAAGAGTGTGCTGGACTGTGGAACCATGTACAATGACATTATCAGCAGCAAGATGTTCCTGGAACTCTTTAGAGGTGGTCTGTGGTTTGTCTGTGACCATTCTAACCATTCTTCACCCTTGCCTTTCAGATATTTTTTTTGGTCTTACATATATTTCCTTCACAAGAACTGTTCCTGTGGCCTTCCATTTTCTTACTATATTTCCGACTAAGATAAAGACTTTAAACCTTTGTGATACCTTTTTGCATTCTTCTGATAATTCATGTTAAAGAATTATCTTAGTTTTTAGGTCATTACGAAGTTCTGTTGAGGTTCTCATGTTGCTACTTTCTGGTTCACAATAAGGAGAATCACAACTAGCAAAAAGCAACACTATCTTAAATATCCTTTTCATCATTGGGTGCACCTGTGTTACTGTGTTGATTGTTAAGGTTCACTGAGTCACTCAAATCAATTTTGTGCTGTAAAAAAAATCAGCATTAAGTGACTGCAGGCTTTTTCTCTTTTTCAGTTTTAATTTAATTTTACACATCTTAATACTGCTACACTACGCATTTCTGTCTGAAAAACATGACATTATCTAGCTTTCACTAGAAACTGAATGGCATTTCACTGCGATCTTCTGTTATGAAGACAGAGCACATCAATATGCAGCCACAGAGGGGTGCCCAAATGTTTGCACAAGATTGTACATTGTGTATGTGAGAAGCACAATGATGTAGAATATTAAGTTTAGCTTACTAAAAATTTTGATCATATTGTTACTTGTGAAACTTCTGTCATATGTTTTATTGTTTTAAGCACAAACTCATACTTTTTTGCAGCTATCGTGGTCAATATTGCGTTAATACCATATACTGTATACTGTGATAAAAGCTTTAGCAAATAATCGCAACAAGAAAACTTGATACCATCATAAACCTAATCAATTTGCTTTCTCAGTCCAGAAAACAGCATCATCTAAACATATTAACAACACAAACAAAACTCTTTCTAGTCTTAGCCTGAAGCTTTAAAGTCATCGGCTCATTGGTTGAAGCAAGCAGCCCAGATTTTCATACTGTTTTGAAATTCAATGAGGTTTGCTGGACTACCAGGATCTCTTATCAGTCACATGGCCCGATTACACCGGACCATTAGGCTTGTGTTTCAGCCAGGATTCACCAGTTATTCTCATGTGCTCCACTTAGAAATGTGCGTTTCCTAATTTTCCTAATCCCTCTTTCTGCTTCCTGGACTTCTCCTGCTTCATTTATTCGTTTAGCGTTCATCAAAAGCTGCTTGATTTAATTGGGATAGGAATTACTCCAAGACCGTCTGAGCTGAACATGCGTTGAAGCGCAATAATTTAATATTAAAAGTAGCAATTTCCCACAGGAATCTAAATTAGGGTACCCCCTGTTAAATTATGATAATAATCATTGAAATAAACATGCCTTTCCCTGCAGTAATTATCTGGAGAAATAAAAATAAATAAGTGTTATGTTTTTGCTATTATTATTATTTTTTACATAGAAATGTAGCAGTTAATGATGTTTATTGAATTTGGCTGTATTCTTTGATGATAGATTTTTTGTTTTGTTTTGGCAACACTAGTTTAAGAACCGAATCCCACTATTAACTTGTGGCTTATTTCCTGACAATTATTAAGATATTGTCTGTTTGTTAGTAGTTATAATTGACATATTCTGCATGATCATATTCTACATCCCTAATTCTTCCCCATACCTAGGCCTAAATACTACCTCAATATTTAATAAGTAACACATTTGGAATTAACTGAGGCAAAAGTCATAGTTAAGGTTTTGTTAATAGTGAGAATTGTACTTTAAAATAAAGTGTGACCATATTTTTAAGTAACAACATAACAAAAATACTGAATTAACAAATATAAATAATAATAAAAAACAAAATAAAGTAAGACTATGGACCCTCTTCACAAGCATCTTATCTCATGATCAGCACCTTAAATCTTTAAAAGTTTTTAATATTTAGATTTTTTAAAAACGTATGACCATTTATATGTATTTCTATATGTAGTATGTCATTTTTGCTTCAAATTACAAAAAACTAATTACCGCTTGTGCGAGGCGTTTCTAATGCAGCGTCTATGGGACAGGACAGTAATGTTATTCTCTCCTCATTCTGCGGTTATCAGTCTCACACAATTCTTTTTGTTTTTCTGAATGTCTGTATAACATTATCATGAAGTTTTTATTTTATTATTTGAACAAATAAGATAAAAAAAAATTATTTGTTGCATTCTCCCATTCACTACCCCCTAAGTTTTCCCAACTATGACGACTTCCGCTACTAAGAAACCCAGAAAAGTGAAAAGGGTCTATTAGCAAAATGTTTATTTAGGTTGTTGATGTCAAGCTTTTCAAAGCTTTTCATTTATCTTTAATTAAATTTATTAATTAACTGAATAATTGGTTGATATTACGAAATGATTCTTTTTTGTATACAGATGTACAGTACTGTTCATTACTGTTTAAAATGTTCAAAGTTTTTTGATAAGTGTAAATTTCAGATTTATATTTAAAAAATTTGTTGTGCTGCTGGATATTGACAGCTTTGTTGCATTCTTTTCAGGAAATAGAATTAAAATTGAATTTTTGTAATCGTTTGAAATCTTTTAAAACCCTTTTCACATTTCTCACCTGTGAAAGTCATTATTGATTGATTGATTGATTCATTCATTCATTTTCTTTTCGGCTTACTCCCTTTATTTATCTGGGGTCGCCACAGTGGAATGAACCGCCAACTTATCCAGCACAGCACTTTACACAGCGAATGCCCTTCCAGCTGCAACCCATCACAGGGAAACATCCATCAATCTTATAAACATAAACTAAGCACAATTTAGCCAACTCATTTCACCAATAGCGCATGTCTTTGGACTGTGGGGGAAACCACAGCACACGGAGGGAACCCATGCAAACACGGGGAGAGCATGCAAACTCCATGAAGTCACCATAGTTTGGTAAACTCAGACATACAAAAATTTAAAAGTGTGTGTGTATGTGTGAGATTGAATATGTATGAGTGTTTCCCAACACTAGGTTGTGGCTGGAAGGGCATTCGCTGCATAAAACATATGCTGGAATAGTTGGCAGTTCAGTCCACTGTGGTGACCTATGAAATAGAGACCAAGCCAAAGGACAATAAACTCATTTTCTGAAAACGTAGCCCAATTTACTTCTCTGGAGATCGCAAATTATGTAACCAGAGCCACGTATGGCTGCATTTTGTCTTTAAAACGAATGCTATGGGTAGCTCGACATTTACATCGGCAGACTTAAGACGCAGAGCGGAGTTGACCACAACAACAGGGTTCGAGTCCAGTGAAAAACAGTTCCAGAAAGCAAGACAAAAACAGAAGCCAAAAAATTAAATAAACAAGTAAATAACAGGGTGAGAATGTGGTAAAATCTGAAAACATGGTCAAAATCAGGGGGCTTTTCTTTTTCTGTATTGCTTTTTAAAACATTGCAGTTGGGTTTAGGGAAGTGGGTGAGCAGGTCAATCAGTGCTTTTTTTTTTTAATTATTGGTTGGGTTTAGGGGAGTGGGTGGATGGGGGTATCAGTTGGTTGGTCAGTCAGTAAATCAGTCAGTCGACAGCAGCCTCTGGTGGATTTACATGAGTACAGCAGGCACAAATAAATTTGCAGGCGCAAGATAAATTTGAGATCTGAAAAATCGTTTTGCAAAAACAAAAACTGCAAAAAATAAATAAATAAATGTTGCTCAGGGGACGTATTTTGCTCTCTCCAGAAATGTACATAGGGCTACATAAACAGAATGAGCCTGGGTTGAAAATGAATGAATGAATGAATGTTTTAAACAGAGAAAAAATTTTTGTTGCGTCACTAACCATAAGTCTAGTCTGTCTATATCATGTGGTATTTTGTAAATGTGGAACAACTTCTATATAATTTCACTTTGAAGCAAATTGCACATGGTTACTTTTGACCCAGTCAGATAACCATTACTAAAACACAATTATTTACTTTTTGCACTTAAAAACTAAAATGCTGACCTAACCGAGGGACTGTTATAAAAAGATATTTGCCTGCTCAGTCAAGGGTTGCATGCTGAATGTGCTGTTATAGCCTGGAAAGCGAATGGGTAACACTTTATTTTGATGGTCCATTTAAGCATTAGTAGACTGTCTGCTTAATATGTTGATAATGACATTTAACAATCCTTCAACAGAAATTTTACTGACTTTAAGAAACTTTGCAAGTACATGTCAACATACACTAACTATAACCCCAACCCTCACCCTAGTCTACCTATAATCTAATGAGAATTAGTTGGCATGTAGATGCAATGTAACTTAACTTCAACAAACGGACCATCAAAATAAAGTGAGCAGCAAGGGTAATCAGGGCTCAGAGATGATCACTTTGTTATTTTCGTCCCTGCTCCTGCGTGGCAGAAGAGAAAATAATATCTGATCACTGAATCGCTCATAGACGCTGCATAACAAACACATAAGCGGTCATTTGTTTAGTTTTTTTGATGCAAAGATGATATAATACTTTTAAGTATAGCTTTATAAATGTACATACATGAAACAAATCTCAATATTAAAAACTTTTAAGGATTTAAGATGCCGCTGTGCATTAAACAAATCATCATCTTTTTGTGAAAAAGGTCAATTATGATCCACTTAGTGCATCCTGGCTAAATAAAAGTGTTTATTTAAAACAAACAAAAACTGAAATATGTATTGTTGTGTACTTTGAAGTGCTATAGCCTGCGTACTCAACAAACAGTGTCCATTTAACAAGATGCTTTGAGGCCCCTTTAAAGATCTCTTAAGGGCACCTGTGTTTCTCTCTTCCTGATCGTAGTGCATCAGCATATGGCTGCATGTGGTCTCCCTCTGCCCACTCACCACCCCACAACAACGCAGACCTTATTACAGCAGAAAGCTCAGGCTCATTTAGTGCAAGCCGTCCTCCATGCCATCTGCAGAACCCCTGAGCTCACAGCTGGAGTTCAGCCGCTTTCCCGACCTGCCCTTTAGGAGTCCATTAGAGCATCTTCTGGCAGCATCCGCTGACATGTCTTCCTTTTGGAAACACTTAAGAGCCGGAGTGACTGAGCCGTGTGTGGTTTACTCATAATGGGCGTGATTGATTAAACCCTGCCGATATTCGACAGCTCTTATTATGACTCCAGTCAAGCGTATTTGTTGTGGGCTAATGAAATATTAAGTGTTTTGATTTCATTTCTCTTCTCGCGCGACATCTCATTTTGCATCCACGAGGAACAGTCGGTTAAAATGATGAACTAGACGATTTCAGACAGACTCTCTTGCGGATATCAAGCTCTCAGTCTTTTACATGTTGGTGAATCATTTGTTTGGTTTAGAGAATCGGTTAACATAAATTGCAACAAACTTAGAGAGGAACCAACATTCATGTATAAGTGCCAGGCCCGTAGCCAGCCTGGTGAAAGGGGTGGTTCTTTTTTTTCTCAAAATGTGGACTTTTTTTTGCAGTTCTTCACCTCATTTTCTATTTAATTAGGATGTTTAAATACTCCAATAAGAGTCATTTTAAGCACTATTTTTTAGCTGGATTAGCTTATTGTATCCTCCATTTTTGATGTACCAAAAATATTTTCTAAAGATTTATAATAAACAGATATAAAAAAAGAGCTTCACGATTTTCTACTAGCCTCTCTTGAAAATTCATCTAACAACAACAGCCTAATTAGTATAAACAGTAAAAGTCAGTCTAGGTACTCGAAAAATGTGGAAAAAATATTTAAAAAGCCTTTACTGACATGGCTGTTTCTTAAAACTGCGGCTACACGTTTTGATAACATTTTACTTCATCAGGGTAACCTGATGTAGCCGCAGTTTTAAGGAACAGCCATGTCAATAAAGCCTTTTTATTATTTTTTCCACATTTTTTGAGTGCCTTGGACTGATTTTGATGTTTATTCTGATGAATCCCTTACACAAAAAGCCCCGACACATTATTTAAGCTACCCCTGAAAACTTTTTGTTTGATTTTGGATTTTTATACTCAGCCCAATTAGTATTAAAATTAACTTTAATAGGCTGCTTTTGGTGCTTCGGACCTTTTTATTGGTAATTTTTCTCTCTCTCAAGAATATGGTTCAAGATTTAGAATAAAAGTTAGGCTTCTTGTTAAATGTTTTTTTTTTTTAACAAGTCCGTCAATAGTGAAATTTGACTTCACTTATGTCCTATTGTGTGTTTCCTTAACCCCTTCAGACCCTGCGTCCATTACAATGGACATCACATGACAACCCATTTTTATAAAAATTTGGAACATAATTCAAGTCTGAAGGGGTTAAAACCTGTGATGGGTTATTTCCACAATTTATGATGATATAGCTGTCAAAATGGGTTAAATGAGAATATAGTGTCAAAACTTCTGGACCAATGGCAAATTTGGGATCTTAGTCTCCTGTACCACCACATCCCAAAGATGCTCTATTGGATTAAGATCTGGTGACTGTGGTGGTCATAAAGGGATGGATATGGTCAGCAACAATACTCAGGTAGGCTATAGCATTGACAATGCTCAATTGGTACTACTGGGCCCAAAGTGTGCGATAAAAAAATATCCCCCACACCATTAAACCATCACTACCAGCCTGAACCGTTGATACAATGCAAGATGGATCTATGCTTTCATGTAGTTGACGCCAAACTCTGACCCTACCATTCTGATGTTGCAGCAGAAATCGAGACTCACCAGACCAGGCAACGTTTCTCTAATCTTCTGTTGTCCAATTTTAGTGAGCCTGTGCCAACTGTAGCCTCAGTTTCCTGTTCTTATCTGACAGGAGTGGCACCCACTGTGCCACAGTGCTGCCTCCTAACAGACTTATATGATGCAATAAAAATGCTTTTTTGTTAAAGGATTACTTATATCAGCGTTAGTATCTGTCCACAACTTCCAAGTGCAGTGTAAATGAAAAAGCTCAGGAGCAAGTCCTTGTCCAACAACATTGTTTAAGTCAAGCCCCTGTAGTGCTGAATATTGCAGAAAAGCATCAAACATGAATTAATGTGTAATGTCACTTTATGTTTAATGCATGGATGCGGGAGTCACAGTGATGGCGAGTGTGCTCCAGTTCTACATGCCGTGTGTTTGCGTTCCAGCATTTCTGGTGTTCATCATCCCTCTCTGTGGACCGCATGGATGCATGCAACTAGAGAGTGTGTTCAACAAGCATGGATGTGTGCACATCCTTCACCATATCTTTCATTTTTGCTCCAGAGGATTGCTAAAACAAAATGATGTCCAAGATAAATGTCTGTAGCCAAAGCAAATGTGACAGGGATGGTGAGTGAACGGACACATACTGCTGGACCAACATATACAGTAGAAGTCGGAATTATTAGCCCCCATTTGTTTTTTCCCTAATTGCTGTTTAACAGAGAACCCTTTTTCAACACATTTCTAAACATAATAGTTTTAATAACTCATTTATAAAAACTGATTTATTTTATTGTTGCTATGCTGACAAAAAATATTATTTGACTAGATAATTTTCTATACAGCAACTATATACAGCTTAAGGTGACATTTAAAGGCTTAACTAGGTTAATTAGGTTAACTAGGCAGGTTAGGCTAATTAGGCAAGTTATTGTAAAACAATGGTTTGTTCTGTAGACTATCGAAAAAAACTAGCTTAAAGGGGCTAATAATTTTGACCTTAAAATGGTGTTGAAAAAATTAATAACTGCTTTTATTCTAGCCTAAATAAAACAAATAAGACTTTCTCCAGAGGAAAAAATACTATCAGACATACTGTGAAAATTTCCTTGCTCTGTTAAACATCATTTGGGAAATATTTAAAAAAGAAAAATATTCAAAGGGGGGCTAATAATTTAAATTTTAACTGTATACTGAGGGATAGAGTGGATTTAATGAGTTTTCTCTCATGGGTCAAATTTAATTATATAAATATATGACCTATGATCCTATGAATTACTGTTATTGTTTACATTTTTTAATTTATTGTTTAAATGCATATCTGAATGCACAAATGCAACTGAAATGTGAATTTATATATATATAAGTTTATGTGATTTTTTTTTTAATTTTATGTAAAAATTAAATAAATATGTAGGTAAAAAAATGTGTAAAAATTAAGATAAAATATGATTTAACTGATTATAAGATTTCTGGACATTGCATTTGCTTTCCAACCTACTGGCTGTTTCTCAGTATGCGTTCTTGAGCGATCTTGTGTCCTCTTGTTCTTGTGTGACGTCATCATCAACTGCCAAAGTTCAGTTCCAAAACTCAAGACCGCAAAACAGAGGACAAGTGAAAGTTCCTGGATGTGTTCTTGATATCGAGAATGCATCGATGCAGACTTGAACTCGCTCGAGAATTCCCAGAAGTAATTGCCGCTGAATAAAGGAGGTGGGGGCGAAGCAGTGGCGCAGTAGGTAGCGCTGTCGCCTCACAGCAAGAAGGTCGCTGGTTCGATCCTCGGCTCAGTTGACGTTTCTGTGAGGAGTTTGCATGTTCTCCCTGCGTTCGCGTGGGTTTCCTCCGAGTTCTTTGGTTTGCCCCCACAGTCCAAAGACATGCGGTACAGGTAAATTGGGTAGGCTAAATTGTCCGTAGTGTGTGAGTGTGTGTGAATGTGTGTGTGGATGTTTCCCAAAGATGGGTTGCGGCTGGAAGGGCATCCATTGTGTAAAAAAAACTTGCAGGATAAGTTGGCGGTTCATTCCGCTGTGGAGACCCCGGATTAATAAAGGGACTAAGCCAACAAGAAAATGAATGAATGAATAAAGGAGGTGGGAAGCGCAGCATTGTAAATAGATTTATTATATATTAGTGTTTAAATCATTTCCCATTAAAAACGCGTGAAGGTCATGTGACCAACAGGAAGAACCACGGAAGAACGCAGCATCTCATTTCTCACAGGACGCATTCTCTGTTCTCGCAGTCTCCTGAGATCAATCTTTCAAGATCATTTGGCAAGACCGGTCTCCAGAAGAACGCAAGTTCGCTCTCTGCACTCTTGGAATGGAGAAAGTCAGTGTAAGATGTAGACCAATCAGAACAGAGCAGGCTCTTTAAGAGGGGGGATTCAGAGAGACCAAATGCTTAAACCATATCACTTTCTAAATAGAAATGATGCTGCTATACAGTTTTCGAATAATACCGTGGCCTTTGGTTGAGCCCACTTTTTTTTTTAAATTCTATATAAGACAGAATCCCTGTACTTAAACAGCAAGATATAAAAAAAAATCTATAAATATAAAACATATATTTATATAATGGTGACAATTACAAAGTAATTCTGTTTACTTTCTCGCTAAAAAGCGTTTGTTTTTCCATCAATAACAATAAAAATATCTCATTCATTCATTTTCTTTTCAGCTTAGTCCCTTTATTAATGAGGGGTTGCCACAGCAGACTGAACCGGCAACTTATCCAGCATATGTTTTATGCAGCAGATGCCCTTCCAGCTGCAAACCATCACTGGGAAACATCCATACAATCTCATTCACACACATACTGTACACTACAGCCAATTTAGTTTATTCAATTTACCTATATTTCTTTGGGCTTGTGGGGGAAACCGGAGCACCCAGAGGAAACCCATGCGAACAGCGGGAGAACATGCAAACTCCACACAGAAATGCCAACTAATCCAGCCGACCTAACCTCATCATGTAGCCTATAATTTTTCTGTTCGCTCTATAAGCTCAAGATGATGGCATTAAGGACAGCATATGCTTTTTTTATTTTACATAGGCCTATAGAATGTCATGAGATCTCACTTTTCACTCCGGTAAAACATAATTGCAATTTCAAAAATGAAAGAAACTCCATTGAAAGGGGTTCCTTTTTGTCAAGTTTATCTGCGTTCCGCTTCTATGTATATTATGTGTGAATCTACATGTATTTTTTTTTACCTTGGATGGATGCAAACATATTGTGTGACCAAAGCAACCTTTTATATAGCATAATAGGGGTGCATTAACATCTAGAATTTTAATGGAATGTCTCAATACCAAGATACTTATTATATGATATGATAAACTTATTGCCTTTGTTAATTGTTTTAAAATTGTTTCATTCTTCCCTTTAACATCTAGTGTACAGTGTGGGACTGGGACTCGAACGGAAAGCACGATTTCATAGGGGAGTTTCAAGCTACATTCAAAGAGATGCGATCAGCGATGGATGGAAAACAGGTATCAGTTTTAAACTTGTCATGAAAAAATATTAATTAGCACCCTCACGTCCAGCACACAGCTCCTCAAGCCAAGCAGCTTTCTAAATCCAACTGGCTTTATTTGACAAGCTCTCTGAATTATTGGGATCAGGTTAAGCTAATGATGTGTAGCAACTAGTTCAAAGAGTAATCAGCAGAAGAGAAGCATGAAAGATAAAAAAAAATGAGGTTACGTGAGGAGATATTCATGTGGGTCACAGTCAGTTTAGCTTTCATACTCTTAATAACCGATTCAAGAGAGAACTACTTTCGGTTTCCTGAAGAAAACTCCAGGATTTTTCTGACATTTTCTCATCTGATAGATAGATAGATAGATAGATAGATAGATAGATAGATAGATAGATAGATAGATAGATAGATAGATAGATAGATAGATAGATAGATAGATAGATAGATAGATAGATAGATAGATAGATTTATTGATAGATAGATAGATAGATAGATAGATAGATAGATAGATAGATAGATAGATAGATAGATAGATAGATAGATAGATAGATAGATAGATAGATAGATAGATAGATTTATTGATAGATAGATAGATAGATAGATAGATAGATAGATAGATAGATAGATAGATAGATAGATAGATAGATAGATAGATAGATAGATAGATAGAAAGAGACAGACAGACAGATCTATCTATCTATCTATCTATCTATCTATCTATCTAGCTATCTATCTAGCTATCTATCTAGCTATCTATCCATCTATGTATGGACGGACAGACAGACAGATAGTCAGACAAACAGACAGATACTTTTCAAGATGGACCTGACATACACATACCAAAAAACAAAAACATAATTAAACTTGAAATGACTGGCTTCAAAAGCACAATGTGCCCTAATGGAATTATTATTAGAATAATAGCTTAATTAGAATATTCATAATGACACTGCTGATGGATTGACTTTGTTGTTCTGTAATGTCCTTAGCAACAGTGTGTTGCTTTACACTTTAAATGTCAGGCAAACACAGACAAAATCATCACTTTAGAGTTCGTAGCACTCCACCTCCAGATCTCCTAATGTCCATTAAGTCATTCTGCATGACTGTACTTTGGCATTTATGCTTACTACATTCCAAGATCACTATGTACTTAGTGGAATAATAATGAATATAATTTTTAAGATCAAAATAATCGATAATGAGAATGTTGTTCTGTGTAAGTTCTTTTCAATGCATCCATGGCGAACATTCTACAATGTGGAGCGAGCTCTAAAAATGGCTCCAGTGATTACCCATTGTTTAAAGACTTCATTAGACAGCATCTCGTCATGCATTTGAAAACAATAAGCCATTGTGTTTTAAGCTGTCAGTTAATCATAACTCTGCTAGCATGCACGAATATGGCTACATGACACCTCGTTCTCTTGTGAAGTCTTGAACGCTCGGAGCTGGTATCTCAAGACCGCAGGCATCAGTACCACATTCTGCTAATTATTTTACAGCATTTCTCCCAGGCTCGACATCATTCCTCATTATTATGACTAAAATAGTTGTTTTTTCCAAGTCTATTGTCTATTCTCAAACGCTTGTTTTGGCCCTCCCTGCTCCAAGGGGAACAATTATGCACCATCTTTCACATTATAATGAAGCTGTTTCATTGTTCAAGTTGTTTTCAACCAATACTGATGGTTGCGTTTTATTTTATTTTTAATTTTTAAATGACAGGTCCAGTGGGAATGCATAAACCCCAAATACAAAGTCAAGAAGAAGAATTACAAGAACTCTGGGATTGTCATTCTGAACCAGTGCAAGGTAATTGTTTTTCATCATAAATCGACGCTCTCTAGAGGACATCTGGACCTTGGCTGCTCCCCGTAGGCCCTGTATTTCAAAAAGTGGCAGTGTCATACTGTCAGCAGAGGCGTTGATGGTTACAGTAGATGAAGGTGGGAACTTCACACGGCTCAAAGTCATTACATTTGGCTAAAACGTAGTGGTGAGAATAGTAATGAAACATCACACTCAAGTAAAAGTACCATTACTTGCCAAGAAATGTAGTGCAATATCTGATCTAAACACTACTCAAGCAAGCAAAAAGTACAGAAATGCAGCTTAAATCAGTGCCATTTTTCTTTTAAAGGTTCCATGAAGTTCTTTTAAATGTGCAGTTTTAATTCAGTGTTTGACGTAACATCAACCGAAACATTAAGAGAGAAAGGGACATAGTGTAGCTTCTCCACTGAACTGTCAATAGCAGTCAATAGCGTTTTGTTTTATCACAGCTCTGCCAATGAGAGTGGTTGAGCTCAAGCGCATCAGATGAAAAGCAAGTGAGAACCTTCATAAATGGGGCAAGGCATTTCAGATACTAGCAACATAGGCTCATTCAAAAAAACGTAGCCTTATATACATTTCTTCATCTCTAGTGTACAAATTATGTAGCCAGAAGTATGTATGGCTTCGTCTTGATAATGAATGCTAAGGGGTGGTATGACGCAGTTCCTTTTTGCGCTTATCATCTGACCGCTTCTCTACGTATGGACGGATTTCCTGCTGTTACCAGTTTGACCAGTAGTTTGCTGTGTAAGTCAGCGGACTTAAGACGCAAAGAGTAGTTGACCACGATGACGAGGGTTTGAGTCTGTCGAAGAATGTTCAGTAGTAATGTTTAATTTAATGTTCCCACTTTTACACACGTTGATCAGTTTAAGATAACATTAAAATTAAGATTTTAAAGTGTACTTGTGTGTCTGCCTTTATTATTGATCAAGTGGTAAGTGTGTCTCACACCGGATACGCCGCTCAGTGCTGCGTCATGACGCTTATTTAAAATGAAACTATTCATATGACGCTCTGTGGCGCGGCAGAAATATAACTAGTCGTGGCTAGGTGTAATGGACAGCCGCCGACTTGGTGCGCTGGTGTGTGTTCCCTGATAGAAACCGGTTTAGAATTCTAAAATGCATGGCGCTGAGTGGTACGGTGTGGCACGTCGCTGAGCAGCGCTTCTGGTGTGCAACCCCCTGCAGAGGTTGATATGACATTTTGAATGTAAGCAGTAATGAAAAATAGTTTTTAGAACGAGTAATTATCTCATTAATCTAGTTACAGTACATGCCCCTGTCGAAGATCAGTGAATTTAAGCTAATTATTAATTTCTTGCAGTAATATTACAGGTAAACTTAACTATGGTATTGAATCTGATTGTAATTTTCTCAAAAAAGCACAAGCCATGCTTATAACTTTGTTCTTTGTGTGACTGAAATGTAGGCAAGGAATGAATAAGGCTAAGGCGAGAAATACCACTTAGTTTTTTAAAAAAGAGGAGGAGACCAACAGAAACTCTGAGTTTAGAGAATAAAACCTGCTCCTGACCAGGTTAGGTTCACAGAGTAAGTTACCATGGTAAATAACCCAAAGTAAAAGTTACCTCTCTTTCAGAAACAGGCTTGACTTACCCTGCTTTCTCGAGTTTAACAAACCTGCCATTTTGAAAAGGAAAACCCAGAGTTTCTCTCATTTTAAGGTTAACATACTCTGAGTTTTTACTTAACCTCGGGGCCCAGCACTATCAAATCGCTGAACTGGGAGTGTGGCAATACAGCACACCAGAGTATAAATAAACAAGACATTATTAAACTGAATACATACAGGAGTAAGACACAGGTGAAAATGCTGAACACTAACACACGGCGGGAAAACAGAACAAAGATTCTGTAATTGATTTAGTTATTGTTTAAGGCGCTTTGGTGACATCAGTCATCGTACAGTAGTCATCCTTCATCTTGTCATCAGTCATATGCAGTCTAATAAGTCTCTTGCTCATTGTGCAATAATTTAGCATCTTCATGGGAACTTTTGATGCTTCCACACTGTACATGTTTGCTACATTAATAAAGCATCCGTGTATTTAGGTCAGTCTGTCTCATGCGATTTTTCTATGCATGATTTAATTGGATGACTTTTTCTACTTAGCCAATCACAGCAGACAAGAAACAATAAACATACAAAAGTAATGAAAGCAGGATGAAAGAAAGTAGTGTTTTAAAATACCGATACAGCACTAAAAAATGTACTCAAGTAAAAGTACACCTTTTAAAACTACTTACAATTCCTGAGAAAAAACTACTCAGTTACTGTGATTTGAGTGTTTGTAATTTCCTACTTTACACCACTGCTAAGAAGTGATATCCCTGCTCTGTAAATGCCCACTGAATCTGATCATAGTTGACATAAATTAGAAATGATGAGAAGATGATAACAGCATAAAAGTGCTTGAATTGAGATAACCTGTCCTTTTGTGTCCGCAGATAATTAAGATGCATTCCTTCCTGGACTACATTATGGGTGGCTGCCAAATACAGTTTACAGTAAGTCCGGGCTTACAGCACTCACACTCTCTTAGCCATTTATCGGTGCTTACATCAATAAAACTAATAACCCATTATCATTTGTTTTTCTCTGACATTGGCATAGCCTGGAGTTTTGTGTAATGAATTGTGTTATTATTAGTCAGAGCACTCGTGATTTATTATTCATTACCTTGTACATACTAATGAGAACAGGGAAAGCAAAGTGTCATTCTGAATGTTCAGTTTTTGCATAATTTATTAAGCAATAAATGTATCTCCTGCTTGTTTTCGCATGGCACCTTTGTGTGCATCGCTGTGTTCAATTATTTTTTGTATTATCGGTCACTGTAAGATGTTACAGTCTCCTAAAAGGGTTATTTACATAATTGAAATAATAAATGAAAAATTGCTCTCATGTTTGATTTATGAATTTAAATTACATAATAAGTGTTGATAAAGCATGCTGGTAGACCTGTAATTTTTATTTTCTGCTTTACACAGAAAACTATTACTATTAACAGGGGTTTTATGTTGAGGGGTGTGATTAATTTAATATTACAGTGAATAAAAAACTTATTTTAAAACGTTTTGAGATCTCTAAAAACTCAAAAATGAAAATTCTGCCATCATTTACTAACTTCCTTATTGGGCCCTATCATATACACCTGGCGCAAGATGTGTATATGTAGCTATTTTCAGACTAGCGCAACAGTAATTTTCACGTTTTGTGCCACATTGTTTAGCAAATTAATTTGTTCCACTTTATGGACTTTATGGTGTGCTGGTCTAAAAACGAGCTTGTTTGGAATGTTTGCTGTTGGAGCATTGCTATTTTGAGAAACTGAAATAGACTTCACCATTAAAGTCCAGTGCAGAGCGCATTTAGTTATGCACCTATGTGGGTCCAAGTGCTTACACATTGCTTAATACACACAGGATGTACAGCAATACACAAATATCTGACAATGTATGACAATTTGCATTATTATTATTATTAAATTGTTAGTAGTAGTATTATTTATTTTACACATATTTATGTTTGTTTTATTAAAAACAAGCTTAGATTGGTCCACCTGTAGAGTTCGGGAGACAGATGGATCACCATTTGGGACAATATGAAGTGTGTTTGGATATAACTTTGGTTGTGTGTTTTTTTTGACCACACTTCGTTATTCAGTTCTTTTTTACCGCAAATGAATAAATGAACAATAATAACAAAGTTATATAAGTTAAGTTATATCCAAACAAACTTTATATTGCCCCATATGGTCCAAAACCTGACAGGTGGACATATCTAAGCTTGATTTTGCATAAAAAATCTAAACATGTATATAATAAATAATTCTACTACTAATAGCAACAATATACAAAAGCAAGTTGTCATAAATAAACTGAAAAAAGCCCACAGAGATGAAGAAGACATACAGGTACTGATTTTCTGTAATATTTTGCTCCTTTAATTCTTTTTTATTTGTAGAGATATTTGCGTATTGCTGTACATCCTGTGTGTTTTAAGCAATGTGTAGCAAAGTGCACAACTAGGTGCTCTGCAGTGGACTTTAGACCTGCTTTCAGCTGGTCTATTGCAGTCTATTTTAGTTTTTCAAAATAGCAATGCACCAACAATGCGCCTTAACACACCTCTTTTCTAGACTGGAGCACCCATGAATCCTCAAAGTGGCGCAAATAAATTAGCTATTTAAACTGTGACAGAAAATGGAAAAATTAGGGATGAGCTGGTATAAAAATAGCAACACGTCACGGCAAACACATCTTGTGCCTTATTGTGTCAGGTGTATGATAGAGCCCTTATTTTTTGCACCTTGATCATTAAAATAGAGCTTGAAAAGAGACAAAAAAAGTTTACACAAAAATGTAAATTCTGTCATCATTTACTCACTTGTTTTAAACTAGTTTAAGTTTCTTTCTTCTGTTGATCACAAGAGAAGATTATTTTGAAGAAACTTCTAACCATTGACATCTATAATTGAAAAAAAAAATATCATGGAAGTAAATGGTTACAGATTCTTCAAACATTCTTCAAAATATCTTTTTTGTGTGTTCAACAGTAGAAAACTCAAATATGTTTTGGGTAAGTAAATGGTGACAGAATGTAATTTTTGGGTAAACCGTCCCTTTAAATTTGAATTGCTTACCTTCCTCTGCAGAACACAAAAGTTGAACCAAATGTTTAAAAATAGCAACCAAATATTTATTTTTCCCATTGGTTAATAGAACTCAATGGGAACTAAAACTGTTTTGTTTATGTTGTTTATGTTTTATGTTTAGTAAGAAAGAAAGTGGCACAGTTTTGGAAAGAAAAGAGGGTGAGTGAAGGATGACAGAATTTTCAGTTTTTGATGGACCATCCTTTCATAAAATAGCATTGGTTTTAAAGTGATAAAAAACATATTAAATCAAGCACATCTGCAGTTCTGCTGCATGGTTTTAGTTATAAATTGCTAATATTTTTGTTATTAAGCTTATTTCATAATTATACAAGTCCCATGCCTACTTTAAGTCACAAATTATACAGCTCTCTGCTTTCTCTCTGTCGATGCCATTAGGAGGCAGTGCTCTGTAGAGAAATCTCCACATGGTGTATACATTTTGAGTAATTAGCATCAAAACTCCACTTTGACTGCTGCTTGTCTTTTCAGGTAGCGATTGATTTCACAGCCTCTAATGGGGATCCGAGGAACAGTTGTTCATTACACTACATCCACCCCTACCAGCCTAACGAGTATCTGAAAGCTTTAGTCGCAGTGGGGGAGATTTGCCAAGACTATGACAGGTGAGCAGGCTGAGCAGCCAATCAAATCCCTACTTCAGCTCTCCAGGTTCTTGACTACCCCACACAGTAGTTGTTTAGATTCACACACATGTAAGTCGGATTCTCTTTACTGAGAGTGTGCAGTGTTTTGACAGTATAGTCTGCAGCCTGAACATTGGTATTTTGTATATGACAAAATGAGTGTATAGGCTGAGCAAAAAAAGACAGAAAAATGTGAATGAAGGGGATTTTTGGCAGACCAGCCGGGTCCCCAAACCTTGCAGATGTGTGTGCATCATTCTCCACTGACAGCTGTTTAAATGTAGACATGTATTCTGACTCAAGATCATTTTCTTTTTAAGAAATAACTAAATATTTCATATGATAGTGGGTGTTTTACTTGTGACAAAAATGTATACACTTGAAGTCAGAATTTTTAGCCCCCCTGAATTATTAGCCCCGTTTAGTTTTTTCCCCAATTTCTGTTTAACAGAGAGCAGAGTTTGTTCAACATATTTTTAAACATAATAGTTTTACTAACTCATCTCTAATAACTGATTTAGTTTATCTTTATCATGATGGCAGTAAGTATTATTTTACTAGATATTTTTCAAGACACTTCTGTACAGCTTAAAGTGACATTTAAAGGCTTAACTAGAGTAATTAGGTTAAGTAGGCAGGTTAGGGTAATTAGGCAAGTTATTGTATAACGATGGTTTGTTCTGTAGATTATAAATAAAAAAAAAATTAGCTTAAAGGGGCTAATAATATTGTCCTTAAAATGTTTTTTTTTTAATTAAAAATTGCTTCTATTTTAGCCAAAATAAATCATATAACTTCCTCCAGAAGAAAAAAACATTATCAGACATACTGTGAAAATTCCCTTGCTCTGTTAAACTTCATTTGGGAAATATTAAAAAAAAAAAAAAAAAAATCAAAGGTGGGATAATAATTCAACTGTATATATTTTCTGAAGCCCTGAAGCAAAGTCAGTGTTCAGGCCACATATTTTCTAACATGTGCTAGTCTGAAACTAGTTTCCTTTACCAGCGACAAAAATATATATGTATTTTTGAAGCCCTCAAGCAAAGTCAGTGTTCAGGCCATACATTTTCTAACATCTGCTGGTCTAAAACTGGTTTCCTAAGGCGGTGCCTTCATAGAAAACACTGTCCGTTAAGTCAGTAAGGGAGTTACTGCCATAGGCAAAAGAAAAGTATAAAAATGTGATGCCATGAAAACGTATCAAGAGTCAAGACAGAAAAGGCAGATAAAAACCCTGGAAACAGATTATCTCTCTCAATCACTCAATTTCTGGTATAATCTAAATGTTTTATGTGCATCAGGGAGTTGCTAACAATATGCACAGCAATCCTGGACTCTCCAATAATTATTAGGGCGTACTCACACTATGTACAGTTGCCTTGAACCACTCACAACTCACATTGCATTCGGGCCTGAGCACGCTTATGTCATCAACGATTCACTGTTCAGTTTAAGCACTCTCGTTCAGCTCAGTGGAGATTTCTTTATATCGATATATCATTTTAAGTCTTTGATATGCAGTGACACGCAGTCAAATATTTCATCGAACAGGTCAGCCACTTTTGACGCGCATAAACAATCATTAAGTCCTTGTGCTGCAGGAATTATGAGGTTGCTGAAAGTGCAGCTGTTGTGCAGTGAGGGGTTTGTATCAAAGCACAAACCAAGCATGAAGACAAAGGAATTGTCTGTAGACCTCCTAGACAGGATTGTCTTGAGGCACAAGGCTGGGGGAGGTTACATAAAAATTTCAGCTGCTCTGAAAGTTACAATGAGCACTGTGGCCTCCATTATCCGTAAGTGGAAGATGTTTAGAACCACCAAGACTCTTGCTAGAGCTGGCCGGCCATCCAAGCTGAGTGATTGGGGGAGAAGGGCCTTAGTCAGGGAGGTGATAAATAACCTGATGGTCACTCTGTCTGAGATCCAGCATTCTTCTGTGAAGAGAGGAGAATTTTACTGAGGGACAACCACCTGTGCAGAATCCATCAATCAGGCCTGTATGGTAGAGTGGCCAGACGGAAGCCACTCCCTACCTGGAATTTGCCAAAAGGCATCTGAAGGACTCTCAGAAAATAAGAAACAAAATTATCTGGTCTGATGAGACTAAAATTGAACTCTTTGGAGTGAATGCTAGGCACCACTCATCACCAGGCTAATACCATCCCTACAATGAAGCATGGTGGTGGCAGCATCATGCTGTGGAGATGTTTTTCAGCAGCAGGAACTGGAAGACTAGTCAGGATAGAGGGAAAGATGAATGCAGCAATGTACAGAGACATCCCGAATGAAAACCAGCTTCAGAGTACTCTCGATCTCAGACTGGGCCGGCGGTTCATCTTCCAGCAGGACAATGACCCAAAGCACACTGCCAAAATATCAATGGAGGGGCTTCACAATAACTCTGTGAATGTCCTTGAGTGGCCAGAGCCCAGACCTAAATCCTATTGAACATCTCTGGAGAGATCTGAAAATGGCTGTACACCGTCACTTTCCATCCAACCTGATAGAGCTTGAGAGGTACTGCAAAGAGGACTGGGCAAAAATTCCCAAAGACAGGTGTGCCAAGCTTGTGGCATCATATTCAAAAAGACTTGAGGCTGTAATTGCTGCCAAAGGTGCATCAACAAAGTATTGAGCAAAGGCTGTGAATACTTATGTACATGTGATTTTTCAGTTTTTCATTTTTAATAAATTTGCAACAATTTCAAAAAATCTTTTTTCACATTGTCATTATAGGGTATTGTGTGTAGAATGTAGAGGAAATAAATTAATTTAATCCAGTTTTGGAATAAGGCTGTAAAATAAAAGTGTGGAAAAAGTGAAGCACTATGAATACTTTCCGGATGCACTGTAGATAGGCATCTGTTATTGTCAAGTTGACTTTTATTAGACCTGTGGCCTTTGCATTTGACTAACATGCTTTTTTGACCACTGAGCTGTTATTCCATCTCTTTGAAAGGTCATTGAAAAGCTCATTTCCAGCACCATGTCGAGCTCTGGCATCACTCTAAAACCAGATGAATGCACATCCATCAGGCACTTTGCTTGGGATGAAATCTGAAATCAGAGCGGATGCTGATTTGGCAGGCTCTAACAATAATAATTATGCAAATTTGTGTCCATTACAAATGAGCAATAATCAGAGGCCATTGAGTAAGGAAAGCACGATGGGAAATTTGGTAAGTAATCCCCAAGATCCTGCATACCTGCCAGCTCTAATCTCATGTCTGCTTTCGCTTCCATGCAGTGACAAAATGTTCCCGGCGTTTGGCTTTGGTGCTCGGATACCTCCAGACTTCAAGGTAACTTCTGTAGCATTTATAGCGATGGGGGAGCAGTGGGATTTTTAATTAACAGGATGAACTGGGAGCGATGTTTCTCACTAGGCGTATGCTGGAGTAATTCTTGTACTGAAATCAGCAGGTTCATTTCCCTCAGACAGATCATTCGCTTTTGAGCTGTACTGAGAAAAATTTGTATTATTCTTAGGCTTTTGGAATTTTGATTAGGTGGATTGAATATCTGAATGTGCTGTCCTCACTCCAGAGGTATTGTTAAAAACTTTTTAGAGTATTACAATTTTGTATTTGAAAAACTCTACACAGTAAAGCAAAGGATATTGAATCCCCCTGAAGGGGCTATTGACCAGTAACACTGACCAAATGATTGCATAATATCCTGCTTATTTTAGAACTACTGACTTTACTCAAAAATTAATGGATATTAATGGAAGTATTGATTTGTGTTTAGTTTATTTATTATGTGAAAAGAAAGAGACTGCAAATTGATAGCAGGGTTACGAAACTACCACAGCTTTGCTTGGGAATTTAGTAGTATATTTGACCATACAGTACATTTCAGCAACTGACCAGTCAAGATATTGGGACCAACAACAAAAGTGCGTGATTGAACAAGTATTGGAATAATTAAGGAATAATTTCAGTTGAACCAATCAGAAACTAACAAACAAGCAATTAAATTAATGTGTCGACAAATGTTGCTTTAATGTGTCTACTTTTACACAAAATGATGGGATGTCATCATGACTTGATGGTTAACCATATTTAAACTGATTCACTGAATCAAATCAACCAAAAGAATGTTTGCAGAAATGAAAATGGATTACACATAATGTTGAGATGTTTTTTTTTTTTTTATCAAGTGAATGAATCATCATTTTGAACAAAACAGTTGAGTGCATATTTCTAGTATTCACTCATAAAGGCAGTTTATTTTCAGTTGCTGAATTTGCTTAACAAATTGTTGAATTATCAATGACTTTGTCATAAAAAATGATTTTTTACCACATAGTATTGGTGGATACGAGAACAGAAAATACACCTAATGGGAACACATCGATTTAGAAGAAACTCACACATATCACAAAAATTTTTTTAACCTCACACAAGATGTTTCTTCAGTCAATTCAAACAAGGAATATTTAGCATGATACATAAAACTGTTTTTTTTTCCTATGTTTAAAAGATCACCCGAGATATGTAAACACATGCGTTTATTTGTAGAAACTGGTTCCATTGAACTAGCAACACACACTACAAAAGGCCCTATTGCACTTCACAACTTTAAAAGGTTGATCTTTACTGGATATCCGGAAATTCTGAATCTCAGAAACCTCATATGTGGCCACTGTTGGGATTTATTTGCTATTAAAACCTGATTAAAAATAATGACTAGTGCTGTGGTTGCAATATACATTAGGTAAATATGCCAACATCCGTAATTTGTAATGATTTTTGGACTGACTAGGCTGAGCTTAAAAGGAATTGTAACTTTTTTTGCGTTGTAAGGAAAGTATATATATATAAGTATACACTCATCGGCCACTTTATTAGGTACACCTTACTAGTACCGGGTTGGACTACCTTTGTTTCGGCTGCATCCATGATGCAAATCTTCTGTTCCTCCACATCCCAATGGTGCTCCATTGAATTGAGAGCTAGTGACTGTGGAGGTAGTTTAAGTACAGTGAACTCATTGTCATGTTCAAAAAACCAGTCAAGAGATGATTCATGCTTCATGACATGACGCATTATCCTGGTGGAAGTAGCCATCAGAAGTTGGGTACACTGTGGTCATAAAAAGATGGGCATGGTCAGCAACAATACAAAGGTAGGCTGTGGGTTGACAAGATGCTCAATTGGAACTAATGAGCCCAAAGTGTGCCAAGTAAATATCCCCCACACCATTACACCACCACTACCAGTCTAAACCATTAATACAAGACAGGATGGATCCATGCTTTTATCTCGTTGACGTCAAATTCTGACCCTACCATCTGAAAGTCACAGCAGAAAGATTCATCAGACCAGGCAACGTTTTTCCAATTTTCTATTGTCCAATTTTGGTGAGCCTGTGCCAATTGTAGCACCAGTTTCCTGTTCTTAGCTGACAAAAATGGTACTCAGTGTGGTCTTTTGCTTCTGTAGCCCATCCACTTTAAAGGCCCGTGCACACTGAGACGTTTTTTGGTTGCGTTTTTCGTCGCCATTAAACACCTCGTGAGTAAATAAAGGACGTCAATGTGATCGTGCACACCAACGCGCAAAACGACAGGCGTAAAAGCATTTTTTTATTTTTTAAAACGCATCATGCCTGTTTTTTTGTTTTGACGCACCGCGTCAAGACCTTCTCCACCAATCAGGTTGGCACTTTTGGTCATGTCCACGGAGCTGCTGAAGTTACAGTAAACAGCACTTGGAGGTGCTCAAGCACAAAACTGTCAATGCAAGTACTCATTGAAGATGATGCTTAGAGGCGATATGAACGTGGAGCTGCTTATTGCACTGCTGAACAATAATCATTTCTTCATCGCTAGAGCTAGAGCTGCTACTCAAACCATCCATAACAACAAGCATGTCAAATTGTCTTCTTCTTCTCTGTTACAAGCGGGTGTCAGAAGCTTAAAGTTGTGTAGCGCTATTTAACGTCAAGGAGTGATTTTGCATACTCTTCTGCTTAACGCCAGTGTAAATCGATTGGGTCTGAATCCGGAAAAATGTCTTGAAAACTCTGACAATGAACGCACACGAAAAGTGTCGGTTCTCGGTGTGTACATCTCGGTGTGTACGAGCCTTAAGGTTGGACGTGTTGTGCATTCAGGAATGCTCTATTGCATACCTCAGTTGTAACGAGTGGGTCTGGCACTAACAATCATGCCACTTTCAAAGTCACTTAAATCACCTTTCTTCCCTATTCTGATTTTCGGTTTGAACTGCAGCAGATCGTCTTGACCATGTCTATACACCTGAATGCATTGAGTTGCTGCCATGTGATTGATTGATAAGAAATTTACGTTAATGAGCAGTTGGACAGGTGAACCAAATAAAGTGGCCTGTAAGTGTATATAAATGTATACAATATAATTTGTATGAAAACGTACAATTTTTAAAATAAGGAATGCCCCAAAACTTTAACCCTAAACCTATTCCCCAGTGAGTGGGCAAGTCATGCTAAAATGTATGAATGAGATTATATAAATTCATACAAACTAGCCACTAAATCAAAGATAAAGACAAATATAATTAATATTGTGTTGAAATGACTTAAATCCTTTTTTAGTTGTTTTAGTTGAAAAACAAAAAAACTTTCAACACTGTGTGAACAATTTGTTGAAGTCACATATTGCTATTTATCTTTACGTTTCAGGTTTCACATGACTTTGCAGTAAACTTCAACGAGGACAACCCAGAATGTGCAGGTATGTTTAGAACATCCAATCCAATATTATATCCATCCCAGACCCATATATCCTAAATGATCTCCTCAGTGCAGATACATTAACCTCCCCTTATTGACCTTTGCCCACTGGGACTGAACTACTCAATGCTTCAACAGAAAACCAAGCAAAGTCAAGCAGCCCTTCAGTAAAGAGCGCTCACACCACACAAAAGGAGATCAATATATGCATAGCTAAATTACAGAGCTTCACTATTGGCAAAGCTGGACACATTAATGTTTAATGCTGCTATAAAATATACAGCCCGAGGGGAACGTTTGAAGGAGGGGGGCCTTGATGATGTCATCATCGCCTCCTCCGTCCCCTCGCCCAATAATTAGTGTCTATGTGTCGTGACAGCAGGTAAGAATGACTTTCAGCACAAAAACAGATGTGAAATGACTGCTGCATTATATCAGATGTTCTCGTAGAGGGTTGATATTGTAGGATGCGCGTTTGCATATTTTATTACAGTTTGTTAACGCTCCACTGCACTGATTGTTTCAGACTGTAATTTCTTGGTAGCCTTGCATCATCACAGCAAGTTTGAAACACGTGTGCCCTAACAGTGTGCATGCTATCAGAAAGCAAAGATGAAGAAGAGATGGGAAAATGAGTGCTTGAGATACAGAGACAGGCTGGGAAGTAAAGTAATATAAATGATAATTCTGTCGTTGCAAGAAATTCTCAGGCTGTGAATGTAACCGTGCCAAGTTGTTGTTTTCAATATTAATATATTTTTAGTGTGGCAACACGGTAGCTCAGTGGTTAGCACTGTCACCTTATGGTTCAAATCCCAGCTGGGTCAGTTGGCATTTCTGTGTTAGTTGACTTGTTCTCTCTGCATTTGCGTGGGTTTCCTCTGGGTGCTCTGGTTTCCCCCACTGTCCAAAGACATGCAGGTATAGGCGAATTGAATTGACTACATTTTCTGTAGTGTATGTGTGTGAATGAGTGTTTATGGATGTTTCCCAGTACTGGGTCACAGCTGGAAAGGCATCCACTGTGCAAAACATATGCTGGATAAGTTGGCAGTTCATTCCGCTGTGGTGACTCCTGATGAACAAAGGGACTAAGCCGAAGGAAAATGAATGAATGAATGAATTTTTAGTCTAATTTAAACCCTTTTAAATCAATAGCAAACTATGCCCTTTTTCCAGTGATGTAAAGTAACAAATTACTGTAATTCAAATTTCTGTAATTTAGTAATATTTCTTACTCCCAGGGCCATTAATATCAAAGTTCATATTTAGCCGCACGATATTGGTGTTTTGTAACTTCTATTTTTTTTAATGTGTTGGGTTAGCGGTGTAACGGATCACAAATCTCTTGGCTGGGATCACATAGTTTTTCAGTCACGGATTGTACCATTTTTTTGGATTAGCTGTAAAGAGGAGGAGACAAAGGTAATTTGCGTTCCGTTTATTATAAAAACAGTACTGCAAGACACTTTTGGTTTTAACAAACAGAACTCAGAACCTGTGATTTTAATAAAAGAAATAATCAGCTGAATAAAATTAAATTGTAAAACATTCTGTACTGTGAAAAATTCACTGTTACTACTACTGTTGCTGACGTTTACATTTAGTATAACATGCAGATTTAAATGTATATTTAGTGTCATTTTTAATAAATGATTCAGTTATTCACTCATAAAACTTGTTTCATTGCTAGAGGTGTCATGTTTGGAGAATTATTCAGTGGCATATTTTTTGATGCCTGGTTGTCACCACTTATTGGTTAAATAATGCAATTGCTGCCTACAACTTTCATTTTTGAGCGTCAAGTTAAATGCACATGATGGTGATTTTAATCTTTACCATAAACATCAGTGGTTTTATTTAAACTATAAGCTGTTATCCAGTATTCTTTGTTATTTGACTATTTGAAACTTCATAATTAACTCAAATGACTAAAGACTCAATCTCTTTCGGGATATTTGCATTTATTTAAACACAGATTTGAATGCAGCAACATATGCAAATCACCATCATTTATAATTTGTTGCGTGGGTGTTGAGATTCAGATCTTTTAATGATTAATCTTGCAGCTTACACTGAA
Source organism: Danio rerio (assembly GCF_052040795.2). Taxonomy (NCBI): domain Eukaryota; kingdom Metazoa; phylum Chordata; class Actinopteri; order Cypriniformes; family Danionidae; genus Danio; species Danio rerio. The sequence continues at coordinate 47,059,188 of NC_141036.1, read as the reverse complement.
TGCATTAATGCAGGCTAAACAAGTAGTGACAGAAAACACCTTTAATGAAACCCACCACATCCCGAATAACCTACCATAAATCAATCCGTCATCATTATAATTTACAGGAAAGCCTAGAGGCTTTCGTACATGTGATCTGAATGACTCGAGAGGTGATCTCTCTGAAATCGTTACAAATAAAGGATTAATCTACCAGTAAAAAATGTATTAATCCGCAGGCCACGTGTGTTCTGAACCATAGGTTGTGATCTGTACAAATCACAGATCACCCATGATTCGTTACACACCTAGTGCATTTCTTTGGACTGTGGGGGAAACCAGAGCACCTGGAGGAAACCCACACCAACACAGGGAGAACATGCAAACTCCACACAGAAATGCCAACTGATCCAGCCAGGGCTCTAACCAGCGATCTTCTTGCTGTGAGTTAACAGCGCTACCTGCTGTGCCACCATGTTTCCCTTGAGTACATTTTTAGTGCTGTATTGGTAGTTTTACTCCACTATTTTCCCTCAACCTGCAGTCGATACTTCATTCTTTATTCTTTAATCTATGGGGATGGGCTAAAGTAGAACAAGTAAAACAATCCTGCAATTCCACATGTCCAAAATCTTTACACGCAATCACCCTGAGACTGTTTAGACCACATTTCACTGATGAGAAGATGACGGTTGACTGAAATCATCAAATGGCCTTAAACAATCACTAAATGCACAACAGAATGCTACGTCTTCACACACATATACACACACACACACACACACAAAGCATGATACTCTCTACTCTGAAGTACTTTTAAAAGGGCTACTTTTTACTTATACTTTGAGTAATATTTACAACAGATACTTTTACTCTACTTGCACTACATTTTTGGGCAAGTAATGGTACTTTTACTTGATATTTTTCAGTACTCCTTTCACCACTGCCTATTACCTCACAAGCAAGGTGAGAAAATTCGGAAACTTGTTGATGCTTATTTTAATATTAGACTTTTTAAAAATATTCTATTATGCTGGTGTTTTTGGATTTCTTACAACCGTAGTCAGAAGTTACAAAAGATATGTTGTTATGTGGTAGATATTTTGTTGTGTTTAGCTGTCCCATTATCATCATCCCAGTGTTCAGTCATGAGGAGGTTGAATTGATCATGGCTCCCCGTGTATTGGTGTCAGTTGATTTCCCTTGCTATTTCTGTTCCACCTCTATCAGCACAGACACACCGGGGTGGCGCCCAGATTGGGCACAGATCTCTCAGCTTTTGATCAAGCAGCCAGGCCTGTCTCTTCCAGGAATAGTAAATGGCTCGCAGCCTCACCAGGACACATGCCAGCCAATCTATCCCGAGCACAGAGCGCACCTTTCCACCTTGCTATTGTCTGGAAAATCCTGCATGAGAGTTACGCAGGTCCAACAAACCTGGACCAGACACACAAAGAGCTAACATGGGGTGTGTGAATGATGTTGCCAATTGTACAGTTTTGGGGGCGTTTCCAAATATTGACAACCCATTGTTAACAAGTCATGAAGAAGTGTCTAGAGAGTTTATTTTTTTCGATTTCCATGAAAGAGGCCAATTTGTAGCGTTCACAAACTTCCATAGTCTTTTGCTGGACTTTTTAAAAAGTTTTGTTTATCTGTATCTTTGAGTCGTGGAGCGTAAATAACAAGAGGTCATGGTTTGATTTGGTCTACTGGTCATGACTGAACACATCCGGTGGCATACAGTGACCTTTTTCAATATGACCTTTTAAATTATTGCAAAAACATTTATTATTAAGTGTTATTATTATTAAGTATAAGGGTTATTACTGAATTTCACACATTCAAGTTGAAAAAGTAATAGTAATTATATGCTCAGCTAAATTTATACATTACAAAGTTGAAAACATTTGTGCTGCTTAATTGTTCTTTTGAAACTTATATATTTTAGAAATATATTTATAATTAATCATTTAGCAAAAAGTGAAAATTAATATGTTATTATTATATATGCAGTTTTTATTTCATATTTATTAGTTTTGCCTTAAAACTAAGCCAATAAACTATGCGCATAATTACAAAAGTTGTTGAACTTAACAGCTCTAAATTTACTCATATTTTAAAATAGTGTCGCTTTTTACAGTATATATGTGTTAAAACTGCAATTATGCGTATATATTAAACATTAAACCTTTTTGGTGCTGTTCACTTTGAACAATTCCTTGTATCAGGTTTCTCAGTTAAACTTGATTGAATTATCTAAAACTGACTTGAAGCAAATAGTTTAAAAAGAACTTGTTTTATGTAAGTATATCTCAAAATAAATGTTACCCTTTCACTCGTGTTTTGATATGGAGAGAGCAAATAAAAAAGTGTTATTTCATGCATTTTAGCGAGATGAGAAAAGTGTGAGACTTGTTAACAATTAATATTCTATTATTATGATATTTTAAAAGACACTGTTATGTTGGGGTTTTTGTATTAGTTACAGCAGTGAAGTGTTGAGAGTGTGCGCTTTGACGACCTGCTAACAAGAATTAAGTTTAGTGGGAGTTATTTTTGTTTCCATCTTTAGAAAGCCATCATCATGGGTGTAAATAACACGTTTATTTACTTTCATTTGCTTGTACAGTGCACCTGGGAAGTAATCATAGCGCTTCACCTTTTCCACATTTTTTTATGTTACAGCCTTAATCCAAAATGAATTAAATTTATTTATTTCCTCAAAATTCTACACACAATATCCCATAATGACAATGTGAAAAAAGTTTTTTTTTTTTTATTGTTGCAAATTTTATTAAAAAACAAAAATCCTGAAAAATCACATGTACATAAGTGTTCACAGCCTTTGCTCAATACTTTGGCAGCAATTACAGCCTCAAATCTCTTTGAATATGATGCCACAAGCTTGGCACATCTGTGTTTGGGAATTTTTGCCCAGTCCTCTTTGCAGTACTACAGCTCTTTCAGGTTGGATGGAAAGTGACGATGTACAACCATTTTCAGATCTCTCCAGAGATGTTTAATAGGATTTAGGTCTGGGCTCTGGCTGGGCCACTCAAGGACATTCAAAGAGTTATTCTGAAGCAACTCAAATGATATTTTGGGCTTTGGGTCATTGTCCTGCTGGAACATGAACCGTCGCCCCAGTCTGAGGTCAAGAGTACTCTGAAGCAGCCCACATAGCAAAATTTATCTGGCCCAGCTCTGGCCCACACAATCAGGTTTTGCTTGGCCCACATGCCGCAGTGAATTACGGTACATGTCTGGACCAAATCTGGTTTCCAGACAAGGGCCAAACACAGAACATATCTGGGCCAAGTCTCAGCCAAGTTAATAACTCATAACTGGGCCTGAACTGGGCGAGATAGGTTGGTGTGTCACGATTGCAATGAAATTGATAAACCCATGGAGTGATGCGCTTTAGGCACACTCTGGGCACGCTTTTTCTCAAAGTGACCTGATAGGTAAAAAAAATTTTCTTTATTCAAAAATGATTTTAGTGTATTTTAAATGTGGGTCAAGACTGGCCAAACTCACATGGCCCACTTATGAAATTTTTAAATCTGGGCCAAATACTACTATTTTCATCTGGCCCAAATCTTGTGTGCCGCCTTAAAGACGGTGCCACCTCTGCCAAACCCGGGCCATGTTTGGCCCACATGCTGTATGCCAGTGCCGGATGAATGCCTGCTGTGCCAGCTTTATGCCAAATCTGGGCCAGAATTCTTTGCTACTAGGGAGGTTTTCTTTCAGGATGTCTCTGTAAATTGCTGCATTCATATTTCCCTCTATCCTGACTAGTCTTCCAGTTCCTGCTGCTGAAAAACATCTCCACAGCGTGATGCTGCCACCACCACGCTTCACTGTATTGATATCATTAGCCTGGTGATAAGCGGTGCCTGGTTCTCCTAACGTAAAGCCTGGCATTCACTTCAAAGAGTTCAATTTTAGTCTCATCAAACCAGAGAATTTAGATTCTTATGGTCTGAGAGTCCATCAGATGCCTTTTGGCAAAGTCCAGGCGGGGAGTGGCTTCCGTCTGGCCACTCTACCATACAGGCACAGATGGTTGTGCTCCTGTAAGGTTCTCCTCTCTCCACAGAAGAACGCTGGAGGTCAGACAGAGTGACCATTGGGTCATTGATCACCTCCCTGACTAAGGCCCTTCTCCGCCGATCACTCAGTTTGGATGGCCGGCCAGCTCTAGGAAGAGTCTTGGTGGTTCCAAACATCTTCCACTTACAGATGATGGAGGCCACAGTGCTCATTGTAACTTTCAGAGCAGCTAAAATATTTCTGTAACCTTCCCCAGCCTTGTCCCTCGAGACAATCCTGTCTCGGAGGTCTACAGACAATTACTTTGTCTTCATGCTTCGTTTGTACTTTGACACGCACTGCCAACCCTGGGACGTTATATAGACAGGTGTATGCCTTTCAAATCATGTCCAATCAACTGAATTTACCACAAGTGAACTCTAATTAAGCTGCTGAAACATCTCAAAAATGATCAGTGGAAACAGAATGTAACTGAGCTCAATTTAGAGCTTCACAGCAAAGGCTACGAATACTTCTGTACATGTGATTTTTCAGCTTTTTTATTTTTAATAAATTAAAAAAACAATTTTTCACATTGTCATTATGGGTTATTGTGTGTAGAATTTTGAGGACATAAATTAATTCTATCCATTTTGGAATAAGGCTGTAACATAAAAAAAATGTGGAAAAAGTGAAGCACTATCAATACTTTCTGTATGCACTGTATATTATTATATTACTATCACACAATGGACACATCACCTCTACTCAAATCCTCAAATGTAAGATGAACTACAACAAATTGAGTCAACTCAATAAAAAATTATACATGTCCAAATTATTTTATTTTACTTTATATTATTTATTTATTTTTTGTCAAATGCAAAATTTTCATGGCTGCTGAAAATGCGGCCTTTAAAATACTTTAATGTTAGCATATATAACAATATTTCAAGACATGAATGTTTTACTGTACTGTTTACTTTGTTCATCAAATAAATTAAAAAACAAAACTGCAGGCTATATTTAAAATTAAATAATTTTTTATATAGCATGATACATTTGTTTAAAATCACCTTTAATCTATATATATTTTAATATATATATATATATATATATATATATATATATATATATATATATATATTTTTTTTTTTTTTTTTTTTTTTCCTATCATAGTCCATAAATACATTACACATTCATATTAAACTCTAACAAGGAAAATGTGAATGATTGTAACAAATGGTACATTGCTCTTCACTTGTTTGGTCTATCCGATTATCATCTTGAGTTTCTTTCTAGAGTGCAATTACTGTAGACTCTCATTAGAAAAGGGTTGAAAAGGCAAAGAGCTCATTTAGCTGATTACTGACACTTTGCACATTGCAGTATGTGTGTGTTTCTCTGAGGGATTGTGGGACGTTACTTCTGTCAGTGAATCCTAGGTGAAACTCCCACTGTGAAATCCCAGTTAACAACATTTACAGCTTTCTATTTGCGGAGGCTGGTGGAGTTTCATTTGTTGTGTGAAGCTCACAAGGGCACATGGATGTCACGCGGTGAGACATTTCTCACAGAACCGGTATGAATTGGCCAAATGTGACTGAACAAAGTGTTATGACGGAAGAATGTCAGCGGTGGGATAATCCAAGCCTTTAATGTCTTCAGCTTGACATGTCTTTAATGGCAAGACAGCGCAGGCCAACAGCGTAAATACTTTCACAATACTTCTCCAACTGATTGATTACATTAAAGGGAGCATTCAGTTTACATGGCAAAGTTTTCAGACAAAAACGTCTAAACCCAATGACATATAGTTGAAGTCAGAATTATTTAGCCCTCCTGAATTATCTTTAGCCCAATTTCTGTTTAATGGAGAGAATTAACAGTTCTATTAACTGATTTATTTTATCTTGCCTTGATGACAGTAAATAATAATTTACTAGATCTTTTTTTAAGAAACTAGTATTCAGCTTAACGTGTGATTTAAAGACTTAACTATTAGGCTAGTCATTTTATAACGATGGTTTATTCTGTAGACAATCAAAAACAAAAACATTGATTAAAGGGGCTAATAATATTGACCTTAAAATGGTTCTACAAAAATTAAAAACTGTTTTTATTCTAGTCGAAATAAAACCAATAAGACTTTCTCCAGAAGAAAAAATTTATAGTAAATACTGTGAAAAATTTTGTGCTCTGTTACACATAATTTTGCAAATATTTTAGTTAGACAAATACACAGGACAGCTTTATATATAACCTGCCTTTATATAAACTAAAGACTATAAAGACGTCAAAACGTAACACTGCATTCAAAATACCACAAGCACGTGTCAGAATGAAGCAATCGCATTGAATGGCAAACACGTCTTTTATAATATAACACTTTTGGATAAAACATGTAAACACTTTTGTTCTAAAGCTCTTTGCTCTTTGTAGGCTTAAATCTACAGTTCAATACAATGTTCGACAGTGACAGTAATCTACTGAGAGGAGTAACAGGTACACTGTATTAGGCATGGAACGATAACCGTTTTTAAGGTGTACCAGGTATATTCTGGTATGGAAATGTCAAGGTTTTGAAACCGTCAAAATTTTCTGCAATACCGTTCTTAAGATATTAATTCTTTCATTTTCTTGACGGCTTAGTCCCTTTATTAACCCGGGGGCGCCACAGCAGAATGAACCACCAACTTATCTAGCACATTTTTACGTAGCGGATGCCCTTCCAACTGCAACCCATCTCAGGGAAAACATCCACACACTCATTCATACACACACATATACACTACGGACAATTTAGCTTACCCAATTCACCTGTACCACATGTCTTTGGACTGTGGGGGAAACTGGAGCACCCACGCGAACGCAGGGAGTACATGCAAACTCCACACAGAAATGCCAACTAAGCCGAGCTGTTCCTAAGAAATGTGTAAAAAAAAAAATGTATTTACGCTTTTTTGTTTTTGTTTTTTAGGACAACAATATATTTTTTAGGACAACGTCATCTTAGCAGAAAAGATGTTTTAAATAGTAAAAAAAAAATCTGTTTTTGAAACCAAGGAAGACAGCAGAAGTCAATAATTCATTTAGCCTAATACGTTTACTGCTCCAAAATATTTGAATGTTTCTCAAAATACAATATATTGTGTTCAAAAGAGAAAAAGTTTTTTTTTTTTTTTTACCCAGACATTATAAAAGAACATAGAGCAGTAATCTCAATACCGTGAAACCGTGATATTTCTATTCAAGGCTATCATACTGTCAAAATCTTATACTGGCCCATACCTACACTGTATACACCAATGCCATGAAAAAACAGAAAATACTTTTTAGGCCAAACATTATTGGTGTTTATTGCATAAAAAACAAACATTACTGTATGTAAAAATGTATTAAAAATGTAGAACACGTAAAGCAAAAGTATATTCTTTAGAATACAGCAAAGAACACAATTGTGTGTGAAAGAGTCTCACGAAAGCATATATTGCCTGGAAAAGCATCATGTGGGCATACTGTAGGGTTGGTCATCATACACTTTACAGCGCTAGGCCCAGAAGAAATCCTCTTTTTTTTTTTTAGAGGAATTTAGGATTATTAAAAGGAGAAAATGGGGTAGGTACAAAACTACAAATTGTGGATGGGTGGAAAACCATTCTGGATCAGAACAGCCCAGTGTCTCATCACCTTTGCCAGTCAGTAGACTAAAGCAGTAATTGGTTAATGATCAGTTAAGAAATTAGTGTTTCCACATTTGAGGAGAGTGTGTGTGTGTGTGTGTGTGTGTGTGTGTCACCGGGTGAATAAATGTTGCATTTTGATTGTGTTTGGGAAAGAAACGCAAGTAGCTTCCTGTTAGATTTTTTGTGTTTTAGGTAGAGAATTGTGTGCAGTGTTTTGAAGAAAGTGTTTCAGCAATTGAAAACTGAGTTCATGGCTGAGAAACAGCTTCTGGTTTTGGAGATTTGCTGTGTTTTGCATTTTGAGTGAGAGGTTTCTTCATGTGACAAGAAAAGATTTTGTGTAAGCAGCTGGAAAAAACAGTAATATCTTCTATTGTAGCGCTTTGGATTTTAAAAAAGCAAATGACGTTGGCGTAATAGCCTAGTGGTTAGCGTGCCGACATATGGTGCGGAAAAACAGGGGGTTCCGAGTTCGAATTTCGACATCGAGGACACCGCACAGTGGTCCAGACATGCACTATAGGTCAATTGGGTAAGCTAAATTGTCCATAGTGTAAATGAGTTCCCCAGTACTGTGTTATGGCTGGAAGGGTATCTACTGTGTAAAACATATACTGGATAAGTTGGCGGTTCATTCCGCTGTAGCAACCTGTAGCAAAGAAAATGAATGAATGAATAAATGAAAACCATTGAAATCGTTGTTTCTGTGTTTGGAGCAAAGTGTGCAAAATATTGAATTTTCCTCATTGAGCTCACATAGTTTTACCACCATTCGATTGGATGACAAATGTACAATATCTTGCACATGAGGCTTTAAATTTTATCAAATGCCCTGGAATCAAAAAAAAAAAAAAAAAAAAAAGAGAGAACGAGAGAACAAGAGTCCGAAAGGGTTCAAATTTGTACATTTTTGTCTACATCATTGTTGTGTAAACGTATAGCCTAAATCACTTTATGAAAAACTACAAAATCTCCATTGAAAAGCACAATGTTGGTCTTAAAGAGACAGTGTGGCACGTGTTTGTCAGGGTTGAAGAGTCTATCAGGGTCTCTTTGATTCCTCTTTGTAGGGGAGCTGCTGAAGCGACTGCCTCCATTGACCTCCGCTTTGAAAGTCTTCTCATCTTAATTCTGCCTCTGCTCTGCGCAGCATGCTTTCACCTTTAAGCCCCTGTTTGTGCGTGTTCAAGCTCACAGGTGTTAATTAAATGAAACAGTTGGAGACGTGCTGAGGAGAGACAGGCTGACCTTAACATTCATGCTCAGCTCGTAAACAGCAGAAGCGCTTCAGTGCTTAGATTGAGACTTTACTGTCATTAAAAAAATAGCATATGATCAAATATAAGAGATACAAATTTTGTAGAACTAAACAAAATTTTGTAGAATTAACAGTGTTAATTTAGTATTATTATTTTTTTCATATTTTTATTGTATTTTATTGTCAGATGCATACGTTTTTACCTCTGTATTTTTCAAATAAGTTTTAGCTGTATGTATAATTTAAGTTGCTTTAATACTTCTAAATTTAAAAAAAAAAATTTCCCGAAAGAATTTGTTTATGGTCTTTAAATGAAATTAAAATAAGTATTTATTTTGCTAAAATAAAACAAGTATTTTTAAAGTATATTTTAGATTTTTTTATATACATATATATTTAATTTAAGCAATGACTTTTTATCAATTTATTTTTAGGTAATGATGATTATGAACCCTGATAATGAATAGTTTAAAGTGTGCACCATTCAATTTACAGTATATAAAATAAATTAAAATGTTAGTATAATTCAATATGTTATGCTAGGGAACGCTGACAGCAGAGTTGAGGATCCACGTGCAGTATTTATGGAATAAAGAATGGTCAGGCACACAATGGTCAATCACAGGAGCAAACAGATACCTGCAGAGCAATCCAAAGTTGTGGTCAAAGAACAGGCGAATAGTCAGTACAGGCAGCAGTGAATTAAAACAAACTCATAAAGCAAAGGGTTAAACCATGGCTGGGTTAAACAAGGTAGAACGGGTCGCAATGCTCACAGATAAACAAGCAACTGGAGTGTGTGTCTATGCTGCATTTAAAGTTCATGTAATCAGTTCTAAACAGCTTCAGCTGTGTGTGTTAGCAATCAGCAGAAAACTGGAACAGGTGTGTGTGTGGTGCATGACAGGATTTGTAGTCCTAAGTGAAAGTGAATGATCCCAAGATCTACAAACCTGGATCACTGGTTATTGTGACACAATAGTCCGGTTTTGGAATATTTTAGTTTTTGACGTATTTTATTATGCCTTTTATATTTTATTTTATTTGAGTTGATGTTTACTTTATTTAATATATTACATCTAAATTTCATGTAATGATTTTTTTTATTCTGTTTTATATTTTTTACTTTTCAATAATAACCTTGGGTTCTAGTAGTATATTTGATAGTGTTAATAACATTATATAATTTAGTCATATTTTGCTTATTTTACTTTCTTCTGTGTAGTTTTGTTGTATATTTTAATTTATTTCAGTTAATGTTAATTTGATTTCAAATGATATATTTTATAGTTCTGCATAATGATAATGCATGTTTACCCCTGATATTTAAGAGTAGTAGTTTCCTCCACACAGCTCCATAGTGACTTTGCTAACTGTTGCAGGTATTCAGGGTGTGGTGGAGGCCTACCAGAACTGCCTTCCTAAAATTCAGCTTTATGGCCCCACAAACATTGCCCCCATCATCCAGAAAGTGGCTAACTTTGCCTCAGAGGAGATGCACACCAAAGAGGCCATGGTGAGAGACAGCTACTTTCATCCCTTTAGCTTCTTCATCCTTCTTTTTCTTTTTATTCATCCTTCTTTGTTCTTCTTCTTCTTCTTTTTCCTATTCTTCTATTCTTTATTCTTTTTCTACATTCTTCTTTCTTGTTCCTCTTCTTTCTTCCGATTTTTATCCTTCTTCCTTAATCTTAATTATTCCATCCTTTTTCTTATCTTCCTTACACCTTCCTCTTCATTTTCTTCTTTATTTCTTTCTCCTTTCGTCTTCCTTATCTCTCTTTCTTCTTCTTCTTCTTCTTTTTTCTTTGTTCTCCATTCTTCTTTTTATTTTCTTTATCCCTTCTTCTTCCTTCTTCATCTTTCTAATTCCTTCTTCCCTTTCTTTTTATTCCTTTTCATCTTCATATTCCCTTCTTCCTTTTCCTTCCTAAGCCTTTTTTCTTCTCCATCATCATCTTCTTCCTTTATCTTCATCTTCTTTTATCTTCATTGTCTTTCTTATTATTCCTCTATTTCTTCCTTATTCTTTATTCTTCCTTCATCTTCTTCTTTGTTATTCATTCTTCTTCTTCTTTTTCATTTTCTTCATTCCTTCATCTTTCTACTTCCTTATTTCTCTTCTTCATCCTTCTTTATCTTCATCATCATCATCATCATCATCCTCATCATCTACTTCTTCCTTTATCATCTTCCATCTTCCTAGTCTTTCTTTCTGTTCTTTATTCTTCCTTCATCTTCTTTTTCTTCTTCTTCATCCTTCTTTCTTCTTCATCATCATCTTCTTCCTTTATCTTTTTCAATCTTCCTATTCTTTCTTAACATTCTTCTTTTTATTCCTTCTTTATTTGTGCTCTTCATCCTTCTTTATTCTTCATCATCATCTTCATCCTGTTCTTCTTCTACGTCTTCTTCCATCTTTCTAGTTTTTCCTCTTTTTCTTTCTTCTCTGTTATACTTCCTTCATTTATTTATTTCTTCTTCTTCTCATTACTTCCTCCTCTTTTTTTTCTTCTTCATCATCTTAAGTGTTCCTCCAGTTCTGACTGTGGTCTGTTATGTCGTCAGCAATACTTCATCCTGCTGATCCTGACGGACGGTGTGATCACAGACATGGCGGACACCAGAGAGGCCATCGTTCACGCTTCACACCTGCCCATGTCTGTCATCATCGTGGGGGTCGGAAATGCAGATTTCACTGATATGGAGATGCTGGATGGGGATGATGGGATCCTCCGCTCACCCAAAGGAGAACCAGTGCTGAGAGACATCGTACAGTTTGTGCCCTTCCGTAACTTCAAACATGTGAGTTTACATTTGTACTGTATAAACGTGTTAAAGTTCAAGACATCTGTCATTAACATATTTTAAAATTCCATAGCACATATCAATTCTAATAATAATAATAATAATAATAATAATAATAAATTATAAATGTATAAATAATTACAATAAAATAGTCTAATTTAGTGTAATAAATATATTAATAATGCATAAATCTAAATCTAAAAACACACAATGCCTGCAGAAGTTGTTTTTGGTGGAGACAAGCAGACATTATCATTGTTTGCTGTGGGTCAGTTCCGCTTAATTGTCGCCAAGGTAGGTGATACACAGATGTACATACACAAATGAGCGTTCTGTAAACTAAAGTTTGTTGTACCAGGGTATATGCAGGAATCCTAAAGATAATATCAGTACCTTTTAAGACTTTTTAAACACCCTCTCAGAATCGCCACTTATTTAATAGACAGTTGTAGTTAAACAAATCAACGGAGCACAACTCACATGGAAAGAACCTATGTGCAGTATATATGCACATATATGTATATACAGTACATGTACATACAATATAGTAAAACGGACATTTTTCTATATGTCACATATATTTAAAACCTATATCAAAAGCTATATTAAAACATATGTTTATATAGGTTCTTTCCGTGTGGGAACCAACAGAACTCGGATAAGCTCAGAAGAAACAAATTTTGAAATGATAAATTGTGTGGTTGTTTTCAGCGACAGGCTTCAGCCATTGTTTAAACTCGTCTTTCTCCAACCAGGAGTACGCAAACTTACATTTTCCCATTTTGCCATCTGTTTTGCTCTATGATTTCGCTACATGTGGAGAGCATCACATCACCTTCCTGCGTTTGTCGCAAATTACGTGACATCACCCTGGCCGGATGCGTATTAATGCAATTAATATCTTTTGAGGGCCTTAATTTTCTTATAATTGATTTAGCAACTTTTAATACTTTCTAAGACCCCGGGGAAACCCAGTTTCAAGTTGGTGCTTCACTTCCGTTATTTGGTATGATTGCATTCATATCAGATGTGAACTGTACCAGAGTTTGCACGAACCGTATTCTAGACCACCTCTTTTAGGCGTACTCGGGTACGGTTCACGGGAGTTCAGAAGAACTAGCTAAACGTACCATACTTTAACATCAAACAAACCCAGGTGCGGACCAAAAGTGCTAGTGTAAACATGTTAATGAGTGTTTTTAATAATTTGATATTAGGATTTTATTCCATTTTACAGTTTAGAATGTCATTCAAATGATCTTAAATAATAAACCTTTACAGTAAGTTTCATGCCACATTAATTTGACAATACTTTATTGAACTTGCTTACATTTTCACATAAAAAACAGCATATTTACTGTAGTATTATCTGCAAAGATGTTTAAATCATAAATAAAAAAATAAATATCATTATAGATTGTAAATTATATGAGCTTAGCAGACACCCAATCCCAATTCTATTTTTGTACCCCTTCCCCTTCCCCTTGGCCCTTAAAACCAAATGTGAAGGGGAAGCGCTTCAAAATTTACCCCTAAGAATTGGGACAGCATTACAGCACCTGCGCACGTCATTATATGTCATCACGAACTCCTGCTTCATACGAGATCAGACGATCGCAACGGCTGTAGTTATTCCCATTGTTTTTTTTGTTTTTTTTATATTTATCTTCAGGAAATCACTGAAGACATATATTATGTTATCATAGCTATATTCATACATTCATTCATTTTCTTGTCGGCTAAGTCCCTTTATTAATCCGGGGTCGCCACAGCAGAATGACCTGCAAACTTATCCAGCACGCACCTTCCAGCCGCAACCCATGTCTGGGAAACATACTAAACATACAAAAATACTAATTTGTGTATCTCCTTACTTCCGGGTGTAACTATCCTGCCATTGTGGCTGGTGTATTCTGGGAAATTTTTGTACCCCTTGGTTTGAGTGTGCTCCTGAAAAATCGAGGGCTATTCACCCCTTCCACTTAGCCCTACACCTTCAAGCTAAAGAGAATTGGGACACCCCTACCCCTCAGCGGGAATAAGTGGATAAGTTCGCCAACTTATCCGAATGCCTCTCCAGCCACAAAGTAACACTGGAAAACACCCATACACTTTTGCATTCACACACATACACTATGGCCAATTTAGCTTATTCAATTCACCTATACTGCATGTCTTTGGACTGTGGGGGAAACCGGAGCACCCAGAGGAAACCCACACCAACATGGAAAGAACATGCAAACTCCACACAGAAATGCCAACCAGTGACCTTCTTGCTGTGAGGCGATCATGCTACCTGCTGCGCCACCGTAACGCCCAAAATGTTATTTTGTGTTTAACAAAATAAAGAATTTCAAACAAGTGAACTGTCCCTTTAAAAAAACCTCTCCTAACCTCACACCTAATCTGTAAGTGAAAGCGATTCCACACGCGGCTGAACTGAACTGTAGATCGTAGCCTTTAATCAATGCATTGCTATGCAGAGGTTTTCACACAGCATCTTTATAAAGTCTGAAGCACCTCTGAGGAGAATCTCTCCTGGTTAATTACTCCCTCCTTCCTCCTCCTCGTTTTCTGGCTCACATTTCAGCAATCTAATAACCTTTCGTTTGACTGCTCCATTAATTACCACATCTACTGTCATCCCCGGTGGAAAACAAACCGCAGAACGCAGAGAAACATGCGCAGACTCCGGAGTGGGTAAACTCCAGTGTGACAAACAAAAGTGCAAGCGCATAACCCAGTCCAGGATTTACAAGTAGATTGTGAACTAGTTATGAAACATCAGCATGGATATGGTGTAAAATAAGTGTAAATGTCATGCGAGAACTAAGGTGGAAAGATCATACTTAAGTAAAACAACCATAACTTATCAAAACAACCATAACTTATCAAAAATGTAGTGTAGAATGTAGAAGTAAATCGGTTAGAAATAGATAATACTAAAATAATTACAGTAGGAGCAAATAGTAGCCCTTTAAAAGTACTCAAGAGTAGTGTGTTACAGTTTGAAAGGTCGAATATCTGTTTATCTGTTAGTGACCTGAAGCTGAAGCAAAATTCGGTTCTGCAGCAGGACGATGATCCAAAGCAAAATGATGGATTGGCCCAGTCAAAGTCTTGACCTGAATCCAATTGAGATGGCTTGTGGCATGTCCTTAAAAAGGTGGTTTATGCTGAAAAACCCTCCAATGAGGCTGAATTACAACAATTCTGCAAAGATAAGTGGGCCAAAATTCCTCCACAGATTCTCCACGGTTATCCAAAATGCTTGATTGCTTCTAATAATGGCCCAACCAGTTATTAGGATTAGGGGCCAAAGACTTTTCCTTAAAAAAAGGGACGTTGTTTCCCCTAATAATAAAAACCTTCATATCAAAACTGCATGCATGACGTGTTTACTTGTGTTATCTTTGACTAGTATTTAAATCGATTTGACATTATTAAACATTAAAGTGTGAAAACTGGCAAAAAATTAGAAATCAGTAGGGGGCAAACACTTTTTCACACAACACCTTTTATGTGTGCATGTACAGTGTGTGCCTGCGGGCATGTGCGTGCATCAAATAATTACAGCAAATTCCCAGAGTAAGACTATGTATTCACTACACTTGTGTACTTTTAAAAGGGCTACTTTTTACTCATTCTTACTTCAGTATTACCTATTTAGAACAGATATTTGTACTTTACATACACAAAAACACACATATAACTTCATTCAGATTGATGAGATAGATCGTTTCGCTGTGATGAGCCCTGATAAAGCAGGGAGTAATCTAAAGGAAAGCTGTAAAACTACATTTTTACATGAGATATTATCTACACTTTCTCTGATCGTCTTCTATTTTGCTCCCAGGAGACCTAGAAGTCCTGTTAATTCATTCAGGACATGTGATGGGACTTTCCTTACTATAATAAAATACACATTGCCTAAAAAAGTGTCAATTTAGTGTTGTCTCTCGACTGACAAGATGTCTCATCAATAATGGGGAAAGATTTCAAGAAAAGAGTTTCCCCATTACATACTGTACACTGCAAAACATATCCATAAATTAGCAATATTCTGTGTTTTGTGATTGATATTTTAAAAAATAATTATGCATTTGAATTGCATTACGGGACCTTGATTTTTCTTCCAACAACTTTTACCCTTGAACTATTCAAAAAAGTGACTAGTATGACATTTTTATTAAAGTAATACATTGTCGGAGTTGTATATCATGGTAAACCTTGTAATAAACTGGCAGTACATTTCCTGTCATAATACAGACTTATATTGTTTCTTACACATTATTTAAAGCTACTTATAGTAAATGTCCATAAAAATAGTGGTGAGCAAAGTGAGGCTTCATGAAACACTGAAGCATTCGAAAGAAATTTGTCGAAGCTTCGAAACGTTTCGAAACGCGTCTCTACAATGACACCTAGAGGTCATTTTTATGTATTGCTCTGTACAGCTTCAGCAAAAAAAAAAAAAAACAGTTACGCAAATTGAGTTTTTAAACCCCATGTTGTAGAGTTGAGGCTTCAAATGATTTAGTGAACCGGTGAGAGTTCAGACTAGCGTGCAGAGGTAATGGGTTTGATCCAGGGTTATTTTTAAATGCTCTGTTCTTGTAAAGTGGCGACGCAGTGGCACAGTGGGTAGCACGTTCGCCTCACAGCAAGAAGGTTGCTGGGTCGCTGGTTCGAGCCTCGGCTCAGTTGGCGGTTTTGTGTGAAGTTTGCATGTTCTCCCTTCGTTCGCCTGGGTTTCCTCTGGGTGCTCCGGTTTCCCCCACAGTCCAAAGACATGTGGTACAGGTGAATTGGGTAGGCTAAATTGTCCGTAGTGTGTGTGTGAATGAGTGTATATGAATGTTTCCCAGAGATGGGTTGCGGCTGGAAGAGCATTCGCTGTGTAAAAACTTGCTGGATAAGTTGGCGGTTCATTCTGCTGTGGCGACCCAAGATTAAGGACTAAGCCGACAAGAAAATGAATGAATGAATGTTCTTGTAAAGTGTTTTGTTTAAACATTGGCCTGACATCCAAAAGAATACTTTTTGAATAAATATTCTTGGTTTGGTCATAAAAATGTAACAATAATAAAATACATCAAGTCATAATTACAGAGTATTTGTGCAAGTTGGGATTCGAACACAGGCGATTACTACAGGAGATTTTTTTTTCCGACGCTGTCAATCAAACGAAGATTCACTAAGTCTTGAAACGCTTCTGAAATGCCCAATGCTTTGAATCACTGTAGTCAAGTGACAAGGGCTGTTTCTCAATATGCATTCTTCAGCTGTCTTGCGTCCTCGTGTTCTCGTGTAATGTCATCATCAGCTGCCAAAGTTCATTTTCAATACTCAAGAAGGCAAGAACAGAGGACGCGTGAAACTTCTTTTGCTGACTTGAGCACCGATCTCGGTATAGAAGTCCCAAAAGTCATTGCGACTGGAGGTGGGAAGCGCAGCATTTTATTTATATTATATTTATATTTTTAAATTTATTATTAAAATTCAGAGATTTAACTTATTTACCTCAGGAGTTTTCGTAAATTAACCGGTGAATATAAACATTACCATGGACATCTTGATAAAGGAATAAACACATTAAGGGTGTTTGTTTGCTAAAATTTGGATTAAAGTCTGTTTTATTTGTATTGTGCAGAGTGTATTTATAATGTTTTTAAACATAGTATATATTTTGAAAAGGGGAAAACAATAAATTGTTGTATGAATGCTGTAATGTTTAAATAATTTTCTATTGAAAACGTGAAGGTCATGTGACCATCAGGAAGAATGCAGCATCTCATTTCTCACAGTACGCATTCTCTCTTCTCGCGGTCTCACGAGTTTGTTCTTCCGAGGACACCTGGCAAGACTGGTCTCCTCAAAACGTCTCCCCAAGTCCATTCTCTGCGTTCTTGAAATTGAGAAACAACCATGGTGTTTTTAATCACATAAGTCATGTGACCTGGGTATTTCGAATCACCTTAGTTATGTGACCTGAGTGTTTTGGATCATGCTTTGGTGCAGTGTTTTGGAACACTGGTGCTTCGGGATCTTGACACTGTGTCGAAATGTCAGTTTCACTTCAGCCATCCCCAAATAAAAGTAGAGTTGCATTTTCAACATCCAAATTCGACAGAGCAGAGATCAAGCTCCCATAATGTAATTCACTACAGTAAATAAACAGAAAACACTTTTAATTAACAGATATTTTATACAGTGTATATAGTGTGTGTGTTATCAATCAATTTATGTGTCACAACCATGTGTGACACTAATTTGAACCATTTTCAGTAATTAATTCTATTTACAACAGCAGCTGCCAGAAGAGTTACAGTACAGCAGTCAATATATTAAACACAAAATCTATACCTTTGACGTGACTTGTGTTAACTGTAGCGGATTGTCCCCAAAAGCCAAAGTGCCATTTATCAGGATCCTCCCAGGAAATTTGCCAAGATGTGTTTCCTTTGCAAACATGCTCTCTATCAATAGCCCAATCTCCGCCGTATCTCTGCATAGTACATCTGAGCATGTCCTCTAATCGTCCAGCAGGGGTGAAGGCTTCGTCTGCTCTCTGATTTTCCCTCAGCTTTGAGTCACACAAGTCGCTTTTGCTCAAGAGTCAGGATGTTTTTCATCACGGCGCATGTGGTTTTCAGCAAGTACAGTATCTTCACACATCATTAGCGCTGCAGCAGATGGCAGAAGGAATAAATGGCCCTGCGAATGCTTTATGTTTGTTTCTGTTCTCCTTCTTCTACACAGGCCTCTCCTGCTGCTTTGGCAAAAAGTGTCTTAGCTGAAGTCCCGAACCAGGTGGTGGACTATTATAACAGCAAGGGGATCAAGCCCAAGTGCCCCAGCGAGTTTGAGTCTTCCAGAACGTTTGGTCACTGAAGCGACCTGCTCTCCTCTTTTTACGAAAAACTAGCACGTCTGTGTGAATTTGAAGCCTAATCTGTTCCACTTTGTTTTGTTTGCATGCGTAGCCTGTGAGGCTTGCATAGGTGTTGCAATGCTACTGTTTCTATTATGTACATGTCGACATGTACAGACTTACACAACTACAAAGAAGCAAAAACATCTTACTGAAAGCATGATGACTGGGATTAGCTGAAATAAATAATTATATATATATATATGGGTTATCTGTTTTCTTTTATATAAAGGTTTAATGAGATTTTGCTAAATTTCGTAATGTTCTTACATTGTAAAGCATTTTGGATCTTAGAGAATGAATAGCTATTTGAACTAGACTGTCTGTGGACATTCAGGCTTTCTTTCTCTCTCTCTCTCTCTCTCTCTCTCTCTCTCTCTCTCTCTCTCTATTTCTCTCTATTTTTTTGTTCTTTTTTTGCAGATGCAGGGCCAGATGCATGATTGTATTTTGCATGTTGATGATAAACCGACATCGTTTTTCTATCGGTTCCTTTCGGGGCCTATTATTTGAGTTCATGTGAAGCTGCTCTTCTGGAAAATGTCCACAAATAAGACTTTAGAATGAAGTATTTTTTGGTAGAACTGAGTGATAATGTAACAAATTGTTTGAAAATAAAGTTTGTGTTATGAATGGTTCATTCTTCGTGTGGCTTCTGAAGAAACCAAACCAAAAATGTACAGCTTTTTTCAATAGTTAAAGCTGCTGTATGTAACTTTGTTAGGCTCTTCTAAAGCAGGGGTTCTCAACCTTTCTCACTTCGAGGCCCACCTTTTTTTCCAAACATTTTTTTGAAGGCCCAAACTGATTGTCAGTTAAAATGATTATTTTAAAGCTTTATTTATTAGCAAAACATTCAAAGCTCCTGAATTCTTTACATCAGTTATTCTTTACAACTGCAGAGTATTTGGGCCTTTTCTTCAGTAAAAGAACCTGACAGGATTACCTGAAACCTGAACCTGAAAAAACTGCTGCTGCTTTGAATTAGACTGACTTCTATTCATCTATCAATTTATATCCATTAAAATAAACAACCTAACCCTAAATGTAAAATATGATGAAAACACTCTAAATCTGTTGAAACACATCGATCTGAAGACGGTTGGATTTGTAGCCGGACATAATTGGAACACCACAGAGTCTCGCTAGATCCTCCTGTACAGGTGGGTGTCTGTTAAAAAAACACTCGCAGGGCATTAATTTGGACAACTATGAGCAGGGCCGGCCCGTCCATAGAGGCGACCTAGGCAGCCGTGAACCAGTCACTTTCGTTTTTGCTTTCGGGTTGAGGGCAGTGTGATCATTCTTTGCCTAGAGCGCCAATTCAGCTTGCTCCGGCCCTGACTATGAGGATATTTTAAAGTGGTCACACAAAGAGAGCGCACCGTTTGTGAATCAATGGACTTGTGCCATACAGTATGAGTCGCAGACGTGAGAGTTATTTTAACTCTAATCGTTGTTACCTTTACATTTGCGTGACTGCTTTATACAACTAAGAGCGTAGTCCTAGTTGACATGCAGTGGTTCTAAATTTAAGCCACAGTTATGTCTGTAATTAACAGTGAGGCTGTTTTTGCACAGTCTAAATTAGCCTGTTCAATCATAAATGGGAAATGCCATTACTATCATTTTATTATCACATATTTAGCATGAAATCAAATAATTTGAGTATAATATTTAAATTAATTTCAAGCTATCTTGCGGGCCACCTGCAGAATCGCTGAGGCCAACTAGTGGGCCGCGGCCCACCGATTGAGAATCCCTGTTCTAAAGCATACAAATACCATAATATGTTTGCAGATATTTAGGAAAGTAAAAAAAAGTAGGAAAGTAAGCATTCCTGTTTATCTGAAAAACAATGCTGAAGTCAGATATTCTGCTTTGAAAATGTCTGTGTTACGTACCGGAACTTCTGTCTTTGTTTTGGTCATTTAACCCACGCAATGCCAGTTTAGCTAATTATATTTCAGCACTCGGGTTGCCTTGGTGGAAAACAGAGTATTTTATTCATTTAGTCATGAAGGCTCTCAAAGTGTGCTCTGAATCTGCATCTCATTTCAGAGTCTGCTACTGCATTTCAGTCGCAGCCTCTGAAATGAGATGCAGATTCAGAGTTCCACATGAGGTCATTAATTAGCAAATAATATGAATATTATGAGCGTAAACATTAGGTGAGCAGATTACATTGTAAGCCCGTAATATGACATAAATCTAAATACAGCCATTCAGAAGCACATAATAGTGCACTTACTGCAAATCAATGCAGTGAAATCAATTTTTTTTTCCAACACATCCTATAATTTCTAAAATATCAACCTCTACCAAATGGTTGATATGTTGGTTTATGGTAAAAGTTCCGGAATCAATACATATACTATGAAAAATATGAGGTCATCTTTATTTTTTGAAGTATGCCATAAAATATTTCAGATTCTCATTTAACACGTTTTCTTGTTTTGTTTTTTACTGTAAAACCAAAATCAAGTGTAGCAGTGCAACAGAATTATGTTTGTTTGATTTTCTTGTAAACCAACAATGTTGTGTGCGTAAACCATTATTTAAAACATAATCATAAAATATGATCAACCATTTGGTGGAGCAGGCAGTTAAAGCAGGGATGTCAAGCTCAATTTCTGGAGGGCCACAGCCCTGCACAGTTTAGTTCCAACCCTGACTCAACACACTTACCTGTAGGTTTCAAACAAGCCTGAAGGACTCCATTAGGTTGATCAGGTGTGTTAAATTGAGTTTGACATCCCTGAGTTAAAAGGTTAAGGAAAAAACCTATGCCAAAATGTTAAATGCTTATTTTCAAATCTGCGGTTCAGAATGGGAAAACAATCAGCTTTATAAACTGTTAGGGTTTATTTAAAATAATAAAAACAGAAATAAGTTATTTTATGTTTTTAAAAAGCTGCGTAAAAACAAAGCTTTCTCATGACAATTTGTAACTATTTGATTTAGTGGCTAGTTCGTATGAATTTGAAGGATCTTATTCGTGCAGTTTAGTAGGATTTCCTCATCCCCCAATGACTGTTTGGTTTAGGGGAAGGGTTGGGTGCCACACGTCCATTTTTCATTTGACTAAACTTATATAAATTTGTATGAATAGCCAACAAACTGACAAAACATACTGTAAAACAGTTACGCTTCCTCGTGAGATCAGGATGGTAAAGATAACCACATTATCAAACCAACCATGTGTGAAAACGATTCATCTTAACAACTAACAGCTGAAAAAGCATTCAAGTTGATGATGTCACATTGTTTATTTGTTTAATTCCCCTTTACTTACCTAGGATTACCTCTCTGAGATTAAATATATCTTATGATAATTAAAATTACTAACATTAGCACTTTTTTAGACACTCAAAGCACTTTACACATTAGGGGGAATCTCCACCACCAGTGTGCAGCATCCACCTAGATGACGCAACAGAAGTTATATTGCGCCAGAACACCCAGGTGATTGGTGGAGAGATGAGGGAAGTGATTAAGCCAATCATATGGGGATGGTTAGGAGGCCATGATGGACAGAGGGCAAATTGGGCCAGGATGCCAGGGTTAAACCTCTACTCTTTTTTTTTTTTTTAAAGGAGATTTTTAACATCCTCAGAGAGTCAGGACCCCTGTTTAACATCTCATCTGAAAGACGTTGCTCACTGAACAGAATACAGTCACTATACTGGGGCGTTTAGACCCACACAGACTGCAGGTTGAGCGCCCGCTGCTGGTTTCACTAGCATCACGTCCTGCAGCAACCTAGCTTTTCCATCTCAGGTACTGACCAAGCACAGTCCTGCTTAGCTTCAGTGGGTGACCATGTGAGAGTTGCAGAGAATTTATTTAAGTGCGCTTGTCATTAATTTGGCTATGGGAGAAATGACTAGAAATGACAAATGAAAAAAGCTATTTGCTCTACAAACAAGAGTCTTTTTGACAATGTATATATAAAAAACATATAATAAGAAAATACCAGTTTGCAACATCAAGCAGCATAATGAGCTGTTTTATGGCTAAAAATCAATGGAAGTGAATGAGACCAGAAGTCTCGAGACAATTCAGTTCCAATGGTTGCGTCCGCTTATTAGAAAGAATAAGGTCAATACAGGAGTACGCAGCAAAATGGACTGCAATACGATCAGCTTCATCACAGATGTACACAACAAAAGCAGATTTAACACACTGGATCAATATCAATATGCTAAATATTAGGTTTAAAGTGTTCCAGAGCTATTACATTTACAAATAGTTACATTAAAGAAGAATGCAGTTGGGTAAATGAAGAAGCAAAAGAGATAAAAGTTCACTTCAGTTTTTAGATTAAAATAATGTAATGTAAATGACTCTCTTACTTTCTAAAAACATAGTGATTCACACCTGTGAGTGAACTGAAATATAGATACGAAAATAATTGAAAATAGTGCACAGATATTGGAAAGTGCAACACCCACTGACTACAACTAAATGCTGGAATAAGACTGTGTCATCTTAAATTTCACATGTGATTCACCAAACTCTCTAATGAGATTTGTGTTTGTGTGTGTGTGTGCAGTTTCTGCCTCACAGAGCTGAGAACAGTATTTTAGAAACTGCTAGACGTGCTCATTATCTGCAATGTGAAGAGACAATTTTCTGTAAACATTAAACACAACACGTATCAGCATTTGTCTGTGGGTCCTCAATCATACATAATGCACATGCAAAAAACACAGGAAAATCTGTTTCCTGGCAGAAAGTTACCAGTACATTTTCTGTTAGAAATGAACCTAGATTAACAAATGTTGATTAATTGATTGATTGATTGATTGATTGATTGATTGATTGATTGATTGATTGATTGATTGATTGATTGATTGATTGATTGATTGATTGATTGATTGATTGATTGATTGATTAAGGGATGTTAAAACATACAGCATTAGCAACAAAAGCATTAATCCAATTTTGTCAGTAGATCCGTCAGTGGATTTCCAAGATGTTCTTTTTTTGATTTTAAGTTATTATAAAAAAAAAGTACCATGTATTTTTACCAAGCATCTTTATAATAATTATATTAATATTCTAAAAATATATTATTACATTATATATTATTGTTTGCAGTTTGCACATCTGATGACTGCAACATGCAAAATTTTTTTATACATTTAGCCTACATCAAGTTAATTTAGATAACCGTTTTAACAGCTCCTGTAGTCAAAGGTCTGGCTAATTAGCGTGCTTAAAGACAATGGTGTCACGTTCATATCTCATTTGATCATTAAAACTATAAAAAGTTAATTTTTCACGTAATATTACATACAAATGTATTAAATTACAAAATTATTTATTTAAAAAATGTAAAAAACTAAATCAAAACAATATTATTCAAACAATATTATAAACATTATTATTAAAATAATAAAATCAAACACTATTATTAGCCAATTTAATTATAATTTTTTATTGCCTTAAGAACAAACCACTGTTGTCCATTGACTTGCCTGATTAAGCTTGCCTAGTTGTCCTAGTTGAGCCTTTAAATTTCACGTTAGGCTAAATACTAAAATACAAGATAAATAAATAACAGGTAAAATGTACTATAGTGTACAAATGAGAAATTAAAACAATTACGCTTCAAGATGTGTTGAATAAAATCTCTTCATTTAACATCACTTGTGAAAACTATATTTTAAAAAAAGTATATTTCACAGGAATTAATGCTTTAGTCTTCAACTGTAGATAAATCTATTCATATTTTTTAGAAAATATTTTCTCACCACTGACATATAATACAACTGGTATAAGCCCTGGAGCTTACAAGGGTCTGTTTTTAAAGATTTCCAAATTATGGAGAAAAAGAATGGAATATTGACTTTGAAACCCACACAACATGCTGGGAGAAAAAAAGTTTTCTAGTAATTTTCATAGCACTGCTCTCTAAAAGTCTGTAAATCTAAAAAAAAAAAAAACTGTTCTTATACCTGATGTGTCAGTACCACACATCTTTTTTTATTATTATTGAGCATAATGTGAAGAAAATGTGTTAAAGCTGCATCCGCATATTAGTCTGGGAAGGCTTCAGTGGCACTCTGCACTTCATTATCTCATTTGTTCTCAATCAAGAAGAGCATGTCGTGACTCCCTAAAAGCCCGCACGGGTCATTTGTGTTTTATTGGGTCCATCATTGATCTGCCACTCGAGGACAAACGGCAGGATCCCACATCATTAGACCAATGCTTTCTCAAGAGCTTTTGTCACTGATTGCTTCAGATTGTGTTTCTGTCATGGCCTGCGCTGCGGTTTTCAAGAAGAGAATTTCAAATAAAAAGTATGAATATCAAAAGAAATGAAGTCCCAGTTCAATAGCATCATTTTCTTCTGCAGTGTGTGTAAATCTGCTCATCAAGTCCAGAGCGATTCTGTGAGCAGCATCTGTTATACAGAGAAAGAAAAAAACATGTTTTGCAGGCTGTGAACACCAGCCAAAAAATGTCCCATTTCTAAAAAAATAAAAAATAAAAAAATAAAAAACTGGGTGCTGGGTAAACTTTGGAAAGAACAAATGTTGGATGGTTTTATTTAATGAAAGTACCAATAATATCTCATGGTAATTTATAACTTTTTGATTTACTAGCTAAAATTAAGCGTCAACCTCCTGCTCTCCCTCGTGAAATAAATACGGAAGTAACTAAAACTGCAATTCTTCGAAATTCCTGTCCTGGCTCCGTAATAGAGCAGATTCACCCCACTGTTTCAATGGCCAACTTTACAGCAGACAAAAAGGTATTTACAGCCTGCTACAAAGAATTATTTTAGTTCATACAGCTAATATTACTCTTCATGACAACTGTGAGGGGGTGCAATTTTTCATAACTCATCCGTTTTGTTTATATTAAGTTATATTAAGTTTGCATTATTAAGGGCGTGGCCACTTGAGTAACAGCTAGGTCTCGCTGCTCGCCGTCTGGTCACCTCAGCTGATTCCGGTTGATTAGAAGCTGAACTCGGCATATACATCGTATTTTTATTTTGTTTGATGTGGCTTTACACCGTCCCCTTACATGCTCCGAAATGTTATCTGCTCTTCTTCTTGGCTTTGTGGCTGTTCATCAAGATGACGACAAGGTTTGTTTGAGTTGGGTCGACCATGGCTCGTCACTATATGTATATATTATTAAAGTGTAATGTATCGGCTGTGTATTTAAAACATGGCGGTTCCTTTTTTTTCAAATAGCATACAAAAAAATGAGGAATACAATGCTTACATTTTTTCACATCAAAGGAACAAATCAATAGAGAATAAAAAAAAAAATTATAATATTTAATAATAAAATTTGCATAATAAAATAATTCGAAAATTGCATACATCCTAATAACTTTTTTATTTTTAAATGTCTTTTAGGGTTTCCATATAATGTTTAAGATCAATTGTAATGGTTCCTTTGTTTTCATTCTAATTTGCTGCAAGCGAGTGACCTATCTCTGTAAACCAATAGAGTTCAGCTGCGCGTCTAGCTCCGCCTTTTGGTACCCTTTTGCCATGGTAGGTAGTCTTTGTAAAGGGTACTTAAAAAGTCGTACGAAACGGTTCACTTTTAGGTAACTTTTGACACTGGAAATGGCAATGAAAGCATACCGAACCATACCGTACCTTACAATACCACATAGTGGAAACGGACCATAACATGCTATTATATATGGACAACTAAACAGAATAATATTGATTTTTATACGCTGGTAAAAAATTAGATGACAAAATGACATGACAAAAATGTTTTTATGTCACTTTAAATAAGTTAATCAGATTTCAACAACAACAAAAAATAGCTATAAAAAGTTTATTGTAATATTTTAAATTAGTTTTACTAATTTAAAGTGAAATGTCCAGAAAAGTTCACTTGATTCAACTGCAACATTTAAAGCAGGATTTTTTTTTTGCAGTGTACAGTACAGTATACAGACATTAAATAGTAATGCAAAGTCCCTGAAAACCCCAAATTAGACATCATCACACTGTGAATCAGGCTAACATATAACTATAGTTGTACGTATGTAACTATAGGTCTTACCACAGCTTACCACTGTATAGTTCTTAACAAAGGTTACCACTGTGAATCAGGCAAGGTATAACTACAGTTCTCAATTGGTTATGTACTTGGCTCAAAAACAACGGTACTAACTGCAGCCCTAAACATACAAACCAGAGAAACTAATTAGAATTCAGGACAGGAAATTGAAAGCAAATCTGACACGTAAGCTGATAGTTCAATGTTTTCAAGCAATTAATTCAGTCCTCATCTCAAATTCGCCAATCAGCGGTTCGTCCCCGAGCATCTTAAACAATGGCCCTTCAGGCATCTGCCTTGTAATTATGAGGCAACAAGCTTGTCTCATCCCTATTTGCAGAGTGATTAAAACTTTGAAGAATTTCTTTTGTTTCGCCGAGGCTTTATAAATAGTGTAAAGACAGGTATTAGTCTAATGAGGGTCTAGTCTGGAGGAGCGCATCCGTGATTGGAGCTGATTAGCTTCACTGAACAAAGGATCAGGAGGGCTGCTGCTGCTGAATATGGAGCTTAAAAAGGTCTTGCGGTTCTTTCAAGCTTCTTTTTTGTGCTCTCGGAGCCTGGTTCACTTTCATTAAGATTAAAATACATATTGAATACTTTAGTGAAATAGGGGTCTTATGCTGCAAGTGGTAATAGAAAACAGTCTGCAGGAACATTCAGGAGTGGCTTTTATTATTGCGTCTCTCTAAATGGCCATGATAAGCTCAGGCTCTCTTATGAAGTCCTGCTTTTGCAGTAATTCTCTCAATGCATGTGTCAATCAAGAGACTTGGAAAGATGGAAAACCTGGATTAAAGTTCATTCATTCATTTTCTTTTCGGCATAGTCCCTTTATTAATCAGGGGTCGCCACAGCGGAATGAACCGCCAACTTATCCAGCACGTTTTTACGCAGCGGATGCCCTTCCAGCAGCAACCCATCTCTGGGAAACCTGGATTAAAGTTAATAAAAGAAATCATATTAAAATATTGTTAAGTCACTATTTTTATTTAATGAATATTCACAAGGTTTTGAGACATTCTAATGATTTATTATTTTTGCAAATTATTTTATTTTATTTGAAAATATTTATATATTATTATTATTTTAGACATTATTACACTGTGAATCAAGCTAACGTTTAACTATAGTTCTTACCACAGCTTACCTCTGTATAGTTCTTAACAATGGTTACCACTGTGAATCAGGCTAAGGTACAGTATAACTATAGTTCTCAATTGGTTATGTACCTAGCTCAAAAACAATTTATTTTTTTGCATTATAAATAATCATTATAAGTTTATCTAATAATTTACTATTAATTTTATTGTATTATCTCATAGTTTTGTCAACTAACGTCAGTAGATTTTCATAAGTAAAACTGTTTATTTATTATTCTCATTATTTCATATTTAATTATTCACTTCTATTTTTAAATAATGAAAATAATCATTAAGAATTATTAGCCCCCTTGACTTATTAGCACCCGTTTATTTTTTTCCTCAATTTCTGTTTAATGGAGGGAAGATTGTTTCAGCACATTTCTAAGCATAATAGTTTTAGAAATCTATTTCTAATAAATGATTTATTTCATCTTTGTCATGATGACAGTAAATAATATTTTACTTGATATTCTTCAAGACACTTCTATACAGCTTAAAGTGACATATAAAGGCTTAACTATGCTAATAAGATGAACTAGGCAGGTTAGGGTAATTAGGCAAGTTATTGTATAATGATGGTTTGTTCTGTAGACTATCGAAAAAAAATAGCTTAAAGGGGCTAATGATTTTGTCCCAAAAAAGTTTTTTTAAAAATAAAAACTGCTTTTATTCTAGCCAAAATAAAACAAATAAGACTTTCTCCAGACGAAGAAATATTATCAGACATACTGTGAAAATTTCCTTGCTCTGTTAAACATCATTCGGGAAATATTAAAAAAAAGAAAAAAAATCAAAAGGGGGCTAATAATTCTGACTTCAACTGTATGAAGATTAGACATTTATTTGTATTCATTATTAAAATTCTAAACCCAAATCAGGGATTGTTTTATTTACTTATCTATCTACTTTCTAACCTATTAATGAATTTATGCATCTTTTATTAATTTACTTAAAAGAATTATGGTATTTATTAATTAAGTAATATTAATATTGATAATATTAATTTCAAGTAATAATTTATTTTGAAATATGTTCTCACCATTTACAGCGTGTTCAGAAATGTTTGATATTTAAAGTGATAGTTCACCCAAACTTGTACTTGTTCAAAACATATTTCAGGTTTGTTTTCATGTTGAACACAAAAGAAAACTTTTTGATGAATGTTGGAATCTGGCACCCATAGTCATTTGTTTTCCTATAATAAAAGTTAATGGGTACACCAGCTTACCAATATACTGTAAAATATCTACTTTAGGGTTCAACAGAAAGAAAGATAAAACCTATAAGTTTGAAACTGAAGTCTGAGAGTGAGTAAACAGTGAAGTTTCATTTTGGGGTGAACTATCCCATTAATGTCTTT
The DNA here is from genome assembly GCF_052040795.2 of Danio rerio. Classification (NCBI taxonomy): domain Eukaryota; kingdom Metazoa; phylum Chordata; class Actinopteri; order Cypriniformes; family Danionidae; genus Danio; species Danio rerio. The sequence goes on along the minus strand of NC_141036.1, from coordinate 47,029,931 downwards.
AAATACCATGTCTAGATATGAGAAACTTGAAGTAATTATTAATATTAATTGAAAAAATGTCGTTGAACAAAAAAGAAGACATTTTGAAGAATGTTGGAAAATTGCTCCCAACTATTGCAGTCAATGTCCTCTTTTGTTACGATCCATTCTGAATGAACAAGCAATACAGTTTACATGCTTCATCCTTGTGGCATCATTTGTTAAGGTTAATATAAAATAATTTATGTAGTTCAATCAACTAAAATTGTAGTTAAGAACACCTGTTTTAATGGCCTATGTATTGAAAAATAATCAGGGTTTAAATCGGGCTCTGGCTCATAGTTACAGTTAATGCGTTGGACCACGTCAGGCTTGTACACAAAGTGAATGGGCTCCAGTAGGGTCGGGTTGAATTTTTTGGGCCCGCTCTAAGCTCTAAAATCAATGGCTACCGTCCAACATTCTTCAAAGTATCTTCTTTTGTTCTCAGAAAAAAGAAAAAATATTCACAAAAGTCTGAAGCTACACAAGAGTAAGTAAAAAGTGAATACATTTTTATTTTGGGTGAACTCTCTGTTTAATGTTGTTAAATACTATGTCTAGATATGTAAAACGCAAAAGAAATTATTGTAATTATATAAAAAAATATCCTGTTGAACACAAAAGAACCTGGCACTCATAGTAATTTTTTTCCGACTATGGAAGTCTACAAGCTACCAACATTCTTCAAAATATCTTCTTTGAGTTCAACAGAAAGAAAAATATACTCAAAGGTTTGACACTACACAAGAGTGAGTAAATAATGAGTCAGTTTTCATTTTGGGGTGAATTTTCCCTTTAAAGTCTTTAAAGACTATGTCTGGATATGTAAAACTTGTAAGGTTTGAAACCGAACAAAAGTGAGTAAATAGTAAGTACATTTTCATTTTTGGGTGAACCATCTCTTAAACGTATTTAAACTAGATATGTAAAACTTGACCAAGTAATTATTAATATTAATGTTACTGAACATTCTCACCACCAGAGCACTTTTAACTAGTCTTCATTAAGAGAGCTCTGAAAACATGCAGATTTTCCACAACTAATCCTGTAAATGTTGTAGAGCAGGAATCTGGTTTTACAGTGAGTGAAGGCTGATCTTGAAGGAGAGAAACTGAGGCATATATTAACATACTGCGAGTCCTGTGGAATTAAACTAATTGAGCTGTGCTAAAGCGAGCCGGTCCTCGGGAGAGATTACCGTTTGGTATAAATTACCACTAACCCAGGGAAACAATGTAATTATTCGGTACCTGGCAGACTTACCAGATGCTGCTTTTCAGGAGAATTTCAAACACATTTTAGGGTGTTTTTTTTTTTTTGACTGTCTGCTGACATTTGCTCATGACATTTACTCCACTGCCTGTAAACTCACGCAGCAGGAGCGCATTCTGCATCACCGCTTAGTTTTTGGACTCAAGGTGAGTGTCAGAGATGGGTATTTGAATAAAATCTATTTAAAATACCTCATTGAATACTGTGGTTTCTATATCCGAACGATGTGGTGCTTGGCAGATCTTAAAATTTTGATGATAAAACCTCAGAATTACAACATATCAGACTATTAACGATTTTTGTAAATTAATTAATTTTGTCTTTAACTGTATATGAACTGTAGGAGAGTTACAGAGTATGTTACTGTATTTTAAAGTTGCATTGTAAAAGTTACTGCATATTTTACAGGGAAGATATGAAATCCTGTAAATACATACAGCAAGATAAATGGTGCAGTAATTGTTTTGGCTGTAATTAATTTACATTAAGTTACTGGTAAACTACAGTAGATGTGTATTTGACAAAAATAAAGTCAAGATAGAAAAGTTGAGTGACAAACCTGTGATTCAGATGACTAAAGATCCATTTTAGCAGTAAATGTTTAAAGTGGTGGTTTTCTGGATGATCTTCTTAGTCTCTCAGATCATTCTGGAGGATATTTTATTTATTTATTTACTTACTTTCCACAGCTCTCGCTACAGTATTTCAGTCAGGATGAGTTCTAGACTTTGTCTGGACAACTGAACCTCTTGATTGTTTGATTGTTTTCTTTTTCATCTGTTGCTGCTGTGTTTGGGATCATTGTCTTGTTCACTAACCCAGTTTTGGCTCATCTTTACACTGTAAGGTATTTTATTGTATTTTTGCTGTAACCTACTGGCAACAACTGCTCCTTTACAGTAATTTACATGTAAATGTGTTTTACAGTAGCAGGGCCCTATTCCACAATTTAATTTGACAGTAAAAAAGCCTTACCGCAACTTATTTTATGGTAAAATGCACATTACCACACTTTACTTTTACAGTATGACAATTTACAGTATTTTTACTGTAATTTATTTGCATTTTACACTGGCAGTACAAAACCCTTTATTTTTAGTATTTACTCTTTAATTTAATAAACTCCAAACAAGTGACAAGATCACGTGCAACATTATTTTTTATTATTTACTGTTATTAAATCCATTTAAAATGTTATAAAAGTAATTTAATCTATTTTAAATACATTTTGTGATGCAAGATGTTAATAAGTAATTTTTTTCATTAGTCACTGTCTTATTTTTGTCTTCAACTACAGTAGCTGTACTTGATTTCTTTAATTAAATTAGAATACAGCAAATTTCTAATATATATATAAGATTTCTTCAAAACATTTCTAAACATAATAGTTTTAATAACTCAATATTAACAACTGATCTATTTAATCTTTGCCATGATGGCAGTAAATAATATTTGAATAGATATTTTCAAGACACTTCTATACAGCTTAGAGTGACATTTAAAGGCTTAACTAGGTTAATTAGGGTAACTAGGCAGGTTAGGGTAATTAGGCAAGTTATTGTATAATGATGGTTTGTTCTGTAGAATATCGAAAAAATATATATAGCTTAAAGGGGCTAATAATTTTGACCTTAAAATAGTGTTTAAAAATTAAAACCGCTTTTATTCTAGCTGAAATAAAACAAATAAGACTTTCTCCAGAAGAAAATTATTATTAAACATACTGTGAAAATGTCCTTGCTTTGTTAAACATCAATTGGGAAATATTTAAAAAAGAATAAAAAATTCAAAGGGGGCTAAAATTTTGACTTCCACTGTGGTATTTCAATGGACACTGACATTTTTTTTGCAGCAAATAACTGTAAAATTTCTCACAGTAGTGTTTTATGTTTGAATGAAAATTAGGATTATTACATTTTTGTCATTTGTAGTAAAAAAAAAGTTTTATTGTTGCACTGCTGGCCTTAATGAGAGTTGGACTGGGCTGCTTCAGTCAGGTGCTTCCCATCTGTGTCCTGAATTCCTGAAACATTACTGACAGCTGAAGTTTATTTTCTTTCTCATGTTCAGAGTGACGGTCACCTGAGTGCAGGAAAAAGAGAATCAATCCTCTCCAGCTGTCTGAAGTCCTGCTGTTGTTCTTGATTTTCTAATTAGGGTGATCTGATTGTAATTGAATATTGTAATACAGTTGATTAGAATTTTTGTTTGTGATACAACTGATTGCGGATTTATGTTTAGATTATCTCTTTTAAAACTTTGCTTTTTAAACTAATAAAGCTTTTACATCTTTTTAAAGTCAACATGAAATTATAGTTACACTAGTTTGTCTTTCCTTTGTTTTGTCATTATTTATCATTATAGAGTTAGAGACACCCATTCAACAGCAATGCATATGTCTAATCAGTTAATCACATGGCAGCATTTAGGCAAGTAAACACGATAAAGATGATATGCTAAAGTTCAAACTGACATTAAACGTGACGTGGTTGATGTCAGACTAAGGTGCTGTTTATGCAGCGATGTCAAACTCAGTTTCTGGAGTGCTGCAGCTCTGCACAGTTTAGTTCTGACCCTGCTTCAATAGCCTTACCTGGAAGTTCAAAACAAGTCTGAAAGACTCAATTAATTTGATCAGGTGTGATTAATTAGGGTTAAAGCTAAACTGTGCAGACTGCGGCCCTCCAGGAACTGAGTTTGACACCTACGCACAGGCGCATTTGAGTTCTTAAAATGGTATTGTAGAATGAAAATGCTCCTCGTCCACACTGGCTTTTTATTTGTTTCAGGAAAATTGATCTCTGACCACACTATACAGCCTAAACTGAATGATAAATGACATTTATTGAGCATGTGCATATTTTGCCAGTATCTATACTTAACTAAATAACGAAAAAGAAAGAAACGGTGCTGCACTGCACTTCACTGCTTTTTCAATTTTGAAGTTGAGTTGTCATTACAAATTGCTTGTATTTTGTTTATAATAAATACATTACCAGTGATTCCTGCTTTAATTAAAAACATTTGATAAATAGTTTTTTTGTAATAAAAAACTTTATCATGAACTTTTGCTCATATGAGAGTATTGGTCTTATTAGAGGGGCTTGACGAATTAGGGAATGTTACTTAATAATCCAGTAAACCATTCAGAGAGCGACTATGGATAAACACACCTTCATTTTCAAAAGTTTAACTAACAAAACTTCTTAACTAACAAATGTGTGCATTTTAAATCCAATATGCACTAGAGTAAACAGCACCCGTGTATTTCAGAAACTGCTGTTCTATTGGAAGATGCAACCATTTTTATGTTTTAGGAAGAATGGACAGAGAAAAAGAGTAAATATCCAGTGAGAGTCAGTTCTGTATATGCCACAGATCAAAAGTGGATCCCTAGACTGGTTTAACTCATAGAATGTAAACAATAACTAAAAATAAACACCTGTTACAACCATGGTCTGCAGAAGAGTATCTCTCAACAAACAACACATGAAGCAGAAACCTTGAAGCAGAAGAGCTACAGCAGCAGAAGAGCACATCAATCACACTCCTTTCAGATAAAAACACAAAACAAGGCTACAGTTGATGCTGCATCACCAAGCACTATATTGTTTGGATCGCCAAAACTAGCCAATATAAAACTAGATCTAAAAATTGCATACATCTATGAGTCTCAATTTTAGCTGTGATGCTCCAATGCAATTTCATGGCAATTTGAAACTTTTTGATTGAGTAACTAATTCGTATGAATCCATACAATCTAATTTGTACAATTTATTATGATTTGCTTATTACCCAATTACTGTTGGGTTTAGGGGTGGGGTTTGTTGCCACGCCTCCTTTTTAAACTCGTACAAATTTGTACGAGAGAGCCTCTAAACTGACAAAACGTAAAATACTTACACTTTCTCATGAGATCAGGCTGGATGTTCAGTTATTAGGGTCAGAATTTATCTTAAAATATCTTATTTTGTGTTCAACAACAACAACAGCAACGTCAACAAAGAAACTTGGTTTGGAACCCCTTCAGGGAGACTATATAGTGAGAATTTTTTTTTTTTTTGTGAACTCCCCCTTTAAACTGCTACATATTGCAATAAAATATAGTGACACAATAACTGTGATGATTTCCATTCTTTATATATAAGTAATTCTGTTTTAGTAATACTGCAACTCTACAACCTGAACCACTGTAGAAACACCACCTAACCACATCACACAGCACAACTTATCTCTGATTTCTTGAACATCATAATGAGTTTACTATACTCAGATGGCCTCCACTGTCATCAGATCTCAATCCAGTTAAACATCTTTAAAAAAAACATAATGAATGGATGATGAACATATCAAATAATGTAAGATTAATGGGCTATATTCCATAAATATAAACTTTATTCAGTTTGATTTCATGGTCACTTTAAATCTTGTTGAGCTCTGATATGTGCCCAACAACCATGAATAAGACGCAAAGCTGCTGTTTTCCAGCTCACTCTGATATTGTACTGTAGCCCAATGCTGCAGTTTGCAAATGATAGATCCTCTATACCCAGAAACCCTCCAGCTTCTTCTGGATGGGTGATTTCACGCTCTTTGACCAGTTCCCATGGCAACATCTCAAGTAAAAACATTGGAAAATTTAACTTTTTTTTTTTTTTTGATCCTCGGAGGATCCATGTCCTACCTTCCTTTGATCTGCCGTCACGCTGATTGTACAGATACAGCGCAGCATAAAAACCAGAACCTGACAAAGAATAGCACAGTTTATATGCCTGGATTTCATATAAATCTAAGGTTCACTGACAGAGAAAGAGTAGGCTTTCTCAACAGAGTTTACATCAAGATCCAGGTTTGAAATTTTTTGCAAAACAGAAAGGCCTAAGAATCAAATATTATTGGTTGATTGTTAGTCATATAACCAGTGCCTGTCATGTTTCAGTACTAAGAAGCATTTTTTACATACATTTTTCCAAGAGAGACTGTAAACAACTCTCTGTTAAAGTATTGTAAACCATGAATCATTCAAGGAGAATCACAAACTATGATTTTAAAGAGAGAAATATGCAAAGAACAGACAAAAAGTCAGATGTTTAACACTGTGTAACACCATTAATGACTGAAAGAACTACAATCCCATGAAACATTGTGAATGACACAAATGAACTACAAAATATTAAGAAATTAAAAACTATTCAAAAGTTACTAGTTGTGTACAAAATAATTCTTTCTTTTTTTGTTGTTTGCAAAATAATCAAGTTTCAAGGTGTTTTAACAGAAGTGGGTGGAGCTTAGGGCCTAGCTTAATTGCAGAACTCTGGTGGAGTTTTCTGTACAGCAACATGGTCAGTTTAGTTTTAAATTCATACCGGATATTGTTTTAAAGATGTGTTTTTCATTTCAGGTATGGCATTTGGGTGTTCTCCTCGTGTTTGCGTGGGTTTCCTTTCGGTCTCCTGTTTCCTCCACAGTCCAAACACATGCTTTATAGGTGAACTGAATAAGCTAAATTTGCCATAGTGTATGAGTGTAAATGCAAGGGTGTATGGATTTTTCCCAGTACTGGAAGGCAGCTAGAAGGGCATCCACTGTGTAAAACTTATGCTGGATAAGTTGGCAGTTTATTCGACTGTGGTGACCTCTGATGAATAAAGGGACTAAGCCGAAGGAAAATGAATGAATGTTCTCTTAAAAAAAGTAATTTAAAGTGTGTGTGTGTGTGTGTGTGTGTGTCTGTGTGTGTGTGTGTGTGTGTGTGTGTGTGTGTGTGTGTGTGTGCAAAATTATGTGTACATATACACATTTTTCTCAGTATTTAAGGTCTAAAAACATGGGACATTTTATACTGACATATTGCCATTTCCAGCAAACAAATGTTGATACTTAAAAAAAAAGTTAATATTAAAAAGAATTTATTTAAGACATGCTATCGTGAGTGTCTGTAATGTGAGCTACATAATAATATTACCTTTCTAAGTATCGCATACTTTTTAAAAAATTTAACTCGAGTTACTTTTTACCTAAATAAGAAGATTTTAAAAATTAGTTTGCTAAATTAAAATTAGTGTAAGGACATTGAATCACACTCAATAAGAAAATGAGTTTCCCGCGAGAACAGACAGAAACCAAGATGGCAGATCCTTACATTTCTGTGATGGAAAGAAAGAATTGGAGATTAAAGTCTCAGTGGACAGTGATTTTACTAAACTAATAAGACAAATATACAAAAGTAGCAAACAAATTGCTTTCGACTTTCATTAAACTGTATATACGACATGTGTAGCATCAGGAAGTTCTCTGAACGTAACATTATTCTTATTTTTTTTTTCATTCTTTTTTTTTTTTTTAAATGAAGGTGTAGGGGAGAGCGGGGCCTTTTTAGTTTTGGCCAATTACTGAAAAAGTAATGGGGTTAGACAAACCTTATTTTTTAACCAACAACACATATACCTCTCCTACAAATGAGCACAGGTTGCATGATCGCTGGACTTATGGTTTCTGTGCAGTATTGCCAAAAATGCCAGGAGTAAATATGTTACTATTTACCCCACCTGCGGGGCAAGATGTAGAGGAGGTTTAGTTGTTACACATGCTTAAAAAAAGGCAGATTTTACACAATTAATTTAAATCCAGTTTACTTTAAATAGTAGCTATATTTCCTCAGTACCTAGCTCAATTTATTTTTTTTATTCTACATAGCACAGTATGTTTATTTATTTATTTATTTATTTATTGGATAAACACATATGGATTTTTTTGGCATTATCATTATTATTCAGTGGACTTATTTGCAGTTTTAGCAATAAAATATTTTTTATCTAAAAAAGTTTTCAACATTACACTCAAAATTCAAAACTGATTTTGTTAGTTTAATTGGTGTACAACAGTGTGTGGCTTAAACCCTTAAACTGCCTGCTCTACCAAATGGTTGACCCTATTTTTGACTGTTTTAAATAATGATTTAAAGAATAACTGTTTTTAGTAATTCTGTACACAAACAGCACTGTTGGTTTAAAGAATGACTGTTTTTAGTAATTCTGTACACAAACAGCACTGTTGGTTTACAAAAAAAATAATAATAAAATAAAATCCTGTTTCACTGTTTTGATATTGGTTTTATTGTAAAAAACAAAAAAAGACAACAACAAGAAAACGTTAAATACGAACCTGAAACATTTTACGGCACATTTAAAAAAATAAAGGTGATGTAGTATTCAAAAATGATTTATTTTGATTATGTTTTTAAATAAATTGGTCTTACACTTCATATTTTCAGATTTTTCATAGTGTATGTATTGATTCTGGTACTTTTACAATAAACCGACATATCAACTATTTGGTAGAGGCTGATATTTTAGAAATTTTAGGATGTGTTGAAAAAAATGCATTGAGAGTGTTAACTAGCAATATTAGGAGTTCAGAAATGCAATCTGAAACTTTTTTTCCCCTAGTGGGACAGTTAAAATGATATAAAGAGAATTATTAAAGTAAAATCCAGAGAACCAACAATAATTTTGAAGAAGTCTCGTAATATTTCTTACAGATCTATGTATGTTTGATTATAACATTAATTTCCTCTGCTGTCTGTGAACCAATCAGACATGTGACCCATTTCCTGGTCACGACGGTGCACTGGTGTAACCAAGCCGAGTTTTAAATAATGCAGCCGGCGAAGTGCTCTACTAAAGCTCGGCCATGTTTCTGCCTCTACAAGAGCTTATATTTACATATTCCTCTAAAATGAACATCTTTTTGAATAATGAATGCAAATGAGACCCAGTCGACTGAGTGTGTTTGGATCAGTAGAGGAATTTTTCATGTCTCTGTGTGCTTTCACAACCTTTCTTTCTCTATTTCTCACATACTTTAAGTGTGTGTGTGTGTGTGTGTGTTTGTGTGTGTGTGTGTGTGTGTATTGTGAAGAGTGTTGCCTAAAGAGGAGTTTTACCCAATTATTAAATATATAATGAAATATCTAGGATACTGTCAAAAGATGTTTTCGTATATGCAGAAGTGTTGTCTATAGTCTGATCTAATTGCTAGTTTATTCCATTGAAGTGGCGTGGCAATAACTCCTTCAAACAATCTATTGTGAGAAAGTGCTTTTAGCATACTTTTAATGTATTTATTATAGAAAAAAGCATACTTGAAAATAATGTACTATAACACTTAATTTCATAGTGTTAGTGTTTTAGTGTAATGAGATTTAAGTACTTGGTAACATTCAAAAGAGTTAGAAACAGGATATGGGTTTGGTCTACTTCTTATATTAATGATTAGCTTAAAGTGATTATACTGAGCTGCTCATCTGTGTATCACCGTTAAACAGTGACATTCATATTAAACAGAGGTTTTTGAACAGTACATTGGCATTCTATCACTGTAACCGGTCTGATATGCTGAATAAGTAATACAAACAGAAATATTATGACTTTTTGTCCTTCACTTTGGCACAATTGCATAAAACGATATAAAAATAAAGGTAAAAAAATGATTAAAAAATTTAAAAAAACAAAAAAATAAATTAATTAACCAATAAATTTATAAAATTCTACTTTGTAACAAGGATAACGTAAAATAAAGTGTCCCCAGATTAACTGCAAAACAAATGTGAGGTTTTTAGACTCTTAATTACCTGCTAATGGCAGTTAAATAAAAATAATATTGGTCCAAGTTTATGCGAACAACTGTTAACACCTAAGACATCATTTGGCAAGCAGTTAAAACATGTTTGCATATACTTTAGCTTTGCATTTCCCTAAAAAACTGCATTCTCATTCAACAATCAATCAGAATCAAGCTTTAAAAGCCCCGTACTGTAAATGCCAAAAAAAGGTAAACGTCATTCACGCTAGCTTGCTTCGTGTTTTTCTTGTGTTATCTCCCATCAGGCTCACGTAGATGGAAGTTTGTCTGCAAAAGACAGAGCTCTGATTGGCTGTTCAGCCACAAATCAGAGCGCGAGAACAAAAACTGAAGTTACAAAACCAAGCCAACTAAGCAAGACAAGAGGGAACACGAAGCCAGCTCATTTGTTTCATTTGTTAAATATTTGAAAACGATATTGATCATCAGACATATTTCCACAAGTGAGTCCATCTTTGGTGAGCGAAAAGTATTGTGAAAACAGTACATAATAGAGATGGGTTGTTCTTAAATGATTCTTTTATTTTGAACAAATATTCTTTGTGACTTCAGAGTTCTTTCAGGGAGTGACTTAGTTGTGCAGGTTGGGTTGAAGATTAATTTCTTTTTAAAAACACACCCAAATCTTAAAACGTGTATTCAGAGGCTAATCTGAAAACCGCCTTTATACGGAGCGCGTCCGTCAGTCAGCTGAACGGCGACTGCTGCACAGATCGATCTATCTCTGTTATCCACTGCTTCCTCAGAGGATCACAAGCTGACACAACATTCCTGTCATTCCGATACAAGTTTTATTTATGGAGAAAACTACAAAGCACTGTAGTGTTTGGGTGTTCTGTGTTTGTCTAAGATAATTAGTCTACCAAAATTTGTATATTCCAAACAAAGTATGAAGCTAAATGGTCAGTCCTTGTCACATAACTCGCGGTGCGCTCGTGGCGTTCATTTAACTGGATTCACCTGGAAGGCGCAAGCAAGCCGCACACCACCATTGGATATAACGAATTTGCATGAACTCTAGAAAAGATGCGATATGCAAACAGCCCCTAAAAGGCCGCCATCATTTGCAATCTCCAGCAGTTGATCTCGCACAGGCATGCTGGATTCACCTGATTTGTTGACAAATGGGTTGCGGGTATATTTCTTGGCAGTTTATGGGTCCTTCACTGAGCCTTTTCTCCTTTACAAAGAAACTTTCCAAAGACGTCTGTTTCTTACTCATTTTGCTGCTTGTGGGTTAAATGTGGGTGCTCAAGTGACCAAGGTGTACCCGAGTAAATATGGTCATTTTTTTAAATAAAAGATTTTTCTAAATAAAAGATCATTCAGACAAAAACCCAAAGACTTAAAAGGTGAACTAATCATGAGTGTTTCTCGCTCAGACTGTGTGCATTGGTTATGCTTAGACTGTCAGTCACATGAACGAATTACTCAAATTTGAAGACATGTCAGAAGAGGTAGATCTGAGCTAATTACAGACAAAAGACCCAGGTAGATGTGTTTGGAAGCAACTCTTATAGAAAGGTATAGAAAGATATATCCTCTCATGTACATAATGTGTGTTCTCATTTCAATTGGTTGTCTTTTTGGTCTAGACGGAAACAGAAGCAGTCGCCGGAAGTCAACAGCACAGTTTTCATGACCTCTATTTTTCATTGGCTTGGTGCGTCCTGGGCTTAAAAAATTAAAGATCTGTCATAAATGTCTCACCCCCATGACTTTCCAAAACAACATGACTTTCTTCAGTAGAGCATGAACATAATGTTTCAAAGGTGAGCTTGCAGGAATTGTGTGAATTAAAAAAAATGTTTCTCAGAGCAAAAACAGGTTGCCTTTCACTTGACTAATGTTCCGGCATGCTGTTTTTAGACACAAGGTTATATCATGTGTGGTCATGAACACAAAGGAAGTTCGGGTTGTTGACCTTACAGTCTATCAGGCGTTCTGCTGAGAACACAATAGATCACGGCTGCAAACTGCAGATATGTGGATTTTTATCCACTCAAGATATCAAAACCAGATCACTTTCCACAGCAGATCGACTGTAAGGCTTTATTTAGATGTGAAATCAAACCTCGTCAATCAAAGGTGACGATTCTACAAATAACCGGCATATTCTGAAAGCCAGAAGAGCTTTCATTAGTTTTTATCCATCTGTCCTTACATGAGCTGTCAATTATCAATTGTCTGATTAAAAAAAACAACCTAAATGTCACATTTTAATAATGTATATTTAACTAATGCATACACTCACCGGCCACTTTATTAGGTACACCTTGCTAGTGCCGGTTTGGACCCACTTTTGCCTTCAGAACTGCCTAAGGGGCCGATCACACCGAATGCGCTTTTTGCGTTGAGAGGTGCCTTTTTTGAAGGATTTACTAAAAGCCACGAGTGTTGTGTGCGCTGCTTATCCACCCTGTGCGCTTCTCGTTTTAACTGCATTGCTGTGCCTTGCGGTTTTTGCTCTTGGGCTTGCCGTAAAACAAAAGTCAACTCTGAGTGGAAAAAGCAAGCTACGTTACTCACTTCTTTTTCATTTTTCAATCAAATGAAAGCAGAGGCAGGATTTCAGCTGAGGTGCCAGCAGTATTAGTGTTGTTGAGACTTGTGGTTGACTTGTGATTTTGAGTTCTCCGCAGTTCTATGACTCCACAAATCTTAAATATCACATGACTTAAGCATCACGCAGTTGCTGCAGATTTTTCGGCTGCACATCCACGATGCGAATCTTTCATTTCACCAAATCCCAAAGGTGTTCTATTGGATTGAGATCTGGTGACTGTGGAGACCATTTGATTACAGTGAACTCATTGTCACATTCAAGAAACCAGTCGGAGATGGTTTGTGTTTTATGCACGTTTTCCAGCAGGAAGTTGTCATCAGAAGATGGGTACACTGTGGTCTTGGACATACAACAATACTCAGGTAGGCTGTGGCATTGATACGATGCTCAAGTGGTACTCAAGCGCCACACCATTACACCACCATCACCAGCCAGAACCATTAATACAAGGCAGGATGATCCATTCATGTAGTTAACTCCAAATTCTGACCCTATTATCTGAATGCTGCAGCAGAAATTGAGACTCATCAGACCAGGCAACGTTTTTCCAATCTTCTATTGTCCAATTTTGTTGAGCCTGAGCAAATTGTAGCCACATTTTCCTGTTCTTAGCTGATAGGAGAGCCATCTGGTGTGGTCTTCTGCTGCTGTAGCCCATCCGCCTCCGAGTTGTGCAGTCAGAGATGCTCTTCTACATACCTCGGTTGTAACGAGTGGTTATTTGAGTTATTGTTGCCTTTCTATCAGCTTGAGCCAGTCTGGCCATTCTCTTCAGACCTCTGGCATCAACAAGGCATTTGCAGCCACAGAACTGCCGCTCACTGGATATTTTCTCTTTTTCGAAAAATTCTCTGTGAACCCTAAAGATGGTTGTGGTGAAAATCCCATTAGATCAGCAGTTTCTGAAATACTCAGAGCAGCCCGTCTTGCACCAACAGCCATGCATGTTCAAAGTCAATTAAATCACCTCTCCTCCCTATTCTGATGATTGGTCTGAACTGCAGCAGATTGTCTTGAACATGTCTTGACCAGTTTCTGCCATGTGATTGGCTGATTAGAAATTTGTGTTAACGAGAGAGTTGGACAGGTGTAACTAATAGAATAAAATATTAAAATACATATTAATTACATATTAATACATTTTATATATTATTTGGCATTAAGTTTAAATTATTTTTCTTTTTTCAAATTTTCCATTTTTAATTTAATTTAAAAGTTTCATTTATAAAACGGTAACAGAAAGTTTGTAAGTCATTGTGTTACAAGTCCCAGTAAGAGCAAAATAAAGTTTTTAGATGTTAGAATCAGTTTGCTAGTCTTAAAGACATCTATAAACTAGTGTGCTCTAAAATAATGACAAAGTTTGCATTTAGAAGATATAAACATCCAAAGCTTGTAGTTTGTCACTTTCATCTAAATGAATCAATGATTGTTTTGACATCAACTCATACTTCAGATTCTCATCAAATCCTCTGACCAATCATATGCTCTCTAGTATCTGACATGTCCTGTCCAGAGCAGAGAATGTGATAAAGCGAAATGTCATTGGCTGTTTGTTTAAAAATGAGTGCCTACTCTATGTCCTGCCTAGTCTTCATGGTTAAGTTCAAACTATGTCAGACATTAAACAATAATGCACATTTAAAAACACTTCACAGGACTTTTAACCATATTTTTAATTGTCTCCCAATCCACCCAATCTCAGAAAAATAAAATAAGAGTGTCAAGTGAATATCCAGTGAAGATTAAAGTCAAGCAGAAGCTGACAGATGCAAGACAGAACACAGGCAGTGTTTATTTGTGAAACTTTGAAGTCCAGTCTGTTAATCACCAGCAGCTGTTTAGGGAGAGATTATTTTTCATAAATACCTAAATGGTGCCATTTCTGAAGACCATTTGAAAAGCAGCCCACCTTCCTCTGTCTTCTGATGCATTAGCCAAACATAAAGAATCGCGCACCAAAGTAACATGCAGATATTGACTTATTTACACTACTTTGTTTGGCCAGTTTCCAAAGGTGAATCAACTGCAGAATACTAATGTTTAATTTAAACCTATTTCAGTCAGAAGAGAAAAATATTGATTAAAAAAGAATTCTTCTGAAAAAAGGAGTATTCATTTTTTAATTACCCTTTGTTATTACCTTTTGTTTGATGACCTGTATTTAATTAGTTTGTTTTGAGTCAAATTATTTTCCGTGCAAATGTGCTGCTTTTCCCCCTTGTATTATTATTATTCCACTGCATCGTTTTCAACTAAATCAATTCCTTTAAATCAATATTACATGTCTGTTCATTAATTTGTTTGTTAAGTAGCCATGTAATTAGCAGCATGCTGTACTGTCAGCTATTAATCATCACAAAATAAATTGCTTACAAATGGCATACTTACAGATACTTCAGGGCTTATTTAGCAATTATTATTGTGTATTATAATTTATTTATTACAATTTTATTTCTTAATATTTTATGTAGCAATTGTCAAATTAAATAGAATGAATACAATTTACAAAATAAAAATATAGGTAATTAAGTAAAATTACAGAATAATTTGATATTGCTGACTGCACATTATGACTTACATAATTAACAAGTCATCACTGTAAATTATTGTACATACAGTAAAATAACCAAACATGAATTAATGCAATAAAAACACAAAGCGAAACTTGAATAGATTAATAGACAAATAAATTAATTAATGAATAAATTGCAGGCTCTCAGGTCTCCTAATTCCTGGCCTAATGTTTTTTTTTTCCTCTGAAAACAGCCAATATAGTCCTTCTAACACACAGATCAGCTTATGGACACAGAATGCTGATTCACGGATATGCTGCCTCCCAATAGGGTGCTTATGTAAATAAGAGCTGCCTGGATAAATATTGAAGCTATGGATCATGGTTTCTCTGAGGTCATTGAGCAGAGGTCATGTGATCTGCAAAAGTGCCAGGAGACCTCTAAGTGCTGAGTTAAAGAGGTCATAAAATAAGTAAAAAAAAATCCCCTTGATCTTGATCCCTTGACATATTACTACCATGAAGATTCTGCAGGTTTCTGAACTCAAAACTTTTTTGTTAGTCTAAAAACAGCTAATATTGAAGCCAATCTTCCAAAATGTCAGGTTTTGGAATATGCCACTTTATTTTGTAAAAGTAGTGAGTGGCTAAACTCTGCCTCCACAGGAGATCAACATTACTGCCTGTTTAGCTCCACCCACCAATTAGTATAACGGATTAAACGATTTCATGAATAAATGAGGCTAATCTCCACCTCCACAGAAGAGCAACATCAATATCACAACTGCTTTTATATTACTGCCTTATAAGCCCCACCTACTGATCAGCATATGTAGAAGGTAAATAACTACTTCTACACACTGTAAAAAACAAAAGTTGAGTCGGCTTAACATTGTACAGCAACCAGCGTCAGGACATTTTGGAGTTTACTCAACTTATATTGAGTCAAGTGCAATACTTGTGTTGAAAGTTGAGTCAACTCAAAAAAGCTCTGCAGCAAGTTGCCTTACAATTTCGAGTTGAGTCAACTTTTTTTTTTTTTTTTTTAGAGTGCAGCACTGCCTGTTAGCTCTACCAATTATTAATAATGCATTTTGTTAAAAAAAAAAATTTAGTTAAAATAAATAAATAAATACACATACATACATAAAAACAATAGTTAAAAAATTATTAATAAACAAAATTAGTTTCTGTAATAGGGAGGTTATAGCCCATCTCCACAGAAAAGCAACGGATGCTTCTACATCACAGCCTCATAAGCCCCACCCACTGATTTGCATATGCATAAGTAAAAAAAGAATAAAACAAATGACTGTAATAGTGTAGCTTCTACATCACTGCCTCGTTAGCCCCGCCCACTAATTAGCATATTTAGAAGGTATGAGGTACTTAACAGAAAATAAACATAAAAAATGAAATTGAGATAAAAGCCACTTACTATGCCATTATTTCTACTTTTTCATCTTAATTTAGATTTTTTTTCAGTCAATGTTGAGTTGGTAAGTCATAATTTCAACTTTCTACATAATATACATGCATATTTTTTCTATAATAATTATGACTTGTACGGTAAAAGTTTTGAATGAGTAGAGTTCCTTTTGTTGAACGCTGCACTTTTTGAAACAGACATATTATCAATTCTTTACACCACCTATGTGTGACTGAATGAATATGTATGACTCCTTACATATTAATGTGCTTTCTTTGTGTCTTGAGAGGCGCATCACAGATCCCTTTCAACATCACAATCCTGAAATACTAATCTCAGTCAATAACACAGCGTGGAGGTGTTGTAGAATATAAATCCTCTCATTGCGCTGTGATTTCCAGCTGACTTGGCCGGACTCTGGGCTCTTCTGAAAGAGACACACACACAGATTACAGAAGCACACCTCGCTATTGTTGAAACTCTGTCTGAGTATTTGGGAAAGAAAGGCTTAAGACAGGTGCATGGGGCAGATAAAATGTGATAGACATTTGTCCTTGGTTTTCAAGTTCTCTAAAGATATTAGAAAGAAAACCAATGGGATTGAGTAAAAATGTTAGCATTAAGAGGAGCTACAAAAAGAGAAGTGAGGTAAATGAGAGATTTTTAAAGATGTTATTATAACATTGCAATAAAATAAAATAAAATAAAACAATTAAAGTTAAATTAATGTAAATTAAATCACATAAAATTAATGAAAAGAAAACCAAAAAGAATAAATAAAATTTTATAACATAAAAAACATGTAAAAATAAAATAAAAAATACATTAAAATGAAAGTAAAAAAGATTAAATTAAATTAAATGAAACATTAAAAATAAAATAAAATACATCAAAATAAATGAAGAGATAGAATGAAAATAAAAAATATAATAAAATGTAATAAAAATAACAAAGGAAAAGAAAAAATACAACAAAATTGTATTTAAAAAATTAAAGAAGTAATAAAGGGAAATTAAAAGAAAAAAATACAACAAAACTTTATTAAAAAAAATTGAAACAAAAATAAAAAACAACTGAAAGTAATAAAGAGAAAATAAAACAAAAAACAAAAAATAAACAAAATAGAATTGAAAATAATAAGGGAAAATAAAATATAAATAAAAGTACATGCAAAATGAAATAAAAATAGAATAAGAATGAAAAGACAAAAATGTAAAAAAATATATAATAAAAAGAAGAAAAAAATAATTAAAAATCAAAATATAAAGGGTAAATAAAAAAATAATTGCATAAAATAAAAATAGAAATAAAATAAAAAGGAAGATAAAAATGGAAAAATACGGCCAAATTCTATGAAAAATAAAATAAGAAATAAAACAAAAATACAATTGAAAGTACTAAAGGGAGAATAAAATAAAAATTACATTAAATTAAAATTAAATTTAAAAAGAATAAAAATAAATAAATAAATAAAATTCCATTTAAAAATAATAAATTAATAAAAAATAAAAAATAAATAAATAAACAACATGTTAAATTATCTTATTTGTTGATTGTTCAAAGATTAATTGACTACCGCAAAAGCAACAAAGAGGTGTCCTTTTGCATATAAACTAACCAAAGCTTTCAGTACACCAAGGAATGGCCAGAAGTTATGTGAAATTGTTGTTATTTGTAGGCTCAAGGCAGCTCTTCCACCAGTCTGAGTCCAGACACCTATGAAAGTCCATCCACATTTACACAAGGGCCACTCCATTAAAAATAAGTAATGGTCTGTCAGCCTCGTCCCACGATCCACATTCATCTCAAAGCTCAATTTATGAAGATAAGAGAGCATCATTACCCCTGCTAGCTCTCATCAGCTGTGATTTTTTGGAGGAAGCAGAAGTGCTTTAAGTGAAAGTCGGGTCTGTTCTGAGATCAGTGGGTCAACACTGAGCTCTAGAGACCCATTTCAGCTGGTAATGAGCACTAACATTCACTGCACCTCATTCAAGTCTTATTTAGTGTTTTTTTCCAAATGAAACTAGAAGGTGTGACTGCTTCGGTCAAGTAATTGGAATGATCCACCAACCCTGCTGTCATTAGGAGGATTAGTAAGAGCCCTATACTAATTAGATCCCTTATCTCTAACATTTCAAGGAAAAACTGACAAAGAAATGTCTTGATTTTAATTTAAGCACTTGGTTAACCTACAGCAGTGAAAATAGTGGACCTTCTATTTCTTCACTAAGATACAGTACACTAACCGGTCACTTTTAAAAGGTACACCTTTCCATCTGCTTGTTAACGCAAATTTCTAATCAGCCAATCACATGGCAGCAACTCAATGAATTTAGGCATGTAGACATGGTCAAGACAATCTGCTGCAGTTCAAACTGAGCATCAGAATGGGGAAGAAAGGTGATTTAAGTGACTTTGAACGTGGCATGGTTGTTGGTGCCAGACAGGCTGGTCTGAGCATTTCAGAAATCTCTAGGGTTTACAGAGAATGGTGCGAAAAAAACAAAATATCCAGCAATGTACTTTAAATATTTAAATTTTGTTACTATTTATTTATTAATTTCCCAAGAACAAGCAGGAACTGAAGACAGTTACAGTAGAGGCCAGGCAGAACATCACCAGGATTGAAACCCAGCTTCTGGTCACGTTCCAGACTTCAGGCTGTAATTGACTGCAAAGTATTAGCAACCAAGTATTAAAAAGTGAATGTTTGATTTATGATTGTTATTCTGTCCAATTACTTTTGGACCCTTAACAAGTGGGAGGCACATATGCAAACGGCTGTAATTACTACAGCGTTCACCTGATTTGGATGTAAATACCCTCAAATTAAAGCTGACAGTCTGCAGTTAAAGCAAATCTTGTTCGTTTGATTTTAAATCCATTGTGTTGGTGTATAGAGCCAAAAATGTAAGAATTGTGTCAACGGCTTGATATTTATGGACCTAACTGTATATTTTCAGTGAGAGAATTCTAGCCTGTGTTTAGCTAAAGTGCACTGAAGTCAGGTTTTAAGTAAGACTGATATGTGATGTAATTACTGTATCATCACTGAGAGAGGAAATCTATCTTTTTTTGTTAAATCGTTAATCTGAGGTAATTAGTCTACCTTTATTATTGTGTAATTCCATATAAAGTGTGAGCCAGCGTGGATGGTTACCATCCCATAACTTGTGGTTCGCTTGTGGACCTCTAAAATGTTTACATTTTTTCAACTCGCGGCGGCTGGAAAATGTGAGCGGGACATACCACATTTACATCCCTTCCTATTTAAAGACGCAATATGTGAAAGTCCCCTTTTGTTGACTCAATATCAGACCTGTGCATTACAAGGCCCTGTTTTTGGTTGAATTTAAATTAAATAAATACTTCACGCGAGCCGATCAAACAAGTCCAGCGGGCCTCATGTAGCCTGCTCGCTGTAAAATGCCCAGGTCTAAATGTCAGTTAAATAACAGGCTTAGGATAGGATAGCCACATGTAAAATGTAACATATATCCTCTATTTCATTATAATCTTAAAATACATTTCAATTGTATTGCATTGAAAACTTTTAGTTAAGTCAACTAAATGATTTACTGTTTAAATCTTAGGTACACTAAACTTGAAATTTTTAAAATATTTTTTAAAGATTTTTTAAGGTTCAATCAATCTGTAGGAGCTTAACGTGTGGGATCGTGTTGACAACATTGTCATCTACAACCAAAACCTTTCAACAATACTGGCAAGAACGTTTTCCAATCTTAGTACTTTCATTGTCATGTAAATAAACACCCTGAAAGATGTTGAAAGTAAAGTCACATTGGTGGGCAATTCAGCACAACACTAAATCCAGTATAATAACGCCACCATCACTCAGAGACAAACCAAGTGTTTTTCTGCTGAATAAGGCTGTAAATTAGATGCTCAAGGGGCCAAATTCACCCCCCAAAAACACCATTGGTTTAACAGCACAGGTCTATCCGTTCAGTGTGATTGAGGACCAGGCCTCAGCATTGCGAGTGAGAAACACTAGAAGGAGTTTGTTTTAGAAACTCATTATCATGGCAAACATCTGTAATTTATCTTCTTAAGGCTAGACTCTGTCAGACATCACCTTTTATTGTCTTTCTTTCTCTTATGTGCAATTCTCCACAAACGCCAACAGTTTAGCTAGCAATTGTTGTGATGATACATTTATTTTGTCAGGGAATAGAGATAGCTTCTGTTTGGATAATGCATTGTTGACTCACATTACTGTCATAGTAACTGTGATCTATGGCTTTCTTTAAAGAACAGTTCATGCTAAAATGCAACTCAATGGATGCTGCCTGCTGCCACTTTAAGTGTCCAAAAAAGATATAAAAGTATGTTTAAATAAATAAACATGTGAAAGGCTGTATGACCGATATAACAGACATTGTGAAAAGGCAAAACAAAACAGAAATAAAACTAAATTCTTATTTTTATTCAAATAATATATTATAATGTGCATGAGGTAGGCTAATTTATTTTTATACTTTTAATGATGTATCATTCAATTTTAGAGTCCTTTAGAGCAGGCCCAGTTCTTTTCTTACCGACCGCAAAAGGGTAGGCTGAAAGAAATCCCAGGTGGGCAATTTTTACGGATGAGGTTAGGAGATGGAATAGCAAAAATATTGATGTAATAATGTTCTTGCAGTCAATATAAGCACAAACATGGTTTTAATCCAGTCAACATTCAGATTGGACGATTACTAGACTAATAAGCCCATAAATTCAAGTAATATTAGAATTTTTTCAAAGATAGATCGAAGTTTGTGAAAAAATTAATATTCAGGTAATATTTTAATGAGAAAAATTCAGAATTTCGCATAGTTGTATTTTGATATCATCACTGTCTTTTGCATTGAGGGCCAGGACCATGGCCTCTCCACAAAAGTCTCCCAGTCCCACCTATTTATAATTCATTCATTCTCGTGTCGGTTTAGTTCCTTTATTAATCCGGGGTCGCCACAGCAGAATGAACTGCCAACTTATCTAGCACGTTTTGACGCAGCAGATGCCCTTCCAGCCGCAACCCATCTCTGGGAAACATCCACACACACACACACACACACACACACACACACACACACACACACACACACACACACACACACACACACACACACACACACACACACACACACACAATTTAGCCTACCCTGTTAACCTGTACCGCATGCATTTGGACTGTGGGGAAAACCGGAGCACCCAGAGGAAACCCACGCGAACGCAGGGAGAACATGCAAACTCCTTACAGAAACGCCAACTGAGCCAAAGTTCAAACCAGCGACCCAGCGACCTTCTTGCTGTGAGGCGACAGCACTACCTACTGCGCCACTGCGTCGCCCCTATTTATAATATTTATTATAAATGAATATTTAAAATGTATATTTATTTTAAATAAATAAAAGTATTATTTTATGTCAAAAATAGATGTTTTATTTAGCCTCTATTGACAGTAATTGCAGAGTCAACCGGGTGTGCTGATGTTTTACTGAAACAAGAGTGAAGTACAAAGCCTCTTGTAGCCTACATCTGAAATCTTTTTTATGCTGAATAACATATCTACCCCGTGTTCCAATATAAAAAATAGTGGTAACTACAATAAAGCAGTGAATTTGAAGCTTTAGTTGACATTACCTAGTTAAATCTCCATATAGCACTATTTAGCATTTATGTGGCAAATGAAAATGAAACCATTTACACAAATGGTATCAGAGAAAAAGCATGAAGAGACCAGATGTAAACCAGTCGATGCAAAAAAAAAAAAAAAAACATTAGTAACTCTCATCTACAGCCACAGCAGACAGTCTGGATCAAGAAGCCCTGACCTAAGCTTTTGGACACCGCTAAAACCTGGCCATTAGTGTTCATACATGCTTTCCATGCCAAAGCCATTATTCCACAAGTTCCCCATGTTGCCAGGCAACACACAGACTGACAGCTTGTCTGCAGAAATGTAATACAGTCAAGTGATGCAATACAACTGGTGTTGTTATATAAAAAATCTGCACTTTTGGGAAAACTGCCAATCCAATGAAATATCCGTCCATCCTTTCGCCACTTGTTGCACGGTTGTGTGCCAATCGAACCTGACCGACAGGCACAGGAAGACTATGTTCCACTGCTGCCTTTCAATAAGAGAGGGCAAAGGCAGACCACAGCTAAACAAACTCAGATTGTGTTTGTTCACTCTAAATGAGATCTCAGATTCCTCCAGAGAGTGAATTCCCAATCTGAGGAGAGCACTGAGCATTTCTTTGTCCAATCAATCTCCCAGAACTGGAGTGAAAGTCCACCAGTCTGACTACATTTAGGTTAGAGATGCTATTTTAAAGTAGTCCTATTTTGTGGTTTAAAATGTTCCTTTTATTTGACATAAGTTCACAATACACACAATACAATATTTATAAAGCACATTTAAAAACAACCAAGGTTGACCAAAGTGCTTTAAATATGAATATTAAAGACAGAGAAGCAGAATATAAAAGAAACATTTAACAAATAAAATTAATGAAACAGTGATCAAGGAGTATTAAAAGCGAGAGAAAATAGATATGCCTTTAAAACTGACTTGAACACAGAAATGAAGGGGGAAAGTAATGTGAATTGGTAGACTGTTCCAGAGTTTAGGACCAGCAACAGCAAACGCTCGATCACCTTGTTTTTTAAGGTTTGTTCTGGGCATGGTGAGTAAATTGAGATCATAAGATCTCAATGATTGAGAGGGGGTATACGGACAAAGCAAGTCTGTAAGGTACTGAGTAGGAAGAATCTTGGAGGCTTTGTAAACAAATAATAAAATTTTAAAATAAATTCTGTATTTAATGGTAACCAGTGAAGTGCAGCTAAAATAAGAGTTACCAACTCATACTTGCGCGTGCCAGAGAGTAGTCTAGCAGCTGCATTTTGTATCAGCTGCTGATGAGAGAGACACATATCCAAAGATTTATTTCCTCATAAAAATATGGTCTAATTTCTAAAAGAGTTTCAAACTATTTGTTTGATATATTTGAGGATTAATTTTTTTTAAATCTCTACTTTCTGAGTGCCTGCTCTTCTCTGATTGGTCAGATGACCCTACTGTTTACCAAGATGAAACACTCATTAACATATCTGATCAGGAAGTTGCTGATCTCTTCCTTCCCTCTGTAATTGTAAAAGCTGTAAATATCTATTGCTTCTACTAAATTCAATTCAAGCACACATCAGATAATAAAACATGGAAATAATTAGCTGATCAACCTGAGCCTCCATCACATTCACAAACAGCTGTATTACACACTGAGGGTGCTCTCACACTTCGGTCGATTGCCTGGTCCAAACCCAAGTTCAATTGTCCGCCCTTGCCACCTTCTCAGTTTGTGTTTACACTGTCGTCAAGCTGCTGTTGTGTGTACAGCTGTTGCTAGGTGACAGCCACAAAAGCTAAGGCACCAAAATGGAAAGACAAATGCACATTGTGGTCGTTCTGCTTTTACTGAATATTTTAGTTTTGGTAACATACAGCCACTTGCGTCTATCTGCAACAAAATTATTTAAAACGTTCAGAACTTTTTGGAAGACACAAGCAGACATTATCGCTGTGTTTGCCCTGGCTCGATCCCACTTATCACCAAGGTACAGTACGTGATACATAAAAGTTTGTTGTACAGTTGGTGGTTCAAATCCATTATTTGGTATGATTGCATTCATGTGAGAAGTGAACCGGATCAGAGTTTGTGCGAACCGTACCCCAGACCACCTCTTTCAGGCAGACACGGTTCCTGGGTGCACGCAAAAAGTTTAGAAGACATTGTTCACACTAACTAAATTTACCTAACTCTGGCGTCAAATGAACCCGGTGTAGACCAAAAGTGCTAATGTGTAAGCTCCCTGAGTGAAAGGTAATATTTAAAAAATAGCGGGGCACTTTAAACATACCTTACTTTGTTTAGGAGATCTCCTAAACAGGTTTACATACTACAACAAAGTCAAAATTAATCAATTTAATAATAATAATAACAATAATAATAACAACAATAATAATAATATTAAAAATAATGTCTGCAGCCACGGCTCAATTTTCAGATGTCTGAGTTTTCCCCCATCCACACTAACACGGAGCAGCAGCATTTAAAAATAAAAACGGCCTCTTCAGCATTTTCAAAAAGCTCCGTTTTTGGTGTTCAAACTCCGGGGTAGTGTGGACAGATGGCGTAACCGTAGCAAAATGTATGCGTTTTATGTTAGTGCAAACGAGGCCAGTATTTGTGTAATACAGTGTGGATGGGGAACAACAGAGACATCTGAAAACAAAGGTGTGGTTGCAGGCGTTCACCTATCTGAAATCTGATTGGGGTTTTATCTCAATATTAAGTGGCCTACACAAAGTTTAGTCTTGCATCCTCTACTTGTGAGTTCAGACTTCGCAAGTTTGATATGGAAAACAAACTCCCGAGGACACATCGGGTAAATCTTCAAAGGCAATAGTGTATCTTCATAACGTCATTCGCATCACCCTGGCTGCGTTGTTTCACATCTCAGCAATGAAATGAAAACCTGATATAAGGAACTGCCTATTTTCACTTTGATATCAGCAACTTATTCAGGCGTCGTGGTACATATTTAAATGACCGTCATCTACACTGTATGCATATTCATAACAACACAGAGCCTATAACATTACTCCGTCCATTCAGTTTCAGTGAAATATACAAAATATACCCTCTCTTTTGCTAAATATCAGTTTTAATAATCAATAATGGCCATTATAAAAGTATTACGTACAATAAGTTAAATCAATGTACGTGGTTATATAAATTAATTTATTAACTTATCTTTGTGCTCAGTCAAAACATGTTACCTGAGAACAAGTAATTGATTCAAAAGACCATAATTCGAGGAATATGTTGTTAAATATAGACAACAAGATGAATTAAATATCATGTTTAACAACTACAGTGAGCTTAGATCCAGCAGTAGATTCTTGATGACCTGTCAGACGTGCTTCTTGATCTTGTGTTTCTGTGTCTGAAACTCTGCATTTCCAAAAGCCTTCTCTGTTCTGATTGGCCAAATGGTCCAATCTGTTGTAAGTGGTCTAGCACCCTTACAGAAACAAACGTCCATCTTTTTGAAGTGCTTTTCCAGTGCAAAAAAACCTGTAATTTTTATGTTGACAACACAAACTAAATCATCCAGGTCTAAACTACAATGACAGCATTTGAAAGTCAAAGTAAACACTGTTTGTGAGCAGCTAATGAAGACCTTAAGCTGGCATTATGCAAATACTGTACAACTCATTTCAGGCACTTGAGAATCAGCTTTTTCACTTTGGAAGCCAATAGCTCCATTTATTGTACATTTTTTTTAAAATTTGCAGAAATTTAATACAGTAAAACAGAAAAAAAGGCATAACATAAGCTCTTAAACCTCTTAGTCAGCGCCAGGACGTGGCGGATATATATATATTTATATTTATATATATATCTTAAATCAAGACTAGACAAGAAAAATGGCATGAGAAAATTCAATGGTGCTCAAAACTTCTGCTTGAGATTATATCTCATTGAGATTATTTTTTCTGACCCCATTGGCAAATAATTTTCATTCTGCTTTAAACCAAACAATCACTTAATTTTGATTGTTTTTTCCCCCCAGAAAACAAAACAATTTCTAATGCTACTTCATCTGTCTAGTATGTATAAAGATATTTAGATTGAAAACAGGACAATACTACTAAGTTAATTTTTTTATTTCATTATTATTATTATAACAGCTCAGGGATGTTCAAGAACAACTTTGGAACTTTGGCTGGAAATGAATGCTTTTCTTCTTGTTATCAGATTCATTGATTAATCAAAATAATAATCAATAGATTAATAGATTATTAAAATAATTGTTAGTTGCAGCCCTTGTTATAGTTACTAAAATCTAAACAAAGCAGTCGAGTGTTTTGAAGTTCTGCATATGCATATCTCTGAGCCACAGATGAAGAATCTAACTAATATGGATTCATAGTAATTGCATGGAGGAATGTTGTACTGGGTTAATTGGATAAATCTCACTTGTTAAAAGAACTTTACTTCTCAAAAAAAAAGGAGGGAAGATGTACCGCTTTTCAAGGATTAGCATGAATTAGATGGCAAAGTACAGTGGTGTAATTGATTCCTATAAGCCTGGCTCACAGCGAGATGGTTAACATTGAGGGATTAAAAAAAACTGCAACCGCCAAGTAAAAGAGACAACCAGGGATAATGAACTGAAGGTGCTTTGTTATGAATGACACCTCCCATACTGTTCTAATGAGCACGATGGGTATTACCAGGAACGAAAAACATCCAGTATCAACGTACATGGGAAAGCGAATCGCCTCACAAGGTCACCCATTTTTCTCCTGTCACATTAGCAAGACGTCTTGTTTTTTATGTGTACTTCATCTTCAGCATACTGTACCCACACTTAAATCTTGTAAATAATACAGAGTGCTGAGCTGTGCAGAACTGGATATCATGCAGTGTCCAGCCTCTAGGAAATCGTGTATCGGTATCAGTGAAACGTGAGCCTGGAATAAGATTTTCTGGAGGACAGAATGGAACAGAAAGTGTTGGAGGTATCACTCCAGATGCCCTTGCTGTAACCCTGCAGCTCTTCTTGCTAACAGGCACTCGGAGCGATCGTGGTGTTACTCACAGGTTCAAACTGACTGTGTAAGTTCATGCCACTGATGTTCTAAATGACACCCGAGGTCCTCCAGAGGTGCTTTGAAACTCCTCAAATTATGTGGGTTTTCTTCTTGTTTGCTGAAGGCTGCGGTCAGACTAGGAAATCTGAGGATATTCTACTCTGAATCCCCCTTCCTGATCACTTTAAAGGAATAGTCTGAGGGAGCTTAAGATTGAAATCCTAGGATCGTCCCTGGATAATTATAGAGAACTCCTATATATTTCTAAGAGAAAATCCTTAAAAGTAATTGAGATTTTAGTGTTTTGTCTTTTGAGGAAACACTGTGGCAATACATATATAATATATCTGTGAGCAAGGACATGTTTATTTGATGTAAAAAAATGGGTTTTTGGGTTTGTATATCATTTTTTGATTATCATTTAATGGAACAACAATTTAAAAATCTAAATTCGTAATCACCCTACACTCAGGCCATCCAAGATGTACTGTTGGTGATTTATTTTTATTCAGAATATTACATTTTTTGTATATATTAATATATTTAGTATTCATTCAATGCTAGTGAATGGTTAAGGGTTTGAAATACCAGAAACATAATAATAATAATTTATATTAATCTGATATTGATATAATGTTGATTTTGAGAAATGGGTTATGTAATACATTTATTCATTTTGTTTTCGGCTTAGTCCCTTTATTAATCTGGGGTCGCCACAGCGGAATGAATTCCTAACTTATCCAGCATATGTTTTTACGCAATGGATGCCCTTCCAGCTGCAACCCATCACTGGGAAACAATCATTATACATTTATTACTTAATAGAGCCAATTTCCTCTCCTTATGTGCCTTACCATCTTGATTAGCTGTAACATTATTAATAATTCAAATAAACTATAATTTCACATTTTTTGCCTTTTAAGAAAAATCTGAACTATCTGTGGATATTTGGTTTTTAATAAATCACGAATACCCCTTTTGTTACAGATCATCTTTATGTACAAATAATATTACAATTATATTATTTTGTATTAATTATAATTTGTTTATTTGTATATGCATTTACATTTAATTTGAATATAAATTAGGAAGAATGATATACCTGTACATTAAAATGACATGTACATGCATACCGTATAACTCATTTATTTATGACAATACACTGTATGTCATAACACATACAGTTGAAGTCAGAATTATTAGCCCCCCGGAATTATCAGCCTCCGTGTTAATTATTTTCCTCCAATTTCTGTTTAACGAAGAGAAGATTTTTTTTAACACATTTCTAAACATAATAGTTTTAATAAGTCATTTCTAATAACTGATTTATTTTATCTTTGCCATGATGACAGTAAATAATATTTTACTTGATTATTTTTAATTATATATATATATATATATATATATATATATATATATATATATATATATATATATATATATATATATATATACATATACATACATACACATACATTTATACACACATAAATGGGTTACATAGATGTATAAATGTACCACTATATTGTTTAAATGTATTAAATTAATAAAGACAATTAAATATATTAAAAGTATAACTGAAAACATTTAAAACAAAACTAAGTAATTATTATAAAAGACATATAAAAGCGAACTACGCTGTACATTTTAAAAATATACACTACCTGACATAAGTATTGTCGCCTTTCCAAGTTTTAGTAACAACAAATAATAACTGAATCAGAATGGTATCAGAAGTGGCTTTTATGAAAGGCAATGGCCTCTAGATTACGCTTATTTTACCACAATATAATATGATTATGCCTTGATTTTTAATTATTTAATTAGGGCAGTATAACGGACTGACTTTGCTTAGACAAAAGTCTTGTCACCTAAAAGAATGTACCGTATAGAATATAAAGTCATGGTGCAGTGGAAAAATAATTAATATTGTCTGTGACTCCTATGAGCTTGGAGGACTGAATCCATACATCTCTGCAATGACTCAAATAACGTATTAATAAAGTCACCTGGAATGGCAAAGAAAGCGTTCTTGCAGGACTCCAAGAGTTCATCAAGATTTCTTGGATTTATCTTCAATGCCTCCTCTTTAATCTTACCCCAGACACGCTCAATAATGTTCATGTCTGGTGACTAGGCTGGCCAATCATGGATAGCACTGACCTTCTTTGCTTTCAGGAACTTTGATGTGGAGACTGAAGTTTGAAAAGGAGCACAATTCTGCTGAAGAATTTGCCCTCTCCTGTGCTTTTTAATGTAATGGGCAGCACAAATGTCTTGATACCTCAGGATGTTGACGTTGCCATCCACTCTGCAGATCTCTCGCATGCCCCCATGCCCCCATACAAACCATGATTGTTCCTTGATATTAACAGTAACATAATTCTGAATTTAAATAAACATTTAAATTACACAATCTATAATAATTCAAATACATGTACAAAATTGACCAGGGATAAACCATACCAAACATCACCGGTTACTGAGTATATCACGAGGATGAAGATATTCAGTCATAAATCAAAACTTTATCTGTTTCTAACTACACAAAGCTAAAAAATGTCCTCTGAAGCCTGACATACATGGCGCATGTCACATGCACCACTTTCAGTGTCATTTTTAGATCTCGACAGCTCCTAGTCACCATTCACTTTCATTAGAAGGAAATGATCAGCGCCAACATATTCCCTAAGATCTCACGTTTGACAGAGGAAAGAAAAATCACACAGGCCTGGAATGACAAGGACATGAAAATGACGACAGGTGAACCATAGCAGTCTGATCCCAAACGCACACGGATCACAAGACAACCGTTATTAATTCCATTCATCATCATCTTCACCTTTATCTCTGCCTGTCCGCTTTCTGCACGGGACGTCTCGTCTTAAATTCAAAGAACAAGCAATGAGCAACACTTCCACCTCGGGTGTAAAATGTTGTGAGATCTATCAAATATAATGAGCAATTCCTATAAAGACTCTTAGGAGATCCAAAAAAAGCCCCTTTTCTCACATTGATAGCTGATAAAGCGTGTGAAATGTGACGCTTTAAATCAAAGGAGGAGACAAATCTAATCTGAAACACTCAAATGCCCTCTAGAGCCGTTAACCTTCATTCACAGGAGCCGCCGCTGCCCAGTACCAGTAAATGATTTGATAAGTTAATGCACCATTCGGACATTAAGCTTGTCGGCTCGGTTTTACCTCCATATGATATTAAAGGCTCTAGACCTTTCCTATTATAGAGACCCAAGCGGAGACATAGAGAGGGAGAGCTGATATTATTGGCCTCGACGCTCCCTTTTGTCGAGTCACATGAAACCATAAGAGCGACATCACACCTGAGGAAAGAAGAGATGCAATAGCAAGCAATTACGGCACTGTCTCAGCCTGCAAATGTGACATGACAGTCCTGTCCTGTAGGCATGAGAACTCGAGGAGAGATTTCCTCCTCAATCTCACACAACATGTGGGCTCGCTCACTAGATCCATCACATGCTGTCATGCCTAAAGTCTAATGATAAGGAGGATTCCCACACAGAAAGAGATTTTTCAATCCAACAGCCCACTTATGAAGAGCTAGTGTGAACATATCAACATTTGTGGGAGTTTTTTTTTTGTACTCAGTATAAAAAGGCAAGAAATTATTTATATTTGGTCATTTCACTAGGAGTACATTTGGTCTGAATCAGATTATGATGTGAATATGACAATATTAGGGCCTAGAATAGAATAAAAATCTTGATATTCAGTGGGGCAAATAAGTATTCAACATGTTACCATTTTTCACAGAAAACACACTTCTAAAGATGCTGTTGACTTTTAATACTTTATATAAAGAGTAAAAAGCTTTTTTGGTGATGCCTCTCATATGGAGAATAGACATGGGCCGGTATAAGTTTCTGACAGTATGATAACCTTGGATAAAAAGATCACAGTTTCCAGGTATCATGGTATTGTGTTTACTCAGGGTTTCTGCAGGTTTTTTAGGTCAAATTTAAGACTTTTTAAGACCCTTTCAAAGAATGAAATTTTAGACTTCGACAAGGTTAAGATTTTTCTAATTGCCCTTTATTTTCATGAGGAATCGTGTAGATGTTTTTATTTTTTCCTGATTAGGGAATTTAATTGGGGGAATTTTTTTGTAAAAATGTCAAACAGCTGTTGTGAATCTTTTTGCAATGAAAAAACTTGAATATAAAAAAAAATAAGGTTTTATTGAGATGTGTTGTTGGTCATTAGATGGACAGGCCCAAACTGACTATAGCTTTACTTGGACAAAGCTAAATTAAGACCAGTTTAAAACAATTTAAGATCTGCAACACAATATTTCAGTGCATTAAAGACTTTTTAAGGGCTAAGATTTAGGCTTTGAAATTAAAGATATTATAAGACCCTGCAGAAACCCTGTTACTGCTGTAAAATATATATTTTTAAATGTCTTAGTTTAAAATATATATATATACAGTAAACATGTGAGGCTACATAATTAAAATAAACCATTGACTTCTAATATCTTTATTAGCTTCAAAAACACAGATTTCCTTAAAACACATGAAAAAACTACTTCACATATACCTTAGAAACGGTATAACAAAACATTTTTGCGGTTTTAATATCCTGACTTTTCCAAACCGTGATAAACCTTGAAACTGGTCATCATCCCATCCACAATGGAGAATGAAGTCACATGCATTGCTCAGGTGTGTATTTTTTCACAGACTTCAACAGAGTTTAAAAATCTTAAAGGCTCTGTGGGTCTCGTCCATCAAATCTGATCTTCATCATCCTGATAATGTAGATGTTTTTGAAGCAGCTAATTTTAATTTACAATGGTGAAGGGCAGAAGGTTGCTGAAGAAAAGAGTTTTCAGCTGCTGTCTGGGCTTTCACTGCCATTCTACACCTCACTACACTTGTAAGAGTCTAAATTATCATATGAATTTGTTTATTTGGCAAAACATGTCTTTTCACCAAGACGGTCCTTACTGACTCCAAAGGCAGATGCTGATTAGATCACGGCCTGGTGTGTGGACTTTGGGGTTTTTCGATGTGGTCACATGTTGATTGGTCAGTTTGTATGTCTCAGTATTTGGCCTTTGGTCACATGGTCAAGTAAGATACAAAATAGTTGGTAAACTTTGCTCTGGTCTCTTTTCCTGCTTTGCTCCTCTTCAGCTCTGGAGTCTATCTTCTCTGACTTTACTGCTATCAGGCTATCTCTTTGTTTCTCTCTCCCTCCCCTGTCTCTCCCTCTCTCTCAGGTAACTTTATTTTACATTTAAGCTGGGTACAATTATTATCATGTTTTTATCATTTCATGTTTTATCATTTGATACAGTTATTTGCAAAAAAATCAGTTGTAACCATTAAGAACTGTCATTAAATAATTACATTTTTAAATATTTGTGAATCACTTTTGATGATAAAAAGTATAAAAAAATCATATTTTTAAATGATAAAACAAAATGTCAATAACATTGATAAGCTCTGGACTTTTTTACTCTATATTGATGTAAGAGCACAACAACAGAAATGTGCATCATTGAGAATCTAAGTGTGCTGAGATGTATCAAATTTTCAGACACCGAAAATTTGTTGGCCGGAAATAGGTTATGCCATTTGATACACCCTACAATTTTTGTGGCTTCAGTCATTGTTGATATACTCTTTTAAATCTGGAATCATTAACAACTTGTATCGAAATATATATCGTTATCATTCTATATGAAAAATAATAATCAGGTTGCATTTTTGCCATATCGCCCAGTCCTACTACTAAGACATTTTTTCCTTCATTTTAAGTTTATCTAAGCTTGTATTAAACATAATATGTACTGTATGTGAGACTCTTATTTTGAAAACTGGAGGAGAAGGAATATTAAAAAAGGAAACCGCAAAATGCAGGATATACAGAATACACAATAATTCAGCGCTGTCTCGAAGGTCTGTTTAGATGTATTTTTGTTAGTTTAACATGTATAATGTGAAATTTGCAGTGTATGTCAGTAACAATCACAAGTAAACATCCTTTGCAAGTGCTTTAGCCAGTATTTAGTCACATAATCAACCATATTCTTATTTAGTGATTTGAAACACATCTTATGACATTATGTTATAAATATTGTGTTGAAAAAGGTGTAGTATTAATATTTAATGTTTATTGAAAACATTTTTCTGAATTTTTGATGAACAAAGTTTTAATAGTTATAAAAGTTATAATATTTTACCATATCATAGATCACATGGTCAGCTGTCTCTTTGATGTCTACAAAAATACAGTTTCTGAAAGTTTAAAAGGAGCAGATGCACCCATTAGCTAAAATTTAATGAAAACTATACAGCCTGCAACAATATTAATAATCAACATAATCCCCTACTGTACATAATGCAAGTCAAACCTCTGGTCATCAGCATCATCATCATCAACAACAACTTTCAGTTCATATTGTGTACCTGGAGTTAAATCAGACTGGCTCAATTAAAGCACCACCTCCAGTGTTTGGGAAACTGGGTCAATTTGAGGAACTGTCTCTACAAGATTGGAACTGTCGCCAGTTCTCCAGTGTCTAAATATCATTTAATTTATCCATCGGCAGCCAGAAACCTGCTGAACTGAATGCTAATGCTGGCCGCAGAGGGAAGACACAAAGCAGGAGGATCACAGCCATTTGCATTCACTCAATGACTGCACAGGTGTGTGTCTGACTGCCGAATCTGAAGCCCGAGATTCTCCTTGGAGATTTAAAGTAGAGCATCTCTTATTCAGGAGCCGTTCTTTAATCGGCTCCCTGCACCTGCGGCTTTGGCAAGTCATCAGGCACAAACTCTTGAAACTACCATAACTTACACAACTAATTTTAAATAAATCTTTACCGGCAGACTTACACCTGGGGACCAGATTTACAGTAAAATGACTGTCCGTAAAATGAAAGTTTTCAGCAGCCACTAAGATAATGTGCACCTTCTGGATCAAAAGTTTTTGAAACTTTATTTTTTTATACTAATCTTAATTTTATTGATGGAAATTCTGCTAAAAATGTTTGATAATAATGAAGCTTGCTGAACAACTTAAACAGCATTTGCAGCCTGATTTCAGGAGGAAACGTAACTATTTTATGTTTTGTTAGTTTAGTGGCTAATTTATATGAAATGAGTTTTGCTGTATGAAAAAGAGTTGTTTTTAAAAGGAGGTGTGGCACCAAACCCCATCCCTAATCCCGATCGTCATTGGGGGAAGTAAACTGTTGTAAATTGTACAAATGAGATTTGCCACTAAATCAAAAATTTACGAATTGCCATGAGAAAGCATTGGTATTTCTTTATTTCAGTTATTTGCCAAGCAAATACTTATTTTCATGTAGTTAAGTGTAATAATCAATCATTTTAATTAAAACACACCTTTGATGAAATTATAAGATAGTAAACCAAAAAAAAAAAAGCATAAGAAAATGAAGAGTTTAGATGAGAAGGCTAAGAAAAATGTTCATTTTTAAATGGAAATTTCAGATGGCACTTAGAGGTTTTTGCATATGAACATTTTTGGCTCTATACACCAACACAATGGATATGAGATGAAACAAACAAGATGTACGTTAACTGCAGACTGTCAGCTTTAATTTTCAGGCAATATTTTCTGCTCAAATTTAGCCAAATCCTTCAGAACTCACTGGACAGTGCTTCACAGTGCTGATGGAGAATGACCCAAAGCATACTGCAAAAACAACCACAGAGTTTTGAAAGGAAAGAATTGGAATGTTATGCAATGGCCAAGTCAATCACCTGACCTTAATCTGTTTGAGCTTGCATTTTACTTGCTGAAGACAAAACTGATGGGAAAATGTCCCAAGAACAAGCAGAAGCTGAAGACAGTTGCAGTAGAGGCCTAACAGAGCATCACCAGGATTGAAACCCAGCATCTGGTGATGTCTATGCGTTCCAGACTTCAGGCTGTAATTGACTGCAAAGGATTTGCAACCAAGTATTAAAAAGTGAAAGTTTGATTTATGATTATTATTCTGTCTCATTACATTTGGTCCCTTAACAAGTGGGAGGCATATATGTAAACTGTTATAATTCCTACAGTGTTCACCTGATTTGAATCTATATACCCTCAAATTAAATCTGATAGTCTGTAGTTGAAGCACATCTTGGTACTTTAATTTTTTAAATCCATTGTGTTGGTGTATAGAACTGTTAGAATTGTGTCGACCTAACTGTACTTGACAATAAAATATTTCAGGTATTTGGCATGAAAATATTTCTTCTTTCATATACAGTAGATAACAAAAACAAACAAACAAACAAAAAAACAAACAAACAAAAAACACTATATACAACTACTGAATATAAGCAATAAAAATTAATAATAAATGCAACCCAGGACCACAAAACCTATTTTAAAGGTATAGCTTTATACCCTTATGACTTGTTTTGTGGTAAAGTGTCACAAATGACAAAATTACTAAATTTAAAAAGCAAAAATAAATAAATAAATAAAATAAATAAATAAATATATACACACATATATATATACACACATACAATAAAGCCAGTAAAGTATCAGTAGGTTCATTTATGGGGCCCATTTATACAAGCTTCCACTGCCCCCGTCTCTTCCATTTGATCATGGCCAGACGAGCTGAGGGCAGCGGGAGGCAAAAAGGTGCTTATTATCCTCCTGTCTAATTATGTCTTGTTCTTTGGCTGAGCTGAAAAAAAAGCACATGCTGTTGAGATTTGAGTTTTAGACCACTTTAAGCGATCACTGTAATTCTGAGGTCAACAATGCACTCTGTGCAAACACAGGCCTGTTGACAGAGCTGCTGAAATTATACCTCACAACAACCATCGACTCCAGATTTCAGCATGAATTTGTTTGATATTATTCATACGATAGATATCAAAGTTAGGGATGCCCCTTCAAATGGTTCCTTGCCAAGATATATGATAATAATCATAATTTACAGTACTACTACTGTCAAACATATAGTTAAGTATGTGTCTGTGGCATTCCAGTTAAAAATACTGGTCACACTTTATTTAGATGGTCTGTTTTTAACATTGGATCTACATGTCAACTAATTCTCATTAGATTACAAGTAGACTTTTAGGTTGGGCTTAGGGTAGATGCAAGTTGACATGTACTTGCAAATTTTCTTATAGTCAATTAAATGTCTGTTGAAGGAGCAGTATCAACAGATATAAAGCAGACAGTCTACTTATACTCAAATGAGTTATGTCACATAATGTTGGTTATGTCAGTGGGTGTAAACAATTTTATGTATATCAGTATATTAGATGTGTGAGTCTCTGAAATAAAGATACCACACTTGAGCTACTTTTTTATTTTATGTTTAATAGACTGTACAAAACTTAATTCTAGTTTAGGCTCTTCTTTTTTGGGGGTACAATGTACAAAACATTACTTTAACCTTAATTTTTTTGGAATGTAATTTTTTACATTTGTTTTTTTCTGCAATTCACTTTACTGGTTGAATTACCACTTTTAGTCATTAAAATGCTTGGCTAATTAACTGATCTCAATAATATAAGAGAACTGTTAATTTTGCAATGATATTTAGATTTTCCGGGACCTAAACTGCAGCTCAGCATAAGAAGTTTGGCCAGAGGAAAAATAGTCGTGCCAAACTGAGCATGGTTTCTCTCTAGGTTTTCTTCTCTAGGTTTTTTTTTTTTTTTTCAATTGAAGGTTTTAACTTCAATTGGTGAAGTTTGTTTCACACTGCTGTCGCCATTGGCTTGCTTGGTTTGGGACTTGTTAAGCTGCGCATCGAAAGATTTGCTCTTCAGTGTTTGGACTCTCAGCAGTGAACATTAAACCACACTGAACTGAACTAAACTGAACTTCAACTCTGAAAACTGGACTGACAGTTTCAATTCACAAATTCAACTTTAGAGCATGTCTTGGGACTATGGGGAAAACCGGTGCACCCGGATGAAACCTACGCCAACACGGGGAGAACATGCAAACTCTACACAGAAATAGCAACTAACACAACTGGGATTCAAACCAGGGACCTTCCTGCTGTGAAGTGACATTGCTAACCACTGAGCCACCAAGTCGCACAGAACAATTTTTCATTTTCCTAATTTATGACTAATGTAAAGAAAGTCACCATCTTCCTCATTTACTTCAGTCATTCTGGTTAAAGGTGTTTTATTCAAGGCTTTAGAGAATACAGCAAACAACTTCACTTTGCTTATTTGTCAAATGCAGTTGGTTTAGAGATGCTCCTGTATAGTATGTGCTCTACTGTTGGTAAATACAGCTGTCAATCCATGTCACACACCAACTGAGTGAAAAAAACCTGTCAAAACTAAACTCACAATTTGTCTTTCAGTCAGTCGCTCCATCCATTTTATAAACATTTTTTTTTTACCCGTTTGACTGGACGAAGCACAGGCATCGAATCCCATACGACATCTGCCATTGTCTGTGACAATATTCTGTCACTCTCCAGTCAAAACATATCAGTCACGGTAATGAGACAGTGTTGATATGAACACAACACCAACTAGAATCGCAAAGCTATGGATCTTAGATGGATCGTACAGTTCTCTGAACCTTTAAGCCACAGGGTGTATTAAAGCTTTGTTTTTCTGACATGTGGAAAAGTGAAAACAGTAGGAGGACGTGAGGTATGTGGTTAATACTTGACAGCAAACTGGAACACTATTTAAAATGTGAAAATGTAATTTAACAGCGCAGCATGGCTGCACAAGACACAGCTATGAACTTGATGTGATACAAAGTTCTCTGAGCTTCTGCCAACTGTACTTAAAGGCTGATAAAGAGATGGAATGTCTTGCTTTATTGTCCTCACCCCACACACAACCTTTACTTTTCACTTTAAGGGCTTCGATATTCTCACAACAAAGCTCTTTTTTTGTTCTTTGCACAGGCTAAAAAGAAGTTTGAAATACATTTTCAGAAATACAGTGTTTGTGAACATCCTGATGTTTAGTTTGTCCTCGGTCCAGAAATTGTTTAAAGATGGAGAAAACTTTTCTGAAAGTTCACTTTGGAAAACCATTTCATACCGTACGTTTAATTTATGAATTGTGTTTTTGTATTTATGAACTGTTTTAAATTTACGAATTAGATTTTGCGCTTGCACAAACTGTGTTTTGAATTTACGAATTGTGTTTTGCGTATTTACAAATTTTGTTTTGATTTTACAAATTGGATTTTGTGCATTTACAAGCTGCGTTTTGAATTTACAAATTGGATTTTGCGGATTTACAAACTGGGTTTTGAATTTACGAATTGGATTTTGCGCCTTTACGAAATGTGTTTTCATTTAGGAATTGGATTTTGCATATTTATGAATTGTGTTTTGAATTTAGTTATAAAATTGAATTTACTACCTTATAATAACGACTGACGGGTTTATAGTTCACTTTTCTTCTCAGAATTTGTGTGATGTAAACTGCTAATATTGAAAATATTTAGAATTATGAAGTTTAAACTGTATTTATGAATTATGATGCAACTCCAGAATTAAAAGAGACAACACTGCAAAAAATGCAGTTACACACAATTCCGTCATGTTGTTCCAACAAAAATTGGTTAAGATATAATTTTTACAAATTTAAGTGGAACTTTCTTTTTCCTTCATCTTAGTCTCTATTTCAGCAACTATACATCTCGGCAACTATACCGGTATATGTTTTACTTAGCGAATGTCCTTCCAGCCGCATCCCAGTACAGGGAAACACCCATACACTCTTATTCACACACACCCATTCACTACAGCCTATGTATCACTATGCCACCTGGGCTGAACATACAACAATTAAGTTATCTCTAAAACAAACCTCAAGAATTATATTGAGTCAGCTAATTTAAAAAAAAAAAAGTTTGAACAAAATATTCTTTCTTATATAATATACTATTCTTTTTTTTAAAGAATTTGGTCACAAAATTGTGATATAAAAAAATTTGATCTGCAATAAATATACTCGAAATGGTGAGAATGGTGAGAATGTCAGAATTACAAGATGAGTTTTTTTTTTAAACTAAGAATTGAGTTAATATTTGGGAGAAAAAAAATCAGAAGATACAAACACAAAATAAATAAACTCAGAATTGCAAGATTCTGTCACATATAAATTATCTCATAGAAATCACAGAAATAAAAACGTTTAACTTTAACTGTCAACATTTATCCTTACAATTCAAGTCAGAATTTGTTAACACTTTAAAATAATGGTCCATTAGTTAACATAGATTTATAAATACCATAATAAATGTATAACTACTTGCTAGTAAATACATAAACAAACATTAACAAACAAGTAGTAATGCAGTTGTTACGTTACTTATTTTCTTTTGTTAACGTTACTAAAGGTTAAGTTAAGTTTAATTAACGTTTACTAATGTTAACTCACTAGTTAACATGCCCAACTTTAAATAATAATAATGCATTAGTAATGTTGAATGATGATTATTAAATACCTTGGTAATGTTAGTAAATACATTAACTAATGGACCATTACTCTAAAGTGTTAATTGTGAGATATGTAAAGCCAGAATTGTGAGAACCTTTTTCAGACCCAGAGCTGTGAAATAAAAACTAAATTACCCTTTTTAAATCCCCTTTCTCTTCGATTGCTTGAAGTATTTCAGGGCCTTAATAGTGAGATAAAGAGACCAACTAGCAATCCATCACTATAACAAACAGCTGTTTGTAAAAACATGTACATCATCTGATTAAATCAGTGATGGTATTGTGCAGAACACTCAATCTTCTGAGTGGTACAATGTGTGCAGTTCAACTGGTGAGATTATTAAAGCCATCTTTTGAGTCTACACTATCTTTAAACAGGGGAAAAAAGGACAACATTCTTACATTCATGTCATGGAAAAGTCGATAAGTTGTAATGAATGTCTGGCTTTGCTTCAGCGATAACAACACACAATACAATGGAGAATGCAGACTGGAGCGGTAGCTCAGCTTGAGTCCCTGTACCTCGCTGTTTTCTGCTATTGATCTTACACTGTTGCGCTTTACTCAGCTTGCTAACTTCTGAGCTGGGAGAAATCAGACAATTTTTGGTGAATAGGAGCGGCAACACAGGTTGATTAGTAACTATAATCGTAAAACACCAGGGGTTTGTAGAGGATAGTGACAAAAATTTTATATTTGAATGCAGTGCACTGCTTTCAAAACAGCAAGATGGAAAAACTAACCAGAGACAGGTAAACTTATCAGAAGTTAAACTTATTTATACATCATATAACGTAACAACAACAACAACAAAAAGATAAGACACATCAACATAAATTTTACAGTACGAACACAGTAAAAGAAATTGATTTCTTTAGTACTTTTTGTAGAGAATCTCAAAGCTGAATACATTTATTAAAGCAAATAATAATCACATCCAAAATAAGTTTGTTTTGACATAAGATGTGTGTATTTTATATATTTATTCTGTATATGTAACACAAACACACATTAAAACAAAATTATATAAAACTTTTCTGCATAGATATTTAAATTTAATATATAATTTGAATCAAATACATATAACAGCGGATCCCAACCAGTACCAGTCTGTGGATCAATTGGTACCGAGCCTCAAAAGAAATCATTAATTATTTCCATTTTAATTATTATCCGAGTTTGAACGATTATTTCTTTTGAAAAATTTTCTATTTTAAAAAACGACGATATTTAATTATATCTTGTTCACTTGAGTATTTTTGAGCAACATTTTTTAGTTGGATGAGACGTTAAACCAAGGTCATTGAAAAAATCCCAGGATGTCCTTCAAAAAAAAAAAAAAAGAGTAGGGGTTTAACCCGGCATCCTGGCCAAATTTGCCTCTGTCCATCATGGTCTCCTAACCACCCCCTTATCACTCTCTCATTACCACCAATCAGCTGGTGTGTGGTCTGGCGCAATATGGCTGCCGTAGCAACATCCAGGTGGATGCTGAACACTAGTAGTGGATGAGAAGATTCCCCGCAAAAATGTGTAAAGCGCTTTGAGTGTCCAGAAAAGCGCCATTAAAATTTAACCAACAAGATATCAAAATTAGAAAGAAACAGACATTTTGGAAAGTGTCTTTGCAAAGGGGAAAATGCTCACAAAATGGGAAAGGGAAGGACCCACAAACTGCCAAAGAATGGATCCACAAGCCATTTGTCAAAAAATCTGGTGAGTCCAGTATGTCTGTGTGTGCAAGAAGAGATAGCAAATGACAGCGGTCATTCACATATTGTGTCTTTTGCGTGCCAAAATTTGTTAGTTCCAACAGAGGCACACAGCTTGCGTGCGCATATTGAAAGCAATGCGTGCAAGCCTTCCAGGCACCCAGGCGCCCCTAGTTAAAAACATGAGTCACGTGACAAGAACTGATCAGCTTCATATTATGTGTGAAATATAAACATTTCGGTAGCACAGCAGCACTTTTCAATTTTGGCCATAATTAAACTTGTATCAGAGTTGCAGCAATGTTTTGTCTGCTGGTCATCCTCTGAGAAAATAGTTGATGGTTACCAAGCATCATCATCTACTTACACAGATCCCCCGGGTCGCAGTAAAATTGTCAAGCGCAGACCGGTCCACGGTGACAAAACGTTTTCTCAAATAGATGTATGCATGTATTTATATAAACACAATAAACCCACTGTACACACAAATCCACACACATATTACATCAAAATAAACTACGTGATAATTTGCGTTTAATCTTTGCTCAGCACTAATTTACATCTTTCTATTTTTGTATTTACAAATGTGACGCATATGCAGTGAAGCTCTTTAAAGCATGAGAAAATTTCATGACACACTACAAATGTTAGGGTTAAGTGTGTATTGCAGAATTGCAAGCACTCACTTTTGGCAGTTTTACACCTACTTAACAGTTCTTGACCTCAGTGAGCTACAAACAAAAATTAAGTATCACTGGAAAGAAGACACTTTGAGCTTTACTATGCACATAATTACTATCAAGTGTAGATTTGAATTACACATTTTACATATTATTTAATATATTTCATATTATAGTTAAAAATGCTAAAATTTATAAAAATGTGTATTTAATTTTCAATGATATACAGTATATTTGACCCCAGACTGCAAAACCAAAACCGAGATATATACAATAAATAAGCTTTCCATTGATGGATGGTTTGTTAGGACAGGAAAATATTCGTCCAAAATACAATGATTTGAAAATCTGGAAAAACTCAAATCTGTAATTTTGACCCAAGCAACGTATTTTTTATTTTTTTTTATGCTTTGTGCTTAAGGTTTTGTGATCCATGCTCTCACTCATCCACACACATAAATAAACATATTTCAACATTTCTGCCCTTTCAATTTCAACTCATGAACCTATTTTTATACTCTATATTTTTAACAAACCTGATTGCATTGTATTTTGTGTTAGTTGTGGAGTTCTCATAATACAAAGCCACACCGCAGGCAGATCAAATAAATAGATATAGAGATCTGTATGATTCTTGACACATTGTGTTAGTGTGTGCGTCTGCTTCATTCTTATCTTACAGTGTTTTCCTGCGCTGCCAGAAGAATCTCTTCATAATAAAGAAGTTGATCTACTTCAAAGCAGTCGCTGGGTTTCTCCACCAGCTCTATCAGAGTCTGTCTAATGCTCTCCTCGCTCTCCTGCTTCTGTCTGGCCTGCTTCAGATAATCATAGACCTTCAGGAACACCTCCTCACCCAGCCTCCGACACACAGACCTGTAATAAAACATCAGAACACAAATTTATATAAAAAGTGAACATAATCCTCAGTACATAAATGATTGCGTCTCACTAGTGTACACTTAAACTGCAAGAGACTCAACGTGATTCAATGCTCCAATATAATGAAATCAAGATCTTTTTCACTCTTTGATTGAAAAAGGGAGAATTACGTTTGCAGTGTTAAACTGATAAGCAGTGCTGTTCACACTGATAAGAACAACATTTAGTTTAAAAACCGCACAAACTAGAAGTTGCTGCAGACTGTTAATTTAATATGATGATGCAATTCCAGCTGAAATGGAATATTAAGTAGAGGGCAGGGCTTTAAACTTGTGCTCCTCCTGTCATCTTTCACTTGCAGCAAACCAAAAGTTGCAGGGGCGTGGCTAAACACACTCTGCCCAAGCCGTCAAACAGAGAAGAACAGCCATTCTACAGTAGGAGCAATTGGTCAGATTTTGAAATAATTTTTTTGTATACATTAAATTGCTAATATGAATTGTTCACCTTAAGACTAACAATGCACACTAGCAAATCAAAACATTTTGCAAATTTGATAGGTATTCAATCCTCAAAACAGTCAGTTCATGTAGCGGTGCGTGACTGTCAGCTGAAGCGCTCCATAGTGATAAATAGATGCTGTTCAAACCGATTCTGTACACGTGATTTGAAGCAGAGCGAGAGTGGACACTCTAGATTTGGGTGCATGTTTGAACAGACATATACCCATAAAAATAAATAATAATAATAACATCTAAACAAGTTGATCTTGCTGGGTTTTCTTTTCAACACAACTAATTTGT
The DNA here is from genome assembly GCF_052040795.2 of Danio rerio. Classification (NCBI taxonomy): domain Eukaryota; kingdom Metazoa; phylum Chordata; class Actinopteri; order Cypriniformes; family Danionidae; genus Danio; species Danio rerio. Next base: position 46,986,259 of record NC_141036.1, on the reverse strand, counting down.
CTTAAATGGGCATAAAAAGCTAAGAAAGCAACCAAAGTCTTTCATTATAGATCGGTATATATTTAAAGTAACACCTCTTTTTAATGTACGGGATATCCCTTAATTTCAAATCCCGATGTTGAAAGGTATGGGTTAAACCTTTAAATTGCACTTTAAACTGAATACTAGTATCTTGAAAAATATCTAGCAAAATATTATGTACTGTCATCATGGCAAAGATTAAAGAAATCAGTTATTAGAAATCAGTTAATAAAAGTATTATGATCGGAAAATTATCGTCTGAAAAAAATCTTGTTTCCGTTCAAAAGAAATTGGGCAAAAACATACAGGGGGCTAATAATTCAGGAGGTAAGTCATTTTCAAGTACTTTTCAGTTAAGACCGCTCAAACGTGCCATTTGGTGTAGAATTCTTATGCACAGCCTCTTTAAAACTGCAAATAAACAAACTTCTATTCTGAGTTTTTGCTCTACATGTATCCTGAAGCATTCAGAGTGTCAACACTGTGGGACAAGTGGATGCATCCAAGCGGGACCTCTTGTAAAATGGCCCCCTGACAGGTGTTGGGAATGTGAGCAGGCAGCGTGAATCACATCCTCCACTCAATGTCAGTGTGATCTCTACCGGCACCTTTGGACCCCTCAGCAAGAGTAGAGCGGCCACACACACACACATACAGACACACACATACACATGCATGCATGAGGTGAAATGTGTCAACAGCTGGCAGACCAAAAATAGACTCTTTCCTGTTCTATCCAATGGAGTTAAAAATAAGCAATGCCTCAGTGAGTATGTCAATTTAGAGCAAGAGTGATAATGATTTATATGAGTGAGACTTTGGAGAGTTCCAATGATTTATGAGTTGGTGTAAGTGTTCAACTTTTTGGCAAAGATGGAAATGTTCAGATAATCTGTAACCTGTAGTTAAATATATTAGTTAATTGGCAGTTTATAGCATTTATCGCAATTTATGTTTTATGAGAGAATTTAGTTCTTCTGTGGTATTGAATTTAGGAGCTTGATCTCTCTTTTGACAACTATAAAGTCCCCATGAACCGAAAGCTGCGACTGTAATTTTTTTCATATTGTGACAGTTCCTAGAGAAACTGAATATTAAATGAGAGAACAGTGGGTGTGGCTTGTGTTTTTTTACTGCATGCTGATTGGATGTAGGCATTTCAGAAAGATCGGGAAAAGGGTTTGGGGGGAGTATATACAACCTAAAAGACTCCTCCTCCTCGCCATTTCTGTTTGTTGTCAAAACACGGTTAAGGCAGCATGGTTAAATAGGTTATATTAAATGAATGATGCCACACCCAATTTCTAAGATGCATAATCTGACAATTTAACTAAAAACAAAACAAAACAGCAAGTACTTTTATTTTTAGATTTTAATTAAAGATTAAAAGGGAAAACCTTTTCTTTCTTATTGACATGCATAGATTAATTGTTCAACACAAAACTAGCAATGTGAGCCAACAAAATTATACGGTTAGGTTTGATTTCATGGGGACTTTAAAAGTTGAAAAATGGACATTTAATGACATTTTTGGTAGTTGGAGTTTGTGTATTATACTGTACTCTTAGGTTGGTTGTGTAAATTATGGTAGTTAAAAAGGGTTGATAGCAGCCAGTTTTATCTCTCTTATTATATGGATGTAGATTTTTTTAATGTTTTCATTTTTTTAACCGTTGATACAAGGCAGGATGGATCCATGCTTCCATGTTGCCGATGCCATATTCTGACCTTACCATCTGAATGTCACAGCAGAAATCGAGACTTATCAGACCAGGTAAGGCTTTTCCAATCTTCTATTGAGCAATTTTGGTGAGCCTGTGCAAATTGTAGCCTCAGTTTCCTGTTTTAAGCTGACAGGAGCGGCACCCGGCATGTTCTTTTGCTGCTGTAGCCCATCTGCCACAAGGTTGAATGTGTTGTGCATTCAGAGATGCTATTCTGCAGACCTCAGTTGTAACGAGTGGTTATTTGAGTAAGTGTTGCCTTTCTATCAGCTGGAACCAGTCTGGCCATTCTACTCTGACCTCTGGCATCAACAAGACATTTGCATCCACAGAACAGCCGCTCACTCGATATTTTCTTTTTTTTTTTGGACCATTCTCTGTAAACCCTAGAGATGGTTGTGCGTGAAAATCCCAGTAGATCAGCAGTTTCTGAAATTCTCAGACCAGCCCGTCTGGCACCAATAACAATGCCACATCTAAAGGCATTTAAATCACCTTTCTTCCCCATTCTGATGCTCGGTTTGAACTGCAGCAGATCGTTTTCACCATGCCTAAATGCATGAGTTTCTGCCATGTGATTGGTTGATTAGAAATTTGCGTTACGAGCAGTTGTACAGGTGTGCCTAATATAGTGGTTGGTGAGTGTACAATGATTTGCCTAATTGCCTTATTTAGCCTAGTTACCCTACAGTATAGTTAAGCATTTAAATGCCACTTTAAGCTGAATACTTGTATTTTGAAAAAAATATTTAGTCAAATATTATGTACAGTCATCATGGTAAAGAGAAAATAAATCATTTATTAGAGATGAGTTATTAAAACTAGTATGTTTAGAAATGTCTTGAAAAAAATCATTCTTTCCGTTAAACAGAAATTGGGTAAAAATGTCCAGGGGGGTAATAATTCTGACTTTAACTGTATATCATTGCCTTCTCTTCCAAACAAAGAGACACAAAAACCAGAATCCTCAGGCATTGCAAACAAAAATGATTTGGACTTTCCAAGACAGGGAGCCTTATTGTTCTGGACAGTGCAACATTTGTGACACAAAGTGTGAAAAGCTCAGAGTAAATGATGGATTGCAGGCCACTGCAGCTTAGAGGTTTCATCTGAGAGGGTTAAGGATTACAAGGTTTGGGTTAGTTTCACTCAGCACCCAAAAGCCAGAGTAATGTCATCTGGCAGAGTATAAGGATAGAAGGAGACAACGAAAGAGATGAACGATTCCCCTCTTACAAACCCAATTAAAAGAAACACAAGGGGTCCAGACTCCAGAAGATGTGTGTGGGCTTTTTGTCCATCTGTAGCCATCTAAACGGAAAGAAACTACAAGAGCAGCTTTCTTAGTCCTAATTTAACCCTTTTGTAGCACGTTTCATTTATTCTTTCTTTTTAAAGTTAATTACTGCACTAATCAACCAGTGCCACTGTACATTTGTTGCTTGCTGTTAATAAACAAAAAGTGTCTTCTGACTGTAAGAAAGCTGAGTCCACCTTGCTTTTTAACTACTAAAAAAACAGCAATTGTTTAAAATGTCTAAACTAGTTAATTATGGTATTAAAATGTGTTTTCATTAATCAGATCATATGTGAATGGTGCTTAATGCAGATTTAAACAACACTGAAAAATATGATTCATTGGATATACTCAATTTTTAAAGGGGTGGTCCAGTACAATATTATTCATTCATTTTCTAGTCGGCTTAGTCCTTTTATTAATCCAGCGTCTTTATTTAAAATAATAATATTTATATTCTTTTATTAATCACAGCAGAATAAACCACCAACTTATCCAGGACGTTTTTACGCAGCAGATGCCCTTCCAGCCGCAACCCATCTCTGGGAAACAGTACGATATCATATTTTAAATTTTAGTTGATGTGCAAGCTTTGTGAAAATAAACAACATCTCTAAATGTAATACACTCAAGTTCAATGCAAAGGGAGAAAATGGCTTTTACAGAGCACACAGAGAAGGGCGGTGGCCAGATGCGCTTTAATATTATAGCAGAGAAAGTTAAAATTCCGTCCAAATGCTGCTATTTTCACAGAGCTTTTTCTGTTTCTGCATTTGGGTTTCCAAAGTACACGGCACAAAGAGGGAAGTGCTTACAAAATTGTATTAATATTGCAATATACTGTATATAGCAGAATAACAAAACATCACAATGTTAGATTTTTCCAATATCGTGCAGCTCGAATAAAAAATAATCACTGAATCAGTGTTTCAAATGTGGAAACACATTAAGAAATTTTGTAAACCATATGTCACGTAACACAATCAGCAAAACACTAAATCAGGGGTTTTCAAACTGTGGGTCGCGACCCACTAGTGGGTTGTACAGTGAACAAAGGTGGGTCACGCAACGTCACATAGCTGCAGCTATATTTACATTGCGGTGAATCAAAACCAGTACGATTGACGGCAATAACTTAAAAACCTCTTGCCCTAAAAATATCTGAAGTGTGTTTCCTACAAAAAGACAAAGCTAGTTTTGTTTCACAGCTGTCTTTTTCTTTTTTTCGCTCGACATTACGAGCACTGCTCTGTTTGAGCTCTCGCAATCTGCGTTTAGCCAGTAAAGCTAGCGCAGAGCAGAGCTCTCAGTAAGGGACCGTCTGAAAAGTGCTTTTTTTCCTAGTTTTTTTCAGGGTTTTTTTTTGCTCTGTCCTGCGTGTTTTATTTTAAACACTACTAATTTTCTCTTAAATGAGCACAAACAGTTATTAAAGTAGTCGAATGCTTCATTATTGATCTGTGCATTCTTACATTAACACCTCTGTTATCAAACAAAACACAATGAGAGATTCATTTGCTGCTCTTCACTAAATAACTATAGTAACTTTAACCAATATGCAAATACAATTAAAAGTGAAATAGATTTTAGTGCTTTATTTAATTTCTGTATAGGCCATTGATTTTATAGGCTAAACCTTTTATTTTATTGTCAATATTTTCTAATGTTTGCTATGTATTCTATAATTTGAAGCTATTTATTGTCTCATATTTTTTACATCCCAACGTTGGACAGATTGCTAATCAATAAATACCTATAGTGCTATCTTTTAGCTTTAACGTCAGCTAATGTTGTGGAAGGGCATAGATGTTATGGAAAATAGTAATGGAAAATAGTGTTACTACCCCCATCATTCCTTCCTCAAGCAAATGTGTAAATATTAGATGTATTCAGCAATAACGTTAACTGCATTGGCATATTTATCTGACGTTTTCCCAGCTTGTAGTAGTCGATCAAAAAGCTATTTAGTTTCTTATGACTACACTAGCAGTGAAATTTACTGCAATGTGACGGGGCTTGATCATAATCCAGAAGCTTAATCAAAGGTTGATCATATTCTCTTCTAAAAAAAGAAGAGAATCTTTTTCAACAACAAAAACAAAGATCACAGTTACAGCCAGCATCCCACAAAAAGCACTTTGAGCCTCATTTTGTGCATTTCAAATTGCAAAATCCAAAAAGCCGCACACCATATATTTTTGACTGCTTTAAATTTTTTTTTAAACTCATTTTTCCATAATAAAATATTATGGTGGGTCTTGAGATTGAATTACTTGCCTAGGTGTGTCCCGGAATAAAAAAGTTTGGGAATCCCTGCACTAACTTATACTCTCAGAGATAATAGTACAAAGTTTGTCACTGGGGTGGTACCATTTCAAGTACTACACTTTTGTACCGTATACATAGGTGGGCATTAATACCTTTAGGGTACATTTCTGTACCTTTAAGGTTCACTTTTTGTACTTTTAAGGTACTGCGAGTTACACAGATGTACTTTTTAGGTATTCATATGTACCTATAAGGACCTGTTTGGAACCAATTGACAGATTGTGTAAATTTTTTCTGAGAGTGTACCTCAGGAAGGTCTTTCAGTTTCACAAACTTATTAATTAGATTAATTAATAAAAAAAATCCATCTTTATTCCACGCTAAGAATGAATGAATGAATTATTAAATTGCAGTTTATTTAAACAAATGCATTTTCACTAGTGGACATTTAATACACCATAACAAAAAACATTTTAGGACATGGAATAGACTGAAATTTTTCTTTAGACTAAGATGAAGTTCTTTTAAGAACAACTCACAGAAAGGAAATGTAAACTGGTTATTCTATGGCATTACTGCCAAAAGCCTCTTTTGGAGCCTTTATTTTTTAAAAATAAAGCCTTTATTTTGATTTCAATGGGAATGGTACAGCTCTGAAAGACTCAAATCAGCATTCGATTATAAAACAAGTTAACTCAAATGTGTAAAGCCCATGGTTGTTTTCCAAATAAAACAATATATGTTTCTCTTCATGCCCAGAAAAAAACACCCTCAATCATATCTGCGACTTTCAATTTTTATCTGTATCATAACATAAAGCTATTTTCTATAACAGATGAAAATATTCTAATAGAAAAGACACCCCCTGCTGACAATGTTATTGAACCACATTTATTTAGAGAGCATGCTTTGCTTTTGGCCAAGAAGTTTTGCTTTTGCCTTTACTTTTGGAGTCAAGGGCATCAATAAACATTAAGCACAACACTGCTATTAAAAAAAATAGATTTGTTTAATACTTAAAAGAACATTTTGATTTCAAATCGGTTTTAATCTTTCTATTTCAATGTTTCACTTTTAATTTAACCTCTAACCTTATTGTTTTTTTAATTAATTGCAAAATTTAACAATTTCTGTGTTGATAACATTGCTACAGTAGACTACATTTCTTCTCAGTGTCGATGTTACTGTATATGCAAAAAAAGCAAGTGTTGAAAAGCTAAATAAAGAGCGAGTGGAAAATTGCCAAATGACATTTTGTGAGTCATTCTATGAAATGGATGCATTTTGGCAGTTTGCAGTTCATATATCTGCATATCTCTTCATGACATCTCGAAAAGCTTCCATGAAACAACCAGCAGCTATTCACATAGAGTCAATCCCAATGATCAGATCCACTTATAGAACTTGTATGCTTTTGGTTTTTGCACTTTCTGTTTAACTGAGAAGGAGCAGCCAATGTGAGATGTTCTAATTGATACCAAACCTCACTGATGCCTTTGAGCCTGAATTCAAGCAAATCCAAAAGACAACAGCCAGTGGCCTTCCAGTATTCCCAGCTGAGTGAAAGCCTTTAGGGAGGAACAACTACCAATTAATGTCAATGGTGCAGATTCCTTGAGGCTCTGGTAATGACATAAAACACTTCATGAGTCAATGTAAGAAGAAAAAACCAAGGCCCAAGAGCATAAAGGAATCCCTCCAGTTAACACAGAGAAAAAGTGACATGGAGTTAGAGGAATAATGGACTAATTAGCATGTGAAAAGTGGCTTTTAATAATGATGAACTGACATAACGGGTGCCACACACTAGCTATGTTTCCATCCGAATAAGTCAACTAAATTTATGCGCAAAACTGGATTATTGCATAAAAGATGTGCGAATAAAGCAGCGTTTCCATCCAACAAGTCAACGAGAACAAAAGCGTCACTTCCAGATTAACTAGCGCCAAATATCAACTATAAAAACCGAATTTACAGTGGTAGGAGACTGCGTTAATCTTGTCTTTATTTAATAAATGACTTTCACCTCAGAAGACGATGCCAACATGCAATGAACACGTGGTGTTTGTAGGCGCAAGATGCGGAGTGCAGACGCTCATTACAATCCTGGAGGTATTAATATTATAATAAAGTAATACTGAAATGGTTATGGCATTTTAGAATGAGCAAAACAACATGTCAGATGTTTTATAATGTGGTCATCCTGCTGTTTTTTTCCATTCACACACATTTCTATCATCACATTACAATTATAACAAAATCACATGACCTTTTTTAATGCACATACTGGAATTTGTTCGGTAAAAGTGTTTTCATCTTAGTTCATGCAGATCTTTTCTTAAAAAAAAAGTTAAACACGTATATTTTTCTTAATATTATTATTCTATTTGATTTAAAATTCATTTTAATTAAATGAAATATTGTATTTATTTTTTTTAGTCACCAATAGTAGCTACGTTTTCATCCACCTATTTAAAAAATGCATTCATGGGAACACCAAGATGTCCATTCATTTTGAAAATGTACATAAAAATAGGTGGGTGGAAACATAGCTACTGTTGCTGACTAAAAAAAACAAATGAAATTAGTTAGACTTCTTTCTTGACTTCACACAGAAAAAGCAACGTGTGGCATGACATCACCGCTGTACTGACTCTGTCAGATAAATAATGACTGATCATGTATGATGACTAATCAAAAACTGTTCAGTCAATTATACTGAATGGCGTTCGGAAACTATAAACTATTGTTTATTGTGTACAATATTCATCAACAATATATAAAAAAATATAATGATGGCGATGTCCAAGAAGACGATACTAGCATTAACATCCGTTGTAACCATATATGGTTTACCTAGATCGTGTGTGAGTTATTGTGTGTGGCTGAAACGTGTGTTGGTCTGTGGGTCTGCAGCTGGATATTATTGGCTTGAAGCAGAAAGCGCGAGTACTGTATGTCTGTGGTCTGGAGGTATTATAAAGTTTATTATGTCAACATTTCCATAGCAAACTGTGAGATATGTAAACTTTGTTTTCACAAGCTTTGGAGACATAGCATAAATTCTGCTTTAAATAATAGGTAACCTATAGTTTTGTTATGAGCCACGGCTGTGTTCAAAATGACATCAACGTTTTCAAAGCACACTGCAAAGGAGCGCAAATGTAAACATGAAGATCATTAAAAATTAACTGTAAAAATACTTTGAAAGCAAATTACACCTAAGAAAGATTACTTTAATGCTGTTTTTTTATTTTTTTATATATAATTCTAAGTTTAAATGTTGGAATGTTCTAAAGCAGGGGTGTCCAAACTCGGTCCTGGAGGGCCGGTGTCCTGCTGAGTTTAGCTCCAACTTGCTTCAACACACCTGCCAGGTGGTTTTCAGTTTATCATGTAAGAGCTTGATTAGCCGTTTCAGGTGTGTTTGATTAAGATTGCAGCTAAACTCTCTAGGACACTGGCCCTCCAGGACCGAGTTTGGACACCACTGTTCTAAAGGAATAGGGCATAGGGGGGATAACTGGGAATAGAACACAGCCAGGAACAATGTTTCTAACATGGTTCTAACTCCAGAGGTCGCAAGCATAGAAATTCAAATCAACGAACTATGTTTTTTACTGACAGAACTTGCGACCTTAGTTGACTAACCATGGTTTTCAGAAACTCAAAACTTAAAATTAAATGACTCGAGGGCTAAAAAAAACCCGATCAGGACACAGTCTAGTTTGAACTAGCTTAAAAAATATTATTACAAAAAGAAAAAATAATAATAATTGAACACATTTTTGAAGAGAGAAATCAGTGAAACAACTTACTAAACAATATTAAGTTGAAGCTGCTTTTTAATTTTTTTAGTTTATCAAACTGGTAAAACATTCACTCCCAGAATGATCCAGAATAACACAAGCAACCCTATTGTTTTCCAGCAGGACACCACTGTCACTGCTTCTCATTAGTTCTGTTATTCCTGTCTTGACACAATATCTAGCAGGTCACTTGAGAGTGTCAAGCGTCAATGGGAAAAGTTGTGCCTGGAGGCTGACAGCACTCATATCATACAGGTGTCAGGCCTGATGAGTGGCAGACAACTGCTGATGTTGAGGAACGCCAGCGCAATCCTCCAGCCCGCTCAATCCTCCGCAGTAATGGGGATGGGATATGAGCGTGTGCGGTCTGGGATTAAATCGATTGTGGCCCCCCTGCCCACTTCAGCGTGAGGTAATTGCTGTCTCCTTCTCTCCACGCTTCCCTGGAGTTTCACTGTGACTCTGGAAGTTTGTGCACTCCAGCATGGAGAAACTGAGACAGAAAATTGCTTTATTTTATGAACTGCACAGAATACGTGTATGGGTTTATTAGAGAGAATTTAAAGAAGCCTGTCAGGAGCAGGTTATGGCTTTGTTATAAACACCGCTTTAATTAATAGTAAAGTCTCTGTGAGAGGGAAAAACTGCAGGTTGTTGTTAAGGTTTCAGCATGAAAATTAGGATTTAAAAATACTGAGGTACAGAGTGGATGGGGGAAAATGGATACATCTGAAAACTAAGGCGGGGCTGCAGACATTCACCTACTGTATCTGATAGGAGCTTTTCCTCAATATTAAGTAGCCTACACACACAGTTCAGTTCTGCATTCTCTCAGTGGAAGATCAGACTTCGCAAGTTTGATATGGATAACAAACTCCCAGGTGTACTTTATAAAGTCATTCACATCACCCTGGCTATTCTGTTTCACTGTCTTAACAATAAAATGAAAACATGATGTGAGGAACTGACTATTTTCATTTTGATATTAGCAACTTAACAGACAGCAAAAATGTTGAGGCGTTGTGCAGCTGCATAATATGAGCGTCATCTTCATGCATATTTATAACAAAATGGAGCCAATAAAATTACTGCCTCCTTTTGTTTTCATTGAAAATACGAAACATACCATCTTTTTCACTGAATATCAGTTTTAATAATCAATAATGGGCATTTTAAAAGTATAATGTACAATGAGTTTATACAATAGAGAAAAAAAAGGCAAGCAATCAATTGTGCAGAATCGGTGTCCGCGGTTACATTAATTAACATATTAATCTAACTTATACTTGCGCTCATCTAAAACACGTTACCTGAGAACAAGTAATAGATTCAAAAGACTAAAGGTGGGGAATATGTTTTAATATATAGACAACAAGATGAATTATATATCACGTTTAACAAATATAGTGAGATTAGATCCAACGGGAGATGCTTGATGAACAGTCTGACTTGCAGAGCTCTTATATGGGTATGTGCTCAAAGCACGCTGCAGCACATGCCAAAGTGTGTGTCTGTGTGTGTGTGTGGTCACGTGATGTGTGTTTTCTCCATTTTAATGTGGACAGAGAACTGTTCAGAAACGCTGGGTGGAACGCAAGTGTGGACGCGGATTGATTTCATTCTAAAACGCCATTGAGTTGCTTTTTGAATGTGTCTGTCATGATCCCGTTTTTACAGTGGCCGGGAAGTGCAAAACAACATAACAAAGTATGAAACTTTTATGAAGCTTGAGTCAAATTTACATTTTGGAAAACATTTTTACTCATCATAAGACACAATTATATATTGAAAAAACTATTTTTACCAAGGATGAAACAAATTTACACTTTAGAAAAAAAAATTAAGATGCAAAACACTTTTACCAGTCCCCAAACAAATTTACAATGACAGATTCTTTAGGTTAAGGGAATATATTAAACACCGGAAAATATCAGCTTGTGTGTAGACACAGTCCACAAAGCACAGCATATGTTGACGGATATAGATATCAAAATCCACCTCAACATGTGTAGTCTTAAATACCTCAGTTAGATAGGTTGATTAATACTCTTGCTGAACTTTGTGACTTGGGTTCGAATCCCGTTGATGACATGTAAATTATAACTATTTCTTTACATTAATTTTGGTTGTATACTGATCTGCTACAAAAATATTAAAATTAAAAATGTTTACAAAGACACTGACACCAAGTAGTAAGAATATTTATTTGGTATGGGCATGTTTTGTTGCTGTGAAAAACTGACGAATCTGCCAATCCGCAAATGTGAATAGTTTACGTTTGGAAAGGGTCACCAGTTAAACCGTAACACTGGCTTCATTCAGTCCTCAAGAAATTTAACACATTGATGCAGTATATCTGGTGTTTCCGTCTGGTCCGCGTTCTTTAGAAACTTCAAACACTGACCAAACAATAAAAAGCAAAACCGCGTTAAGCTGCGGATGTGTTTGTCACAAAACAGGCAAAAAAAATCACTCGACCACAGTCCATGTTCGGTCACCATAAACTTTATTTACGCCATGTAATCCACAACAATTATGAATTTACATGTAATTTTTCATGTTTCATGTAATTTTGGGTGTTTTGCTTTTTATTTGTCGACTTTAACTGCAGTTTGGCACTTTTACTTTCATTCAGGAACATTTCATGCATGCCACTATGACAAATGAGATATTGGATGCGAGTATGAACTGTTGGAAGAGTGTTGTTTTAATGTTTGGTATTTTATGCTGCAAGCTGTATGGGTGAGAAAAAACTCTGCATTTCATGATGCAGGGATGCAGTCCTTTACTGATTCAGTAGGTGCAGAGAATAGTGTCAAACAGCCGTGTGTGTATAAACTATCCGATTGCAAAATGTGGCGAAAATTCTAGACGATGGTAATAGTTTGATTGCAGTGTTTACATGCTGTACTGCACTTCAATAATGTGTCTAAAATTAAAACTCTACATCTTAATTCAGTGTTAAGTGCAACTGTAAGAGCTAAAAGCAATATTACTTTTTCTTCCGACTCTTTTTTTCTGCACTAAAATGTTTCAAATGTTTAAAATTAAAAGAAAAATAAAACTCCTCCTTTACTCCTCCTAGATCATTGACCAACTTTTAATCATATTAGTACCAAGTGTGCTTCACTCAATGGCAAACAAAAACAATAAATTGAAGCTAAACCATTGTAGAATTAAACACAAACAAATTTTTAGCACAATAGCAGCTATTGGTCCAACATAGGCTCATTCTGAAAACATAGCCCTATATACATTTCTGGAGATCACGAATTATGTAGCCAGAGCTACATATGGCTGTATTTCATCTTTACAATGAACGTTATGGGGCGGTATGACAGCATTCCTTTTCTTGCTTACCAGTTGACCGCTTACCTCCATATGGACGGTTTTTCTGCTGTTACTAGTTTGTCCGGTAGTTCGACAAATATGTTGGCGGACTTGAGATGCAAAGTGGAGTTGACCGCGACAAAGAGGTTTGAGTTCAGCGAAGAACAGTTCCAGAAAGCAGGTAAGACAAAAACAAAAGTAAAAAAATAAAATAAATAAGTAAATAGCGGTGAGAATGTGGTAAAATCTGAAAACGGGATAAAAATCAGGCGAGGGCTTTTCCTTTCTGGATTGCTATTTAAAACACTGCTGTTGGGTTTAGGGAAAGGGGTGGGTGGGGGGATTGGTCAGTTGGTCAGTCAGTACGATTGGGTTCTATATCTTTTTGAGTTCCTGTTTTCGTTAAACACAAAAGAAAATATTTGGAAAAATGGTAGAAACCGGTAACCACTGCCTTCTATAGTAGGAAAAACAAATACAATGTAAATCAATGCTTAGAGGTTTCCTGCATTTTTAAAAATAATTTCTTTTGTGTCTCAAACAGGTTTAAGACAAGTACAGGTTGAGTAAATGATGACATTTTCAGTTGTTATCCCTTTAACATTTAGTATAACTGATTAATATATTTTAATGAAACCATTAATACCAACCATTAATATTAAAGATAGCGTGAGGAAGCGTTCAATTATGCCGACTTGGTGCTGATGAAACTTTATTTATTCAATAATTTATTTTATCAATGTTGAAAACTTTTTATTTCTTTTGGATTTTTTGATCAACAAAGTTCAAAAGACGAGCATCCATATGAAATGAAGCATTTCTGAAACCTTTACGGTCACTTAAAATTAATTCCCAGCATCCCTTCAAAGCCAAACATGTTAAAAATGTATTTCATTACCGTGATGAATGATATCTACCTCTCTGCATTTTGCTAATTATTTTTATTCATACACTAATAGCCTGAAATGACAGCTCTAAGTCTTTGGGGAAAATTCATTCCTGCTTTGTTTTCCTCATTAGGAGCATTTATTCTGATGGTGACAAACAACAGTCCACACTGATTTATCCTTACAAAACTCCAAAAAGTTGACTCTGGTAACTTTCTGAAAAGTACACTCTGGTGTACCAAACTTCTCAAAAATGAAATACTATAACTGTCACACATAAAAACACTCATAATGTTGAGACAACTAAATCGAGAGGCATTATAAAAGTCCTTTCTTGTGAAGGACAAAGCTCAGTCATAACGTTTAACACGGAGCCCAATCAAACTCCTCTATTATTATAACTCACGACTTTGTCAAGAAGCCAAGAATAAAGACAATTACAATTGAGAGACCTTTGAGATCCCGACGACCAGCCCTCTTTAAACTGTTGTCTCATAAGTCAATTTCAGACAGTGCTTTCACATAAGAGAGGCGTTCAAAAAACTTGCTGTAAACACACACACACACATATATATATATGCCCACTCATAGTCCATTTCCAGCTGATTAGTGGTGGTAATCAAGGCTGAGCTGCAATCAGCCTCCACTCCCAGCATGATAAACATAACCCTCCACCCGCCCATCCACTTTCTGCCCAACTACAAGCTCTCTCTTTTCTTTTGCAATCACCACTTTCCAACCATCTATCCACAGAGAGAAAAGGAGAGAGAGAGAGCTGTGCTCACAGAAAGGGTGTGGAAACAGAGGAACATTTCCTACTGTACTGTGATTACCATCACCACATCAGAGCAGAATGTTGCTCAAAATTTCAACAAATTATACCAAATTTTATGACATCCCCCATTTGCGAATTATTATGTCCCATTCTAGATGAAAACTCTACAATGATTACAACAAGAGGGAGATATGTACCAGCCTGCCACAAACTACGACTGTCAGCCAGTGGGTAAATTATTTCTTAAATATTATATGCTGTTGAACAAAGTTATCATTTATTTATACAACAAATAATAACTTGACTTCTAGTTGATCATTTGGTATCAAAAGTGGCTCATATGAAAGGCAAAGGCCTCTAGATTACACTTATTTTACCAAAATAAAATATGATCAAGCCCTGATTTTTAATGAAGGTCTGACTTTGCTTAGACAAATGTCTTGTCACTTAACTGAAATAATGTACAGTATAGAATATAAAGTCATGCTGCAGTGGAAAAAGAATTAATATTGTGTATGAGATTGGAAGACTGCATCCATACATCTCTTCAATGACTCAAATAACCTATTAATAAAGTCATCTGGAATGGCAAAGAAAGCGTTCATGCAGGACTCCCAGAGTTCAAGATTCTTTGGATTCATCTTCAATGCCTCCTCCTCCATCTTACCCCAGACATGCTCAATAATGCTCATGTTTGGGGACTGGGCTGGCCAATCCCGGAGCACCTTGACCTTTTTTGCTTTTAGGAACTTTGATGTGGAGGCTAGCGTATGAGAAGGTGCACTATCCTGCTGGAAAACTTGCCCTCTACTGTTGTTTGTAATGTAATGAGCAGCACAAATGTTTTGATACCTCGGGCTGTTGATGTTGCCATCCACTCTGCACTCTAATTTCTGTGAGAATTTTGGGTCCATGCAGGTTCCAATAGGTCTTCTGCAGTATTTGTGATGATTGAGATGCAGCTCAACAGATGATTCATGGGAAAAATCTACTTTCTGACCTTTTTCCAAATAATCAGTTACAAGCATACATACATACACAGTCTAAGTCAGAATTATTAGCCATCGTTAGATCCTATTTTTCAGTTTTTAATGTTTTAAACCATTTTAAGGTGTTATTAGGTGTTACAAAATGATTAGCCCTTTTAAGCTATATATTTTTTCTGATAGTCTACAGAACAAACCATCGTTATGCAATGACTTGCCTAATTACCCTAACCTGCCTAGTTAACCTAATTAACCTAGTTAAGCCTTTAAATGTCACTTTAAGCTGTATAGAAGTGTCTTGGAAAATATCAAGTAGAATATTATTTACTGTCATCATAGCAAAGATAAAATAAATCAGCTATTAGAAATGAGTTATTAAACCTATTACGTTTAGAAATGTGTTGAAAAAATCTTCACTCCATTAAACAGAAATTAGGGGAAAAAATAAACAGGGTGGCTTATAATTTAGGGTGGTTAATAGTTTTGACTTCAACTGTCTATGTATATTTATATATGTTTATATATGCTTTTTAACCATTTATTAATGCTTTTGAATTGCATTACGGCTCCTTGACGATTCTTTCAACAACTTTTATCCTTCAAAAGTGGTAAAAAGTGACTATTATTAGCATTTTTAATTGTTTAAAGTGATATGTTGTCTATTGGAGTTTTATATTATGTACAAAAACCTTGCAATAAACTGCCAGTACATTTTCTGTTACTTTACAGACTCATTTCTTTAAATATTGTTTCTTATACATTATAATATTTATAACTACTAAAATGTCAATAAAAGTCACTTTGTTAAATTTCAACATCAAAAGCTAGCAGAGCAGAGATCAAGCTCCCATAATGCGATTCACAACTCTAAATGAACGGAAAACACTAGTGAATCACAAAATACGGAAACTTAATTAACAGATATTTTTTTAATTGTTTGCTCATTCATTTATTGGACAATGCTTTGGCAATACTGTGCCAGTCATGCCATTGCCAATAAAGCTTATATATAAGAAAAGGAGAGAAAGTAAGAGAGAGATCTATTTAGAGAGCTCCCCAAACCCTGGGAAAACTCCTCAACAACAAAAGCATAATGACTTACAAGCATCTGCTGCTCTAGGCTGTTACGTCGACAGCTCAGACGTTTTTTTTCCCAGTGATGAAAGAGCACCTATATCTCTGTGAATGTACTGTATGCTTCCTGCCACAGCTTTGATCCGCTATTTCAGAGAGGCTTAATGAGCTGCAGTCAACAAAAGAACAAGTCCTACACAACGATCACCGCAAGACGCCACACTGAACGTTGTCAAGAAAACCCATGAGTCACAAGGACATGAGCTGATAGCTGAGGAGTGTGTAGAGCAAGGTTTGTTGTCATCAAATGATCACATCAAACACAAAAGATGCTTTGTTTTTTAGATACCCCCCACTCCCCTTGAGTGCTGTCTTTAAGTTATTCCCCAAATGCACAGTATCTGTGCTGAAGATGTACTGTAACTGTCAGAAAGGCTGACTCAAGATCTTTGAAAATGAAGCTGGTCTTCAAATGAGGTTTAAATGTTTAAATTCGTATAAGTGGCTTTTATGTCAGGTTCAGATAACTTTTGCTTCAGCTATGACAGACAACGTAACAGCTAATGTGATTTTGACAAGAAATCAAGAAGATCATGGACAAGAAACACGTCAGGATTTTATGGTAAGATGGAGTCAACAGGAATTTGGCTAATTGGAAATCGCATCACTGTGCTTGATAATGGTGATATATTACATAACTTGAGCTGTGTCGGTTTTGGCTAGATGGTGGAATGGCTGAGCTCCACATCCAGACCTGTAGTTTTTCTTCCTGTAGCTTAAGATATCATGTTGAAGCTGTTTGTAAGTAGAACTTCTACTGTTATTGATCTTCCAGATAACATCTAACAATTCATCTAAAGAGAAGCGAGTTTGCTTGATTTGTTGATTTATATTGATTCTTTTGAGGGTTAAGTGGGTGCCATTTTGATTTAAATGACTATTTTATCCTGTTTATGTCAGAAAAGGGAGTTAGTTTATGTTGATGTATTTTTTTCTTTGGAGTTAGCTCTATTTTGTTGGTTATTTTGGCCTTGTCATCTTCTGACTGAAGTGTAAGTTAAGTGTTACTGAGTGTAAAAGATATAGACGTAGTATCCGTGAAGTCACCTATAGGTTTCTGAAGAACGCAAAAGAAGCTACAAGTAGTCGTGGCCACCCTTCGCCATTTTGTAATAATTCAAGCGCACAGGCAATTAACCAATTAACAAAATAAATCATATATTGTATTTTAAGAAACAAGCTATTGTTAAGTGTGTACACATTTTTAAAAAATCCAATTAACAGATTACTGTAAAACTTTAATCAGAACATTTATAATTAAATCATGAAAATGACTATTTGGCATTTATTTATATCTTAATATCATTGACATCTTAACCGTTATTATACTAAAATAAGAAAATTAAATCTATGCTTTGAATCTATTTGTATTGATACAACATCACACAAGATGACATAAAAAGTTTTCTTAAAAATGTATTTTTAGTATTTCTCAGCAATTTAAAAACACAGTTTTTCTTAAAACACTTTAGAAATATGCAAATGAACTTGCATCAACCTGATCATTTATTCCATCCAGAAATACGGAATGGGACCTGAGAGGATTTAATGTTGCAAAATAAGTTTGAAAAATGTGAATATGAACATGAAAGGAGACAATGAAAAACAGCAGGCTGCAGAAAGCTGCAAAACCTGTACTTAGCATCGCCTACTTTTGACCAGATTCATGAAAATGCATCTTAATGCCAGGTGTAAACAGGGCTTCAGGCTACATGTTGCCTCTTGACTGCTGTAATCATAGCTTGTCATCTTCAATGACGTGTGTTTTCATTGAAAAGGCAGAACTATAGCAACTTACTTCTGGAAACAAGCAGTGGTGGACAAACTACACAAATCAAGTACTTGAGTTAAAGTACTTGAGTAGTATTTTAAGTGTATGGTGCACATTGTTTTGGTAACAATTTACTTGAAATGAGTGTTCATAAAACTGTCATGAAAACTTGATAATCATGACATGGACACCATGAATGTGAATGAGATTTGATGCATGCCTATAAAAACTGTCAAGTGTCATTCGTTCAGCCACAGATTGTCACTTTAAATGTAAAGATGACATTGTTTGTGATGAAAACTTGACATAACAAAACACTTGTCTTAGATATGAGAACTTGACTTACAACATAACTTGTCATAAATCTGTCATAAACATAATTGTCATGAGGGAATATTCCATATGACCACCATATATCACCACCAGAATGCAGCATCCACTTGGATGATGCGAAGGCAGCCACAGGACAATGGCACAAGTGCGCCCACCACACACCAGCTATTGGTGGATTGGAGAGACAGTGATAAAGCCAAATCGGTGGATGGAGATGATTAGAAGGGCCATGATCATATGTGCCAATTGAAGGACTTTAGCCAGGTACACCCCGACTTTTTTAGAGAAGTGCCATGAGATTTTTAATGACCACAGAGAGTCAGAATCCCGGTTTAACGTCTCATCCGAAAGACGACGCCCAATGACAGTATAGTGTCCCCTCCACTATACTGGGGCATTAGGACTCACACAGACCACAGGTTGAGCACCCCCTGCTGGGCTCTCTAACACCACTACTTTGTAGTGTATGAGTGAGTGTGAATGTGAGAGTTTTTGGGTGTTTCCCAGTGCTGGGTTGTGGCTGGAAGGGCATCTGGTGGGTAAAACATATGCTGGAATAATTGTAAGATCATCTCGCTGTGGCAACCTCTCATAAATCAGAGACTAAGCAGAAGAAAAATGAATGAATGAATGATTCCACTTAAGATGGCAACTTGCAAAAATAAGCAAATTAACTTGTTTGCCACCAGCATCAGCAACACCTGCATCAACCTGAGAATTGATTCCCTCCAGAAATAATAAACGGGACCTGAGAGGATCTGCATCTGGAGGAATAAGCCTGTAGAGTCACAGCACAGCTGATGAGAGGCTGTGTGTAGGGGAAATGCAGCTGCTGCAAATTGCTACCTGTGCTCTCCTTCTCCCTCCTCCTCATCTTTAGGCTCTTATGAGGCTTGCAGAGAGGAGCTGACAGCCTCTAATTCCTGCCCTCACAGGAAAGAACGCTTCTGTTATTAATATCTTCAGCCCACACTCAGTAGGGGAGCTTCTGCAGTCATGCTGAAAGGAGGACGGAGGACTCTAGCTATAGCAGATCCTTAAGTATGGTATGATAGGATAGAGAATGGAAGAGTATGGAATGTAGTGTTGTCCTGAAATGAATGCACTGGTACAGTATGGTGTGCTGTGGTAATTACAACTAAATTAAAATATCATCTAAAATGAAGTTAATGTGTTAAATTAAAGAACAAACAATTTCATTTGAGAGGCATAGCAATAATAATGCAGCAATTTGTTTTGTTATTATATACTGTTAAAAGCACTCTAATATTGTAAATGTTTTCAGAAGGTACACATTTCTAATTGTTTTTTTTATTAGTACACTTTAATTCTATGTTTACAAAATTGTTTTGGGTATGTATGAGTTTATTTTATTTTATTTTTTTATTATTTTATTTTATTTTATTATTTATTTATTTTATTTTATTAATAAGGCTGCATTTATTTGACCAAAAAGAAAGTAAAGGCCAGTATGTTGTGGTAACTACAACAACATAAAAATAAATAAATAATTATCATCTAAAATAAAGTTAATATATTACTGTAAAATAAATGAAGTCATAGCAATAATAATCCAGTCCAATTTCTCTTTGTTTTGTTTTGTTATTATATACTGTTAAAAGTACTCTAATATTGTAATTTTTTTCACATAATGTACACATTTCTAATTGTTTTTTTTTCTCTTAGTACATTATAATTCTATGTTAAGAAAATTTTTTGGCATCGGTATTTTATTTTATTTTACTTTATTTTCATTTATTATATATATATATATTTTTTTTTAATTAATTAATTTATTTTATTTTATTTTATTTTATTTTATTTATTTTTTTTTTTTTTTTTTTATTCATAAGGCTGTATATATCTGACCAAAAATCAATAAAGGCCATAGTAACTAAAACAAGAATAAAATAATTATAAACTCATCATCTAAAAGAGAGTTAATATGTTAAATTAAAGAACCAGCAATAACAATTGATAAGTATACCAATAATAATGCAGTCCAATTTCGCTTAGTTTTGTTATAATATACTGTTAAAAGTACTCTAATATTGTAAGTATCTTCATTTAACATTCACATTGCTAATTGATTTTTCTCACAGTGCATTGTAATTCTATGTTGGGCTCTGTAAAGTTTTATTTCATTTTTTATTTTATTTTATTTTATCAATAAGGTTGTGTTTATTTTACCAAAAGGGCAGTAAATAAATGCATAATTATCATATAAAATTTAATTAAAAAATGACAATTGCATTTGGTAGTCTTAGCAAGAATAATGCAGTCCAATGAAATGAAATGAAATTATTTATTTTATCAATAGGGCTGTATTATTATTTTTTTTTTTTACTAAAAAACAGTAAAAGCCAGTGTGCCGTGGTAAATACAACATGAAAATAAGTATATAATTATCAACTAAAATAAATTATTATGTTAAACTGGCAATTAAATTTGACAGTCGTAGCAATAATAATTCAGTCTGATTTCTCTGTTTTTATTATACATTTACTATAAAAAGAACTCTAAAATTGTAAATATTTTTTTCACATAATAATACAAGTTTTGCTAGTTAAAATACAGTTTTTTATTCAGAATTGCAGTATTATAAAGTAATATAAATTTTTTTAACTGGCGAATGACATGATCTAGGGGTCTCCGTCATCTTTGATGTGCACATTTGTGAGTTCAGGAGGCGTGGTTTTGGACGACAGGAGAGGGATTGTGTTTGTATTTTATTAGCAATACAATTGTATTTAGGCAGAGCACCTACTGCACCTTTAATTGAATTTTCCTTCAGACCTTCTCTTTATTAAAAATCAATTTATCAATGTAAAGATTTGGTGCTCAAAAATTTAATTTGATCAATATTGAAACCATTTGTGCTGCTTAATATGTTTGTAGAAACCAATACATTTTAAAGCTATTTTCTTCAGTGAATAGAAATTATTTGAATAATTGATTTAACATAAACATCATTTTGAAACATTGTTAACGTTTTTACTTTAGCTTTTGATTGATTTAATACAGAGTTTATGAAACCTGACTAATTAAAGATATTGATTTCTTTTTCTACTTCTTTTTTTTTATCTTAATGATCCAAAACATTTGTGGAAAAGAAAGAGCTGCTCTTGCGAAGACAATAAAAGCTGTGAAGTGGAAGAGAGAATTAGCTCTGCGGCAAGAAAGATGTGTACACACAACATAAGAAATGAGAAAAGGAGCTGAAGGCATGTACAGTATAAAGAAGAATCAAGATTAAGTCCTGAGGAAAAATGAAGAAAAGTCTGTGAACAATAACCCGAAAGACAGTAAATTAGCTATACTGTATGTATCACAAATGACAATCCAAGCAGAACATCATATTAAAATGGACCTAAAGACACCACAGGGAGGAATTTCTAACATTATTGGCTTACGAACACAGCGGACACAGATATTGATATGTACAACTGTGCCCCGAAAGAACAATAAATATGCAGTTTTTGTGCTCTGGGATATTTGTTCACATTACAAATCGCTGTCCAGAGGACCATAATTTAATTTGGAATTCATATGATGCTCCTATTTTCTTCATACCAAGCTCATATATGGCTCGAATTGAATCACACATGGAACAGAGGTACACATAAAGGAAATTTGCTTTAAAAATTAAGAAAGCTGGATGGAAACATCAAGGTGCAATTTAAATGTGTGCAGGAAGACACACTGTAAAAAATGTTACTTAGATCTAACTTATAAAAAGTGAGGCAAGTGGTTGCATCGGACGTTTTAGGTTGATTCAACTTCCAGCCTTTTTTAAGTATTTTAAACACTAAAACATTGCTTAAAACAAATGCAATAAAATTAAGTTGAGCCAAATAATATTTCTAAAATTACTCAAATCAGATAAACTTACTTTTTTTGTTAAACTTAACTTACTTATACATTGCTATATGTTGACTGTACTCATTTTAATTAAGTATTATGAACTTAATGATCTAAATAAAATTAACCATGCATATGTCATTTAAAACGAATTTAATTGACTTCTGGCTGTAACCTCAGAAAATAAATCGGCGTTTCTATATTGTAAGCACAATATACACTAGTAAACACAGATAAACAGACTTTCCTGTCAATAACAATTAAATAAGAATGGGAAGATGGATTAAAGACCATAACATGTATTCAATATCAATCAATGTTCCTTTTAATAGTGACTACAAAATAGGCCATTAATGTGGCTACACATACACAATACATAAATAAAAACATTAATAATACCAGATCCTATTGAGAAATTATCCAAGGCAACTCAGTGAGGAGATTTGCATATTTTGATGAAGATTTTGGATGCATAATGTCCAGTCCCACAAAGAGTCTCTAATACATCTTAAATGTATACAGTTTTGATGGATACTTGAAGTCGAGGACATCGGTAAGTCCAAACAGGAGCCATCATGCATTTGACAGGTTTGGCAAACCTCTGACAGTCCTATCCAAACTGTGTTGGGCTGATGGCAATTTTTTCCCGTGGGCAGCCGCATGCACCTCTGATTCCTCACAACTCTATTGGTAGAGACAAAAAGAAACAGGAGTTCAGGTGGTTGCTACCAAACAACATTAAATAGCTAAATACTAAATAGAAAATAACTACAAGTGAAGTTACAAAAGTCCAGTGAGAATGATGCATGGATGAAACACCTTAGTTTATCAGTTAAAAATTACCTTAGTTAAAATTACCTAACTTTTATTTAAAAAATAAAAAAAGGTTATAGAGGTTGTGTAATTACATTATTCCAGGTGTTTTTAGTTATCAAATTTTAAAGAAAACTGTGATTTTACTCAGTGTAACAGTGCATGTCATTGTGGTTTCCTGTCAATCACAGAATTGTTAAAATTTAGGTATTACATTTTTTTGTTTATTTTGGCAACTTATAAAGCATAAGAATGTGTATTTAATTTAGATATTAAAACTGTTTGAAAACGGCTATAAGAAAATTATAGAATACAAATTCTATAATTTAATTGTCATCTTCATTGCACATTGCACCAAACTTTGCACGTCATAATACAAATTTTATTAAATAAATAAATAAATAAATAAATACATTGCCATTTTACACATTACATTAAGGTTTACATTAAATTTTTGCTAAAGCTACATTTAATTGACTTTTTCTTCAAATTTAATGTCACTGGCAAATGACAGTTCAGTGATTCAGTGTTATCAGTTAGCTTTATTGAAAGACTGACAGATAATAAGAAACTGCATTAGGATATTTTTATACTGTTTTTACTGTTGCACACATAAAAAAAATCTTCAGATATCAAATGTAAGTTAATTCTATGGAGCCCACTATTGTTTGCAATTTTACCAATGTTTTACTTACCTGCAAATAATTATAGATGTAATTGTATCTAATGTTTTTCTTACCTGGATGTGAAGTTTGAAGATCCACAGGTAACAAAATCACTTTGGTATCTAAAGACCAAGAACATGCATTTTAGAATGAGGTGCATACAATTTAAATGGTTCTGTAAACATCAGTAGTAAATGTAATTTAAGTTAAAATAAATTGTAAATCTGTAATTTATTCACTATGCAGCATTAAAAAACTTATGGACTAAATCTCTAAAACACAAACTTTAAGTTATACTTTCTCTTACGTTAAACACAAACTACTTAACTGTTGCATACGTTTCTGAATTTAATATCCATCCTTAATGTGCTGCTATAACTTAGGTGAGCTAACTTTAGCTAAGTTAGCGCTAACAAACTGAACCCCCACACCCCGACCGCCCACCAGTGACCTTGTTTATCGGTTCTGCAACGTTAGTTTTACCTACTAAGTGTTTTAAAACTACTTTCACTATTTTTCTCAATAATATCACTTTTAATCGTTAGTATAAACTAGCGTTGGTTAGCGTTAGCCAACTTAGCTTTCCATGTGAGAGCAGTCTTAACTGTTAACATACCTGAGGCTACAGTACAATTTACAAAGCTAAAACCTCACCTGCCTAGCGAAGACAGCAGTTTTGCATGACTTTACAATTATCATTCGGCTAAATTTGCAACTTACCGTGTTAATCAGATCCGCTGCTGGGAGCAGTTAATGTCGACCATTGCAGAAGCTGCGTCTGCCTGCTAAATCCCGGGCAATGAAAAAGGAGTCACGCCAAACTATTAAAATCACGTTTTATGAACACCTGCCCACATCGACAGCTGCTCTAATAAATTGTCTGTGTCAACTCACTTTTATAACATTTATTCTACACAATAACCACGTACAAAAATCTACTCAAATAAATTGCATTAGTTTTATTTAAAATATACAGTTATATAAAAACTGATATATTTTAAGTAAAGAGGAAGCAAATTTTATTTTTTTGGTATAAAACAAATAAAATTAACTAGATTGCAATTATTTAAAGTAGATAGAACCAACTTTGTGAGTGTAGCACTTTTTACAGTGCATGTGCAGTGAATAATTTTACATTTGCAAAGTATATAAATCATATAAATTATATAAATTGTATATAAATTGGAACTCTTTGTAGAACTCTTTGTAAGTTTGTTGCCGTAATTATACATTTGACTGAATAATTGAACAAACAAGCGGACTAAAATGTACTTGTACAGTATATGAACAGTCTCAATTGTTAATTTAGTCATTCTGAAGACTATCATTAATGCAAATTGGTTAAAAAATTAACTAAGAGAACTTTAATTTTCATAGGAAAAATTAAGTTCTATTGAATAGATAAGAAACATATTTATATCTCTATATGACAAGCCTTGCCTTCACTTGAAAGATCAGTATGACAAGCCCCGCCTTCTCTTGAACAATCTCTATGACAAGCCCTGCCTTTCCTTGAACGATCTGTATGACAAGCCCCGCCTTCTCTTTAACAATCTGTATGACAAGCACTGCCTTCTCTTAAATGATCAATATGACAAGCTCCGCCTTCTCTTAAAACAATTTGTATGACAAGTCCTGCCTTCTCTTGAACGATTAGTATGACAAGCCCCACCTTCTCCTGAAGGATTTCTATGACAAGCCCCGCCTTCTCTTTCCCAATTTCTATAAAACAAACCCTTGAACAATTGAACAATCTGTATGACAAGCCCCGCCTTCTCTTGAATAATTTCTATGACAAGCCCTGCCTTCTCTTTACCAATCTCTATGACAATCCCCGCCCTCTCTTGAACAATCTGTATAACAAGCCCCGCCTACTCTTGAACGATCAGTAAAACAAGCTCTCTATTGGATTTGTCATTTGAAACGTGCACTGAAACGCAACAGGAGCAACATATTTTACATTTTGCAAAAAATGTAGGATGAGGCATGCATTTGCAATGATTCTGGGCATCATTTTTTTTTTTTTCAAATGAAAGTTATTACTGGTGACACATTATCCCCATGTTTGTGGCCTGCTGATACAGCTAATGTAGTCTGTCTGATAAATGATCGGAGGCTCATGCTGGTTTTAGCTGTGAGCCACACATCTGTTGGCCCTGTGAAGATCAGACTCTGGCTTTGGGGATGGAAAAGTGGCATGATGGGGTTTGGGAAACCTCTGGAGCAAGAAAAGCAGTGCAGATCGCTGACAGACAATATGCTGATTGCAGTAGCAGGGGGATTATATCAGAAGTGGCCCACTAGATTAGCTTTAATAGGGCTGTAAAGCCAAATATCTGCTATGAACAGGTTTTACAGAGTTGCGAGACACACAGGTGTCAGCAATTACTGTAACAAACTGTTTTGACTAGCAGGAACTCTGACAATGAGTTTCATTTATAATAGCACATCTATATTAAAAACCTCTGTAAAATATACACAGTTGAAGTCAGAATTATTAGCCCTCCTGATTATTAGCCCCCTTTTATATTTTTTCCCCAATTTCTGTTCAATGGAAAGATTTCTTTTATCTTTGCCATGATGAAAGTGCATAATATTTTACAAGATATTTTTCAAGATACTAGTATTTAGCTTAGAGTGCAATTTACGGGGCATAACTAGGTTAATTAGATTAATTAGACAAATTATTGTATGACAATGGTTAGTTCTTTAGACAACTGAAAAAATATATTGCTTAAAGGGGCTAATAATTTTTACCTAAAAGAAAATAACTAATGCTCTTACTCTAGCCGAAATAAAACAAGACTTTCCTCAGAAGAAAAAAATATTATAGGAAATACTGTGAAAAAATCCATAAATTGGGAAATATCTGGCAAATATAATTCACAGGAGAATAACTTTGACTTCAACTGTTAATTCTTTTCAATTCAAGTTTATATTCTTAACAAATGTAAACACATGCATGGAAAACTACTTCATTAAAAAAAGCACACATCATTCAGACAATCTTGATTGTCGGTGGTTTATCACATTAAGCATTTACTCTACTGTACTCTACCACCTCTTACCCTAATAGATGGACATTTCTAATAACCTATAAAATAACCTTTAAAACACGATTTCAAGAGTTAACACTTAGCTCATGATTTATAAATAGCTTGTTAGGCATCCTCAGGCCCAGGGCTCCCTCCTTTTCATAGGGCAGGGAAAATTGAGCTCAGGTCAATCTCAAAACTTCCCTGCTGCTGAGGCTAAGGTCAACATCCTGAGAGTAGGAGATTTAGGAAAAGAGACTTAGGCTTACTTTGTCTAAAATATAGAGCATATTTGGATGGTGGGAGGATACCGGGGAACCCGTGGAAAACCCGCGTGGACATGGGGAGAACATGCAAAACTCCGCACTGAAATACCAGATGGCCCAGCGAGGACCTGGAGCCAATGGTATTCTTGCTGTAAGGCAACAGTGCTAGTCGCTGAGCTGATGTGCCACCCATTCTGGATAAAGATGGAAGAAGGGGAGGAGGGGGGTTTCTTCCAGATGAAGATAGTTGTAGAAAGGAGTTGAGAATATATATTGTGACTTGGGATCTTTTGATTGGAGGATCATGATTAGCTAATGTGGGCCAGCTGGGTCAATCATGAGCACGTGCTCCTCTCGAAATTGCATTAAACTTCACTTAGTGATCAGATGATTCTAAACCACTAAACTCAGGGAATGTTTTCAGTAAATTTCAGGAATCAGTTCAAAAAGAAAGCCAGAGATGGACAGAAAGAGAACAGTGGTGGCCAGCTTTCAATGAATCATTCAATATTCATGTATGGCACGATGATAGTTTTTACATTTGGATAAAAAGCAAGCCTGCATCTGACTAGAAACACTTTGGATGAGGATTGTAATCGATTTTAAGACAACTGCAGTGATATACAAGGTCATACTATACTTTATGCACAGGCCCATTTCAGTACATTGACATTTTGCTTCCCCCCACACAATCCAGGATTTTTTGAATTGTGTCATGTGTTTGCTGCAGTGTTCAGTAATGCTGAATGGACCTGTAGTATAGTACTTTAGTAGATCTGTCTGCCAGGCCAAGACAGTTGGTTTAGGGATTTTTGGTGTTTATTTATTTGTTTGTTTAACATAGCCATGTGATCCTGCTCAATATGGCAACTCCACTTGCCTAAAATGTATGCACGCTCTAAAAAGCTCCAAGATTAGTTGTTAGACTGTACATTTATAATATAATTACAATATTTGATTGGTATCCTTTGGGATTCTTCAAGTGTTTATTTTAGGAAAGACATCTACATTATTAACTAAAGCTTCAATTGTTTTTCAGTCAATCTGTTTATGAATGGTTTATGTAGAGACCTTTTCAGTAATTCAAATCACATAGCACATGCATTCATCCAATCAAAAATAAGATCGCATCAAACTTCAACATACGAAAACCCAGGAATACCAGTAAATCCTTGAGGGCAAAACTAATCTGGTGTGAAATCCAGGATTTCTATTAGTAGGGGTTTACACTAGCCTAGGGTGAACAAAATCTAGCATGAAAAAAGCATTATAATTCAACACAGCTACTTAGCATCTCCTTGAGTATGTTTCTGAGCATGTAGATCAACACAATTACTAGTAAATTAGAGTCATTGTGAGACGTCCGCTTAATGAGAGAGACTCTGACTGTGAACAAGTGAAGGATGACAAACTCACTCTCTCATCCGCTGGATTCTGCCCTCAGCCATGGACATATTGATGCTACCGACTCCCAGAAAACCCAGCTGAGGCTTCTCATTCTCTGTTTCAGCTCCTGGAATGTACAAAACAAATATGCAACATCAATTAAAAGTTCAGACTCATTTCACTTGATTGAATTTGTTTCTCTGGACGTTTAATAATCTTTTCATATCAGGCTCATGCTAATTGTTATAAGGCTTTGTAGACGAATATAAATTGCTCATCCACATTATACTGTATACTAGGGATGTGGATTGCAACTCATTTCAATATATTTAAATGAAAATCTTGTCAACAGCTATTAAATCACCTAGTCTAGTCTCCAGAGAGTCAAAAAAACTTAATGTACTTCCTAAATAATCCATTTTGAATAGTCTTACATAGTGAAAAACACAAAACACAGAATATATATATATATATATATATATATATATATATATATATATATATATATATATATATATATATATATATATATATATATATAAAAATAACACATTAAACTTCTCTATAGATTTATTCAACATCAATAAATAGTATTAATCAATAAATAGTACTATAAGTGCAAACTCAATATTATTAGCAGAATTATTATAATAAATGATGAATTAACAATGTAAAGGTGTTGTTTGTTAAATACTGCTTGCTTTACAGTGTTGAACATGCTATTTGTAAGTGAAAAGTTATAAGAAAAACTAGGCAACTATCCATGTAAGGGTATTATATTTGTTTGGATATCAATAGTTACTATTGTTTGTCACGTGGTTCTAATTGAAGTTGTTTCACATTTAAATCAGTATAAAATGTACAGAATTTTCTCTCATAACTGGTAGTTTATACTATAACATTAAATTTTTAAACTCTGAACCTATGCAAGAAACAGAGAAAATGAACACATGCAAAGTAAAATTTAATTTAATTCAATTCAAATTAAAATTATAAAAATTAAAATTAAATTAAATAAAAAATATAAATATACAAATATACAAATACAAATACAAAAATTGTATTAAATAGAAAGAATAAATATAAAACTAAAATATAAAATTTTAATTAAAAATATAAAAATAAAAATAATAAAATTTTATTTAAAACATAAATATAAAAATATAAAAATACAAATAAAATAAAATAAAAATATGCTAATGACTACTCTAAAAATGCTAGATTTTTTAAGATTGTCAAATATGGATGAAACCGGTTGGGTTAAAAACTGTTGGGTTAAAATTTGATTTAATATCTTAAATTTAATTAGAAAAAATAATAAAGTTGGGTTTCATCCATATTTGATTCAACTTTGGGTTAAAACAAACCAGCATTATTTAGACCACTTCATTGTGGTCATGTCATTGCCCCATAAACATTTCCTGCTTGTTATCAAACTATTTCATAACAGTAACAAGAGGCAATTCAATCATAACTTAATGTTAAAATAGCAATCCTAACATTTTCAATATGTGGCTCTTTTGGATTCTCGGAAGCTGTTACATCCCTCAAAATGGTCTAGAGTGTCATTTAGTTGAGTGTCATTCAGTATCATTTAGTCAACTAGTCTCAATTTTAAAGACAGTAAATAAAAAAATATAAAACTATCAAGCTTCTGTTTAGAAAAAATAGCAATAATAATAATAATTTCAAATTAATGCTGTTATTTTGATCTTTCAATCAAAGAATGCTAAAAAAATTAATGTTTTTAATGTTGATTACAGTAAAAAAAAGAAAAAAACTGCTTAAATCAAAAGTGAACTGCTGTTAACTTTCTAATAATAGAAGGATTTGCATCTGAAGGATGCTTCAATGTTGATTCAGTTCATCACAAATACATATTACAGATATCCAAGATCTAAGATGCAGGAGAAAATCATAAACAAGTAACACAGTTGATCTAATCTAGCGCAATAAACGTTTACCGGCTTATATTCAACTTTATTGTTCATGTTAATGAACAAATCTCTAATAAAAAAGCAATTTTTATGAAAGTATATTTTAAAGTTTACGGTTTACATGACATTTTAGATATTCTAAGATAATACAGGATAAAAGGCACCAGGAGAAGACATTTTACACATTACATAAAAGATCTGGTACAATTCAGGCTACACATTTTCTGTAGGCCAGTGCTGAATGAAGTCAGAGATGTGAAAAAGCTGAATTTCTGAGTTGACAGCCACAGTGACATGAGCGTTATGGTTCACCAAGCCAAACCAGTTTGTGTGTGTGTTTGCATGTGTGTGTGTGTGTTTGTTGGTTTGAAAAGTCAGCAGGTGACAAGGACATGTGCACACAGAAATCATGTCTGAGCAGCGGAGCATTGTGTTATGTGTAGGTCAAGTGTGCTTGTGTGTCATTGGTGGAGCAAAACTATAATTATGATAAATAGCAATGCATCAGGGCTCTTCACAATAATTCTTAAGGAGTAATAAAAACCTGTTGTTGTGGCACTTGTGCATATCTTTAACAAATTAAATAAATTATTAATAACAATTCTTTTTCTATTATTTAATTTTTTTTCAAACGTTAATACAAAATTCCAACATTTGATGTCTTGGACCACATCGATCTCTGAACTTATTCTGAATACTCTGACTAAATTTAGAGATTGATGTGGTCCAGGATATTTTGGAGGGTATGTTAAACCTGTAGGTACAGTAAAGTTAAAATATTAAAAAGTGGTTTTTTGTTTTTTTTTTACAAATTTGATTAATCACTAAACATTAAAAAATAAAGTAATAAAAAAATTAATTAGAGATTTAAAAATAACAAAATTAACAACATATATATATATATATATATATATATATATATATATATATATATATATATATATATATATATATATATATATATATATATTAATATAATATATAACAA
Source organism: Danio rerio (assembly GCF_052040795.2). Taxonomy (NCBI): domain Eukaryota; kingdom Metazoa; phylum Chordata; class Actinopteri; order Cypriniformes; family Danionidae; genus Danio; species Danio rerio. The sequence goes on along the minus strand of NC_141036.1, from coordinate 46,954,973 downwards.
AAAGACAAAATATCAATAGACAAAAATCAAAAAAATATCAAAACTATATAAATAAATAATTGACCAAATGTACTGTAGGTGCGTTTTAGCATTGTAGTTTGTTTAATGCAACTGTATTTTTAAAGGTTCAGTTCTTGAGCTCCATTAGCCGAGTCAGAAGTGTGCCTTAATATTTTTGGTGGTACAGTAACAGGCAGTAATTTTCAGCCACAATTCACTGGTTATTAAAAGTAATGATCAATCTTTTGAATAGCTTTTTGGTTTAATCAAAATCAGAATTACTGCTGCTCAATTTTAACTAAAAAAAAAAACCTTTATTTTTCTGGTTTGTTTTCAATCCATTCTTATTCTTTTGGTTGAACAGATCTGACACTTGTGTTGACACGGTGGCTGGTGAAAAGAAGAAATGGGATCAGCTTAGAAAGTGTTTCTTCTCTTACTGAACCAGAAATACCAAACCTGAACTCACATCACCCATAATGCATTGCCCTGTCACCGCTATCATTTATCTTACTTTAGAGATGTGTCAGCTGAGTTCAGAAGTGAAGAGTAACCTTTTTATTATGGGTATACATGAGGATTACTAATGGATTCTTTTTGTATATTTGGCTTGATAGAAAGAGTTTTTGTTTTTGACTACTTTTGTGAATAATACGTTTTGTCATAATCAAACGACAAATGAATTCATCTGTATGCATGGACATTTTCAGAAATAAATGCTAACTCGAGATGACAAATACCAATGCTCATTTGCAGTGGCCCCAAAATCATTTGTACAATTAATGCCAAATTCAAATTGTACTTGATAACAATGCTAAGTGGCATTTTTTGAAGATACACACAAGCACACTTTTCAAACTAAACATGTTTGTAAGGTTGTAGATTTCAAAAAAACAAATGAAAAGGCGTAAATAATTAATCAATGAACTAAACTAAATGAAAATAATTTTAAAAATGAAACATTTTGAAATCATACCGAAAGTGTCAGATCTGTGTTCTGACTAAATAGTTATTCAGTATTCAGTAAGCATGGTTCTTTGCACAAATAAATAAATAAATTTTATTAACAAAAATAAAAAATATATAAAATTAATAAAAAATAAATTATAAATAAATATATATATATATATATATATATATATATATATATATATATATATATATATATATATATATATATATATATATATATATATATATATATATTTTTTTTTTTTTTTTTTAATGTTGCAACAAAATTCCAACATGTGTTACCTTGGATCACATTAATCGCTGAATTTATCTCTGAATATTCGGTCTAAATTTAGAGATTGATTTGGTCCAGGATATCAAATTTTGGAAGGTATGTTAAATCTGGAGGTAAAGTTAAAGTATACATTTTAGATTTCAGTTTTGTTTCACTTAACATTAAAATAAAATAAAATAAAATAGATCTGTGTTCTGACTAAATAATTATTTAGTAATCAGTTAGCATGGTTCTTTGCACAAATAAATAAATAAATAAATATTTTTTAACAAAAAGAATAATAACAAATAATAATAATTATAATTTTAATAATAAATAAATAAAACTTTTCAATGTTTGAACAGATTTCCAACATTTGATACATTGGATCACATTAATCTCAGAATTTATCTCTAAATATTCTGTCAAAACTTAGAGATTTATGTGGTCCAAGATGTTACATTTTGGAAGGTACGTTAGGTAAATCCGTAGGTAAAGTAAAAGTATTAAATATATATATTTTTTAGATTTCAGTTTTATTTTATCACTTAACATTTAAAATACATCAAATAAAATAGGATTTATTCAAATTGATTCAAATAAAAAACATTTGCAAGGTATAAAAAACAATGACAAAACATACAAAACAAAACAACAAAAATATACAAGATGAATAAAACGTTTAATTATATTGCAAATTCTATTCTAAGATCTGCAAAATGGCCTGAAAGTTTTCCACACTCACCATGGAGCAAAACCAATAAAACAAAAGAATAATTAATAGAGTAAAAGCAATAAATAAAATAAAGTATTTATTTTCGACGGCTCATAAAACAATCTGTTTGTTGCATTGAAACAACAAGCAAAAAGACTACATTCAGAGGCTGATGTGGTTCAAGCATACAGTATGAAACTTAAGAAGGTAAAGTGAACCAGGAAAGAAAGCATTGGATATAAATACTCCAGTTCTTTCAATGCGGAAATACACATACAGTATCTGTGGTCAGAGCCTGTAAATAGCATGAATTACATAATCAATGTCACCACAACTTCAAGTAGCAGATGAACAGGCTTCCTGACATCCTCACCTCAGAGTCATCAGGAACACCACAAAACCCTCACAATCGCACACTGGGAGAGCTGAAACTGGCTGATTCGGTTATGGAGCTAAATGAGCGTACTCGCATTTCTTTAGAAGAATGGATTTTTTTTTATAGGTCTGTGACCTTCAATAAGCAGGTCTTTGTCTGCTCTCTGACCTCTATATGTAATTGGCTAGTCAGTATTGGAAAAAGATGTTATATATCTCACACTGGTAATGGAGTGTGGCTGAAAGGGAGGTTCTATTGGTGCACAAAGCGTATCCTGAAAAGGATTCTTTGGCAAATGAATTATAGATTTGATGGATTAAGCCCTAAGTATACTACATTTTATATTGTAGATCTTTCTTTAAAAAATGTGCATCAAGCATACATCCATGCAAGTTTATTTTATTTATGGATTAATATACACTAACTGGCCACTTTATTAGGTACACCTGTTCAACTTTCATTGCATTCAGGCATGTAGACATGGTCAAGACGATCTGCTAGAGTTCAAACCCAGCATGAGAATGGGGGGAAAAAGTTGATTTAAGAGATTGAACGTGGCATGATTGTTGGTGCCAGAGGGGCTTGTCTGAGTATTTCAGAAACTGCTGATCTACTGGGATTTTCATGCACAACTATCTCTAGGAGTTACAGAAAATGGTACAAAAAAGAGAAATTACCCAGTGAGCTACAATTCACACAGGCTCCCCAAAAATTGGACAATAGAAGATTGGAAAAACGTTGCCTGTTCTGATGAGTCTCGATACCTGCTGAGACATTCAGTTGATAGGGTCAGAATTTGGTGCTAACAACATGAAATCATGGATCCATGCTGCCTTGTATCAACGGTTCAGGCAGGTGATGGTTGTGTAATGAAGTGGGGGATATTTTATTGGCACACTTTAGGCCCATGCGTATCAATTGAGCATCATTTCAACGCTACAGACTACCTGAGTATTGTTGCTGACCATGTCCATCCCTTTATGACCAGAGTGTACACATCTTCTGATAGCTACATCCAGCAGGATAACACACCATGTCATAAAGCGTGAATCATCTCAGACTGGCAAATCTGCAGAAACTGCACAATGCTATCATGTCAATATGGACCAAATTCTCTGAGGAATATTTTCAGTGCCTTGTTGAATTTATGCTACGGAGGATTAAGGCAGTTCTGTAGGCAAAAGGGGTCCCAATCCAGTAGTAGTAAGGTGTACCTAATAAAGTGGCCGCTGACTTTGGGTTTAAGTTAAGATGTTTGATACATTTAATGTTTCTTGTCCTGCTTTTCTTTTTGTTATTTTATTATTTTTATATATTTGTTTTATGTAAACTTGTAAACACCTTAATGTAAACATGTAAACACCTTAAACCAGGGGTGTCAAACTCAATTCCTGGAGGGCTGAAGCCCTGCACAGTTTAGTTCCAACCCTGCTCCAACACACTTACCTGTAGGTTTCAAACAAGCCTGTAGGACTAAATTAGTTTGATCAGGTGTGTTTTATTAGGGTTGGAACTAAACTGTGCAGAGCTGCGACCCTTTTGGAACTGAGTTTGACACCTGTGCCCTAAACTATTCATGTCGTGTAGGATTTTTGCCACATTTTGTGACAGGATAGTCTATACACACGGTTTTTTGATGCTACCTACCAATGTTTTTTTTTTCTCTCCCATTCAGCGTATGTTATCAAATTACTGTACATTAAAATGACACTTTTCCAGCAGTTGCTCGCATCCAATATCTCATTTGTCACAGGGGGCATGCATGAAATGTTCCTGAGCAAAAGTGAAAGTGCCAAACTGCAGTTACAGTCAACAACTTAATAATTTGGCAAATAATTTGATCACTGATGTCCATGTAAACATAGTCATTGTCTTTCTCCTCTGCGTCTGTGTTGTTTTGCCTCTGTGAAAGTCAGCGTGTGCTCGAACAGAAACTCCCCCTTTCATGCAAACCCTTCCCTCTTTCACCACCCGACACCCACCTAAACAAAGCTAGACTCACACATCTTCCTGACTTTTTTTAAACTGGAGGTATGAAAACACCCTGCTGAGACAGGGGGATTTCATGGCCTTTTGATGAAGTTAGTTTGTTTTGTTATATTTCTTTCTTTGATTTAAGCACCTCTAACTACCTCCTCTCCAAAAGGTACTGTAAATTGTCATTGTTTCATTGTAAATGTTTATTCTTTCACTATACAAATATTTTCACATGTTTTTCACTGGTATGGGTAATAAATAGTGCTGTCAAAATTAGTGCGTTAACGCATGCGATTAATTTGAAATAATTAACCAGTTAAAAAAAAGGTACCTGAATAGCGGTGGGGGTGAGTTGCACGTGACGTACCTGAAGAGCTAGGAGGGATGCGGTGGAGATGGGTGTGCAAATATTTAAGGACCGAGCGGGAGACGCGAGATTCTAATTCATTTGCTGGCATCTGGGAGTCACTGTGCTTTTGGAGTGCACTGTGATACTCCCGCAACTTCAGGGAGACTTGGGATGTCTAGACTGGACTGTCTTAGCTACAAGAGGAATGTAAAGGAGGACTGAGCAAAATTGTTTCTTCTTTATAATTAATTTTCTCAACTAACAGCAATACAACTTTACAATGAGTGTAATTGTTTGTATTCAATACTTTATTATTATTATAATTTTCCATTTTCCATATCTGTAATGCCTGTATTTTTGCAGTCCACTTAGAATCCAACTTGGAATTCAATGTTTACTTCATTGGTATTGATTATTTTGAAATTCAAATAGCATTAACATGCCTGTATTTTTATTTCTGTAATAAATATGGCTGTCAAGCCAGGATCTTGATGGTTTATTGTCGGTATGTTGTTTACATGAAGAAATCTGTGTTACAAGTTAAACAATAATTCTAATAATCAATTATATTTTTAATTTAAATAGTTTTGCGTTTAAAAAGTCTTGCGTTTACATTAATTTTTAATTTGAATAGCCAAAATTACAAGTTTCAGTCTTTCAAATGTGATTAATGGCGATTAATTTTCAAAAAAAGTGTGAATAATTAGTTAATTTTTTTAATCGATTGACAGCACTAGTAATAAATAATCAATTGCAGTGATATTCGATCTTCAGTCGTTCTATCTCCATTCACTGGTTACACACACACAAAACACTTTAGCAACTGCATAGCAACTACTCCGAACGCCTTAAGCCTAGTTCACACTACAGGATTTTAAACATCAGCAGATCGCTGTGCCGTTCACACTACATGACTTGACTTTGTGTCTTTTAATCTCTGAGGTGTTCACACTACGCAACACTCTTTGAATGATCCACAAGAGGGGGGTCACACACTACATGATCTGACAACATCTCATTCCCCATCAGCTCATTCAAGCAACCAAACCACAGCCAATGAAAATTTGAGGGAGGAGTCATCAGAAAAAGCTGAACACAATTGGCTGCTTGTGTGCTGATTACATCACTGACAGCTTTTCAAGCTTTGGAGAAAGCATTTAAAAACATCGTCAAATCAGCTGATTTATCAGCGGATTAATCACTCATCTGCAGGTTCCAGTGGATAGATACACAGAGAGTTTTTAATTTTTGTAATTTTATAACTCTTTGAAATAAAACTAACATATTTATAACACCCTGCCGTTTTCTAACTATCAGTGTATTTCTTTCTGACATTGTTATTTTTTTATTACAAAACAGTAAAGAACTGAGCATTTCTGCCTTAAATTACCATATTGGTCAAAATGACTGCATTCATGTCTGATATTTTTCACTGTGACTTTAAATATGTGTGCATTTTCTTGCCTGGCAACTTCCTGCTAACATAAACAAAACTTTCTGATGGCAAAAACATCAATTTACTTCAGATATCTTTCAAAACAGCAGATTCTGTGCCGAATAGCTCCTGTTTAAAAGTGAAAATGAAAGCCAAGACCTTTAAGTGTTTTAGTATCTTAACTAAATATTTTAGGCTGTATTACCAAAAAAAGATGATATTTTTAGGGTAATAGTGTCATTAAATATGATGCCAAACATTCAAAGCTTAATTTTAATATCTCAGTAATAGCTTTGAATGTAAATATGTTGTGACAGTATGGCGTTTTATATGAGAACGGTCAGAATGAGCAGTATGGTAATTCTAATAGTTACAGAATTCTAGTTCCAGTTAATATATCCTACTCTCATGTCTGTGTTAACACAGAATGAAGCGAGTGCACCGATGCCCATTCTGACCAATCACAGATGTTTCTGCTGAGCTCCTGAGCACACAGGCATTCAGCTCATGCTGATATGCTCTCTCATTGGCTGCAGCTCGTCACTACATCGGACCACACGTGGGGTTGAGTTGGCCGACTGCTCTGGAATATTTAGCATGCTGAATGTTGGATTTCCGTCTGCGAGGTGTCAGCGACGCGTCAGCGAGCCTCGTTGATGCGTTGTTCAGTAGTTCACACATAAAGAGCGGCGAGCGCCGAGCACCCGCAGATTTCTTCCCGATCACAGCCCGATCTGTCGGCGAGCTCGTTAACTTCCAAATCGGGCTCAAATCAGGCTTAAAATCCTTTAGTGTGAACTAGGCATTAGCAACCACCTAGCAAGCACTTACTGTAGCAACCAAGTGAAACAGTGATGCATTTACCACATCGTTATGCCATGGCAAAACCCACTCACAGTTTCTTCAGGAAATGTACATATCTAGTTAAAACTATTAAGTTTTAACTATTAACTATTATGTATTTTATTAAACAGAAATTGGGGGAAAATATACAGAGGGTTAATAATTCAGGAGGGCTAATAATTCTTACTTCAGCTGTAAATGTGCTTAATTATTACATTAGGCTGTACTCACCATCTGAATCTCCAACCAGAACGTTCTCCATGTGTCTGATCAAGGCCTCCAAGTCACCGTCCTGTGATACACACACAAAAGGGGACACATCCATGCTTCAAACGCACCATATGTTCCTTCTGGTCCACGTACTATGACATTATAATATTAGCGAAAATAATAGAGCTTCTTCTGTTTAGGATCAAACAGTGGCCAGTCTCCCAGATGACAGTCTAGCCACACAGAGGTCTCGAAAACACAGATCCTATAAAACACATTTCCAGATCAATCGGTCTCCCATCTGAAATCATAACATGACCTGGAGGTGGAAGTGGGAGCAAGAGAGAGGCTACATTCTCCCTTGAGGTGTTCACCTTGTTATGATGAAAGCCTTGAGGAACGGATGGACTGAATGAGGCTAAAGAAGAGCTAAAGGTCTATCAGCAAAATAATGAGGGAGCTGCTTCTGCTGCGCTTCTGAACTGCCCTAAAATATTTTTTTTAACAAAATATTTTTTTGAAGGAGGCATAGTGGCTTAGTGGTTAGCACTATCGCCTCACAGCAAAAAAGTTGCTAGTTCAAGTCTCAGCTGGGTCAGTTGGCATTTCTTTGTGGAGGTTGCATGTTCTCTCTGTGTTCGCATGGGTTTCCTCCGGGTGCTTCAGTTTCCCTCACAGTCCAAAGACATGTGCTATAGGTGAATGAGTGTATGAGTGTTTGTATGAAGGTGAGAGTGTATGGGTTTTTCACCAGAACTGGGTTGCAGCTGGAAGAGTATTCGTTGCGTTAAACATATGCTAGAATAGTTGGCGGTTAATTCTGGTGTGGTGACCTCTGATAAATAAGGGACTAAGCCGAAGGAAAATGAATGAATAATGGATATATTTTTTGAAATTCCAAAAGTACATATCTATTTATCCCAGCAGGGTTATTATAGGTATCTAAATTAAATTAAAAGTGTAAGACCAAGTATTTGTCATTTTTACATTTTTAAATTGGCAGTATAATGTAATTGAATTTGATGTGGTGAAAAAACAGAAATAAAGGAAAATTAAAAAAAAAACATATTCAATTATATAAGAATGGGAAGAAATAGTTTTGTTGAATATGAACCATAGACTGTAAAAGACATGGACATAGTATCTGTGACATCACCTATAGGTTTCTGAATAGCACAAAAGAAGCTAAAAGCAGGCCAACCATTGCCGACCAGGGGAAACCAAACAAGGGCAAAGAGGTGGAGCGTGAGAGGAGCTACAGATGCCTGCTAGCATTTTGCTTTGATCGGCTTTTCTTTGGGAAAAATGTTTAATACTTCATTACCTGTGACTCGTTTGTGTTCTGACCACATGTGCTTGGTTGTACACTATATCAATAAAGTGTTTAGTCTTTAAAAAAAATGTTGTAATGAATTGAGCCACTAAGAATTGTTCTTATGACGTTTTTCTACATGTGGCAAATGCGAATTACTTCCAAACAATTAAAATATAGTCTGTGTTAGTAAATGCAAGGCTATTTATAAAATCCAGGCATAACACTGTACACCGTTTCAGATGACTGTTTTATAGCCTACAGCTAATCAATCTGTCAGATTCTGAAGTGTATCATATTTCTAAAAAAAACTATAAATAATCTTAAATAAAACAAATACATTTATAGAGATGGTATATAAGTCTATAATTTCACTCATCTGAGAAATAGAGGCCATGTGAAGGGTTTGTGAGCATAATTAAGTGCACACAGCATGCCATATCATCTGATAAATGTTAGAAATAATTCCAAAAAGCTACTGACTCTGTAAAGCCACATAAAAACAAAACAAAATGATGATATATATGCCGAGTTTAGCGGCTAATCAGCCGGAATCAGCTAAGGTGAAGTGACGGTGACCAGCGAGACCTAGCTGTCACTCAAGTGGCCACACCCTTAATTATGCAAACCTAATATAAATGAAACAGATGAGTTATATAAAAATTCACCCCCCTCACAGTTGTCGTGAAAGGTAATATTAGCTATAAGAACCAAAATCGTTCTTTGCACCAGGCTGTAAACACCTTCATTTCTTTTGTAAAGTTGGCCATTTTAACAGTAGGGTCAATAGAAATTTGCTCTGTTATGGAGCCAGGACAAGTGGAATTTCGATGAAATGCAGTTTCAGTTACTTCTGTATTTGCTTCACGGAGAACAGCGGGAGGATGCCACTTGACATAAACATTTCCATCAAAAATTATTTTCCACCATGACAAAATAACTATTTAAATAAAATACAAAACCTATGTATTCTATAATAGGTTTAAGAATAACAACATTTAAATAATAATAATTATAATAATTAAATATAACTGTTTAAATTGTTTAAAAACTGCATATTATTAGTTTTTATTTTAATTACAATAACAATACTACTAAAACAATTAATAATAATAATAATAATAATAATAGTAATAAAATAATATTTTACTATATCTTTAAATGTTTTTTTTATAAAACTGTTATATTTTAATAGATATTAACTAATGTATGCTTAAGAATTTACCTCAGAATCTGTCATTGTTATTTCATGATTACTAATATAAGCTAATAGGCAGTGGCGTAGCACAAACTGCGTAGGTCCACCTTCTGGAGGGCTTCACAATCACTTCACAAGCAAGGTTTTTTTTTTTCGATGGAAAAAAATTCATACAATAAGACTATGCTCAAGGCTGTCATACAATAAGACTATGCTCAAGCCTTGAGCATAGTCTTATTGTATGAATCATTAACGAGAAACATGTTTTGTGTAGCTATGGTATGTTATGGATTATAGTATTTTTACTGTTCATTAAATCAAACTAAACAACCAATTTATTCTGTTTATGATCGATTGACGCCAGTTTTCCTTCAAGGAAATTACAAAAATTAACAAGCTTAATTTTGGGAGGGTCCCCACCGCAGCGTGTGTCCTGTATGCCCGTCTGCTTCACCATTGCTAATAGGCTATGTACTATAACAATATACATATACAGGTATATATAAATAACTCTTTTAGACCATAGTTTTAAAATACTGAATAACATTTTCATGATTTAATATTAAAAGTCTAGCTCTGATACAAGGGGCTCTATCACACACCCTGCGCAATGTGGCACAAGGTGCGACGCAATTGTTATATGCTACTTACAGCTCGGCGCAAGGGTCATTTTGAGGTGTTGCGCCACGCTGTTTAAATAACAAATGCATTTGCGCTTATATGTGCGCCCATAGGCGTTCTTGTCTAAAAAAGCAGGCGTGTTTTGGTGCGTTGCTGGCACGTTGCTATTTTGAGAAACTGTAATAGTCTGTTCTTTAGACCTGAACAAAGTCGGTCTATTGTCTGGCGCAGAGTGCACCTGGCTTACACACTGTTTAATACACACAAGATGTAGAGCAATACGCAAATATCTTTACATATGAAAAAAAAAACATAAAATATTAAGGATATATATAGGATATAATAAGGATATATATAGGATATAATAAGGATATATATAGGATATAAATATAAAGGAATATTACAATGTTAAAAAACATTATTTGCTTGCCTACATGAATTTAAAAACCACTGCCTTCATACTTTCTTCATCTCGGGAGGCTTTTTCAGTTCCTTCAATTTGCTTTTGTATAATATTATTATTATTTATTATATCCATATTTATTTTTGTTTTATTAAAAATAAGCTTAGATTTGACCACCTGTCAGGTTTTAGACCATATGGGGCACAGCATGTGTATTTGGATATAACTCAGGTTTTTGAGCACACTTTGTTATTATTGTTCGCTGGAAATTAGAACTGAATTTAGAAACAGTTTTAAAACAAATCTTTGCGCTTAACAAATGAAAGTAATTATTTGTAGGCTAATTGATGTTTATGCGTAAAGGTTTCCCTATCCAAGAGAGCGAAAGTGGAAGTTAATAATTTATCTCTCATTCTTGCACTGTAGGTGCTCGGTTTAACAGTTTTCTTGCTAGTGAAATGCTCAGTTTTTACACGTTCACTTACTTTACGTCATGCAAATAGTAAATGCGCTTATGGCGCGACACAACTGGCTCTTAAAAGGAATGGGAGATGAGACTCTGATTGGTTTATTCTCAAAACATACCTATAACTCATTAAGAAAATAAACTCAAGCCTTTTAGACCATGCGCCATGGCGCAAAGCGGATTTTTCCGTCCTTATATTAGCAAAAACGGATTCTGACATGCCCTGAAAGCGTTTGCGCCCAGCGTTTTGCGCTTTGCGCATGGACCATCAAAATAGAGCCCAAGGATTCAACAATTCAATGTAAAAATCAAAAGGCAACTGAATGATAAATTACTGTGCCAGAGGTTGATTTTAGACAATATTGTGACTGAAAAAACAATCATACTGCTATTGGTTTACAGCAAGCAGGGCCGAGTTCATTGTATATGAGAAACAAGTGCAGTGAGTAAGAACGCCAGCCTTTGGGCAGTTCAAGGAAGTCACAGCTTCTGTGCAAATCACTAAAATGAAAAATGAAAAAAATTAAAATAAAATACAGTCGCAGAAAGAACTGCTATGTATTATGCAGTTATTAACAAAATGCAATTCTTCTATCCTTCATTCTGGGGAATCTTACCCAGCCACAGCTGGCAGCACAAACATCGCCAGCTCCACAGCTAATTATCAAATATCCACTGGGGCAGAAGTCTATTCCACTCCCTCCTTTGGTTTTATACTTATACCATCACACTTTTCCCCCCTTCCTCTCAATGGTGACAAATAGTTTTAATCTATCTCAGCTGGCCTGATCGAATTGCGCAGAGGCCTGGTATTGGATTGCCACTTTAAGAGTCTGCTGAGGTAGTTCAAAATCTCCTGGGAGTCCAGATGAGCCCCTGGCTTTTTTTTTCGCACTTGATCTGAACGTATGTGTTTGGCTGTTGTGCCACTGATCTCCAGCACTACAAACTATGTGCATTAATAATAAGCCCCAATGGGCAAAGTGCATTTGCATAATGTGGACTGCAATACCACAGACAAGTGGTATTGAATTCTTGTCCATTAAAGACTACCTGTGGACTTGAGTGCATGTTTGGTATGACTGAATTCATCTTATTCCATGCTTCATTAACAGATGAACCTGTCAATGAAGGCTTATTGAGACTCGAGGGTGCGTCTGAGTGTAAATAATTCAAAAAGATATCTGAAGAGGGTTTTTGAGGATGGAAGAAACTATGCTCATTGTTTATATGTTTTCACTATTTAATAACACAAAATGCAAAATAAATGAATAAATAAATAAAAGGGACACATAACACAAAATAAATAAAAAAAAACAGTTTTTTAATTTAAGTTCAGGAAACCAAGAATCATGGTTTCAACTAAAAAATGTTCTTGTGAAATAAAAAAAAAACTACAACCTAGGCTCATTAGAAATATGTGCCTCATCCGACATTTTTCCGAAATGTTAAATATATTGCTTCAGGTATTTTTCATTGGATGTTTCAGATGAAAGGTTCACTAGATGGCGCTGTTTACAGTTTACAGTTTTGTGAATATGTTATTTAGAGTATGTTTTGTTATACTGTATATTTCATTTCAGATTAACATCTTTCTACACAAGAAAACGGGGATTAAAATTGAGAAAACTCTATTTTATTTCTAGAACACTTTCAACCAACCACAATAGGTACCGAAGTGCTGTACATGAAAACACTAAACACATGCAAACAAGCACGGAGCCAAAATACATAAACTCACAACAAATGATTAAAAGCTAAAGAAAATAAGTGTGCTTTCAGTGACCTCTGAAATGACTCCAAAGTAGAAGATGTTTTTAAAGAGAGTCGAAGATCATTCCAAAGTCTTGAAGCTGCTACTGTAAAGCTGTGTTCAACCCTTCCCTAAAACCAACCAATAGTGTTTTCATGGGCAAGGGTAAAAAAAAAGGTGCACTGCGAACATATATTTGTACCTTTATTTTACATTGCTTTTACATTTTTTTGTGGAATTGTGGTATACTGGACTAAAACCCAAGCACTTTGCATTGCAAGTACAACACATTACAAGATTAGCTACCAAGCAAACTGACCACGGCAACAAAAGATGTCCGTTTGGAGATAGATGGGTGAGGCAAATGTATTTCAATAAAAAATCCTAAAGGTTTTAAGCTGTTTTGTGGAATTTATTTGGTGTTGTGAAAAAGTACTGTACAAATTGAATCCTTTATTTGTCGATAATATGTCACATATCATTAGTATGAAATGGATTTAAGGTTGCTGATGTCATACTGCCCTGTAGAATTAATTTCACCTTAAAATTGCAGTCAGACAAGTGTTTAAGTATTTGTTTAGTTTCACAAAAATGTAGGCTGAAGCACATATTTCCAACAAGTCTGTGTTATATGAAAAAAGAACACCTACTTTTTGGATGGCCTGGGGATGAGTACAATAATAGCAGATCTTCATTTTGGGGTGAACTATCCCTTCAACTTTTGATAATCTGTGATATTTTTTAATTAACTTGCACAAATTTGTATATACCTCAATATGTGAATCACACTGGACATTGGAATGATTTTGCTGTTGCTGGTTAATGTTTAGGGAGGCACAGTGGCTCAGTGGTTAGCACTGTCACCTCACTGCAAGAAGGTAGCTGATTTGAGTTCTGGCTGGGCCAGCTGGCATTTCTGTGTTGAGTTTGCATGTTCTCTGCATGGTCACATGGGTTTCCTCTGGGTGCTCCGGTTTCCCCCACAAGTCCAAAGACATGCAGTATAGGTGAATTGGGTAAACAAAATTGGTCGTAGTTTGTGTGTGAATGCGAGAGTGTATAGGTGTTTCCCAGTACAGGGTTGCAGCTGGAAGGACATCAGCTGCGTAAAACATGCTGGAATAGTTCGCGGTTCATTTTGCTGTGGCAATCTCTGTTACATAGAGGACCAAACTGAAGGAAAATTAATGAATGAATGAATGAATGAATGAATGAATGAATGAATGTTTAATGTTTTTTGTCTACCTCCAGTAGAGAACCGTCTCTAAAACTAAATTTTTTTAATATATTTTATATATATATATATATTTATTTATTTATTTATTTATTTTTAAATTACTTGTAATTCTAATTACACTACATCCGATTTACTGAGGCAGCACTGAGTTAAATCATCTTCAGATGTAAATATCACACAGTCACACACACTGATTGACAAGAGCTTCTCTGCGGCGGTGGATCTCTCCTCACCTGTCCACATGTCTGACAGGACGGGTCTGTAGGGAGATTATCCTCTGGGTCCTCCTCTCCATCTGAATCTTCCTCCGAGCATGACTCGAATTCATCCACAAAGTAAAATGCCTCTGCCGCCTGAGGATCCTCTGGGATTGCTGAAATGATCATAAAAAAAATAGCACAGATTTAACTGATACCCTGAAATGTTGAGAAAAATGTTGGGATATGGCAGTCTCAGCCATTTACACTTTATATTTTCCATTTGATGACACTCTGCTGTCAGCATCCACCCAGATCTGAAACGTACAGAATATTTCAACACATTGTAAATAAATGAACACTGACAACCTTATACTTACACACACAGAGAGTTTCTGGGTCTACAACCAAAGTGATTACACAGGTTCATGCTTCTGATTCTATTAGAAAGCGACTGGACCTCTACATTCGAGACTCAGAGATGGCAGAGAGAGATGAGGGAATGAAAGTAGGGTATAAGACTATACTCTACTCTGTGGGGTCTCAACAGTTTCATTTTCTTTTACAGTGCTCTCCAAATGTCCTACAGACAGAATGAGAATAGTAAGGAATCAGTATGCGGATTTACACCTGTATCCCGTAAAAAGGGGATGTTTAAAAGGTCCCATGAAACTAAAATAAAGCTTTTTGAGATATTAGGATCAGAATTGTTCATTTTTATGGTATCTACCATCTTTAGTTCTGCACCAAAATCCGCGTTTGGGAAATATAAAACTGATATAAACATGTAAAGCTTTTAGTTTTTAGTTATTTCTGCCTAAATGGTTTTATTCACGTCACCTTATACTTCAGTTTCTCATCAAATGTTGACCAATCAAATACTCTCTAGTACAGGGATCACCAACCTTTTTGAAACTGACAGCTACTTTTTGGGTACCAATTAATGTGAAGTGTCAATAGTTTGATACACACTACTCTAATAACAAATTTGCTCAATTGTCTTTTAATTATATGTTATTGTTCATAATTAATGATCTTCATCTATGTGAAGATACTGATCATGTTAATGATTGTCATTCTCACAATAGTTGTCAACAATGATTTGTAGGTAGGAAACAGATCAATATCAATATGCAACACTTTACTTCTATAAATCTCTGAACGTACAGTATTTCCATTATTAAATGATCATTTCTACAATATTTTTCACTAGTCATTGACAATTTTAAACGATTCATGCACTAAAATGTACCATGTTTGTAAATCAATTGTGTAACATAAAGCAACTTTTAGATTTTACTGAAATTATCACCAAATCTACAGCATTTTTAACATAGCCGAGACTCTTTTAACCATTGTAGTTGCCTCGAGTTGGACATCGAAGAGTGTGGAGATTACATTCATTCCTGTCTTTAAGCACAGTTTTGTTTTTTTCTGTCTGAAAATGCCTTGTTTTTCTAATCAAAAATGTGTATCTCTAAATGAGGCTTTGATTGCAGCTTATTGAGGGTTTTCATCGGTCTCGTGAATAAAAGACTGCTGTTTTCACAAACCTTCCTTAAATTTGCAGACTTTTTCCACTTGTAGTGCATTACCGGTGGGTAGTTAGTAAGTTAACATTAGCTTTTCGTGACATATTCTGAAATGTCTCTCAAAATTGTGCCGCTTTGCCTTTGCCCCATACATGAAATAGAAAATCTTCCTCCTATTCACTGTGAAAATTATGTTGTTGTTTTTTTCTGCCATGTTTTCAAATCATCTCCTCCCCTTTACCGCACCAGCAACCATCGTTGTGGACACCAGCTAGCTCTGATCTAATATAAAATATTTTGTAAGATTTTTTTTTTTAAAGTGACTTAATGTCATTGTCAAATTTACACCAATGCGAGTGAGATTCAAAAAGAATTGCTACAAAAAAATATTAGATGCAGCTTACTGGTAAGTGGCGCTATGGTGAGCTGTTTTTAGAACAGGCCCGCATGTTGGTGACCCCTGCTCTAGTATCTGATATGCCCCGCCCCCTTCAAGAAGCTTCACATTCGCTTCTCAATTGATGCGCTTAAGCTCAAGCACTTTCACTGGCAGAGCTGTGGTTTGAACTGAAAAGTTATTTGCTGTTTTTTTTTTGTTTTTTTTTAAGTGAATCTACTTTATGCCCCACCCTCTCTTGATTTTTCAGTTGAGATTAAGTCAAACATGGAATAAAAAAATACACATTTCAAAGCACTTCACAGGACCTTTAAAATACTCACACATAAGCTAGTCTTTAAGAAAAGGTCATAGTTTGGCTTGTTGACACATTTACACTGTCGCCGCAGGTGTTTTTATGGTCTGCAGGTTAAACAGAGTGAAGACAAATGTGATTTCAGCAGTGAAACATCCTCCAGATTGAGATTTTACTGAGGATGCAATATTATTGCGCAGCAGGATAGGGCTGCACAATATATCAACAAAATTATCATTATCGTCATAATAGTATATGCAGTATCCACACTGCAGAGAAGTGCAATAAATGACATTTTATGTAGCAATAATTTGTGTGCTGCATGCTAACTAAAGGTTGATCAATCAGACGTGGCCTTACAATCTTTATCCCCAGCTCTCCAGTAGGAGCTGTTAGGTGAATTTAAAGCTGACAATAATTAAAGCCAATAAGAATCTAAATATCCGCATATTTTCAGTCATTTGTGGTTAAGTCTTTATTATTTTATAAAGGTTGTTTATTTATTTAATTAGTTTTAAAAATAGTATTATTATTTTAATTGATGATAAAATCGCATTTTTATATCGTAAGAAATATCATTATTGCGGCAGTACGGTGGCGCAGTGGGTAGCACAATCGCCTCACAGCAAGAAGGTCGCTGGTTCAAGCCCCGGCTGGGTCAGCTGGCGTTTCTGTGTGGAGTTTGCATGTTCTCCCCGTGAGTGGGTTTCCTTCGCGTGCTCCGGTTTCACCCACAAGTACAAAGACATGCGCTATTGGTAAACTGAGTAGGCTAAATTGTCCGTAGTCAAAGTGTGTGAATGAGTGTGTATGGATGTTTTCCAGTGACGGGTTGCAGCTAAAAAGGAATCCGCTGCGTAAAACATATGCTGAATAAGTTGGTGGTTCATTCCGCAGTGCAAACCCAGATTAATAAAGGGACTAAGCCAAAAAGAATATTAATGAATAAATATTGTTATCGCATCACTCAACAACATTGCATATTTTCCCAGTATCGTGCAGCTTAAGAGCAGGTTGCAGACTGTGATTGGGCTATTTTCAGCATGTTTTGAAGAACAATCAGGCTTGTTTTGTTAAGCAGACCTGGATATGTTAGCATATATATTATTGGATATTGTTAGCATATATATAGCACATGTATATATATATTATCAGTTCTCAATTATTAAGAATGTTTACTATTAATGTACGAACTGTTTCTTTTTTTCAAAATTGTTTGATGCATAAAACATTTAAATATATTTGATATATAGTTGAAGTCAAAAAAATTAGCCCCCCTTTAATTTTAAATTTTACACATTTTTAAATAATTCCCAAATGATGTTTAACAGAGCACAGAAATTTTCTCACTATGTCTGATAATACTTTTTTATTTCAGAGAAAATCTGTTTTATTTCAACTAGAATAAAAGCAGTTTTTTATTTTTTAAATACCATTTTAAGGACAAAATTATAAGCCCTTTTAGGCCATTTTTTTCTGATTGTCTACAGAACAAACCATTGTTATACAATAACTGGTCTAATTACCCTAACCTGCCTAGTTAACCTAATTAACCTAGTTAAGCCTTTAAATGTCACTTTAAGCTGTATAGAAGTGTCTTGAAAAATATCTAGTCAAATATTATTTACTGTCATCATGGCAAAGATAAAATAAATCAGTTATTAGAGATGAGTTATTTAAACTACTATGTTTAGAAATGTGTTGAAAAAAATCTTCTCTCCATTAAACAGAAATTGGGGAAAAATAAACAGGGGGGAAAACTGTATAAATTGAATGATTTAATTTAAGTTACATAAATTTTCAACACTGATAATGATAGAGTAATGATGCATGTAAATGATTCATCTTTGCTATCATAGAACTAAATTACATTATAAATCATATCAACATAAAAACAAGTTACTTCAATGTTTTTAAAAATATTTGTATTTTTCATCAATTAAATGTCTTGGTGAGCATGAGAATGTTTTTTTAATTCCTTCAAACTTTTTAACACTAGTGTAATATATCTTTTTGCAACCCTGTTTTTTTATCATTATTACTTCCTTTGCCATTTAATTTAGCCCACGAGGGCAATATCCTACTCTGTTTTCTCTGTTGTTGTGGACAAAAGGATGTGCAACCTGCAATTTAGAATTAAAGTGTAGAGTCATAGGAGCTCATTTACAACACAACAGCTCTGTTTTATCTGGTAAAGAGGATTAGTCATGACAGCGAGCAGAAAGCACAGACTACAGAATCTCAGTGCAAGACGCTCAGTCATTTCAAATGATCGTGTGTTCAGACCTCAGTCCTGCCTCATTGACTCTGTTTATGTCTGTTTTATACTGAAACCTCCTGACAGAATATAAACGAGTGGCCTCTGCTAGGAGAATGTCTAAACATTTTTAACCCTTTATTGTGCACTCTTAGAAAATTCAATGTGTTCCTGACATTTTTTTGTTTTGTTTTAATGACAACCCATAGACCTTTTTCTTAGAAATGCCTAATTTTCTTAGAAATTACACACTATTCTTTCAACTTCCAGTGAGCAGCTGATGCATATAAAAAGTCACATTCGGACAGCTTTGAAAATATAGTTTTAATCTATTTGAATCGCTTTTAATGTCTTTGAACTAATATTGCTGTCGATCAGGGCCAATTCCTGGACTGGTTACTTAAATAATGTGATCTAATAGGATGGAAAACAACTGCTGCAATTTTACCTTAGTTATCAGACGGCATCTTGGAGCTCCGTCATCGCTAAAGTCAATATTTTCTCTTCTTTCAAAAATATAACCAACTTAAACAACTGTAATTCACCAAAATGTTTGACCCACGTTTAGCCTGTATTGTCCCAAAAACACATTGATTTAATAAAATCAAAGTGAAAATAAAGTGACATTTTGAAATGACAAAAAAACACAAGGTAAATACCACACAATACAAACTAACTAAATGAAACCAGGATTAGAATCAACATGCAAATCAGCCAGAATAGTATCAGTAACTTAATACTGAATTAGGAGAACGTTTTTCTTTAGCACTTGTACCGCATCTGACAGAAGCATAATGGCTTTAACACACATATTTCTTTTTAAAATTTAAGTTATGCATCACAAAAACAGTCCGTTAGACACTGAAAACAGTATTGACACCCAGTTGCGAAACATTGCTGTGGCTGATGACAATTCATAACGGAAGTTCTAAGCATCCTACAAGAAGGCCCTGGGCACTATAGCACCCTCAGCAATGAAGAAAAAAAGTCTATAAGCCAAAGGTCAACCATGGTCTGGTTACAATGCCCAATAAAGGGTAAGGAACATCAGTGATACGTTTGAAAAAATTTGAAAAATTAATCTTCGTATTTCTTCACCTGTCTGACACATACAATACACACAAGCTATTGTAAAACATTTGACGGTGAGGTTTGTTCTAGTAGAGGACCACTGGTCATCCAAGACTAATTCTATATTAAACCCTCGTTTTACTTGTAAAATCAATAAAATTGGAATTTAATGAAGATAAATGAAAAGCCCAAAAGTCTGGATCTTTCAGAGAACACTCTAATTACTACATTTATTGATTCCGATTAGTAATGTTAATGGCACATCCAGATATTTAACAACGTTTAAATAGCCATTAGCCATTTTCTTGCCATTTGCAGTACTTTATGTTCAAATACTGAAAGCAGTTAAGAGTCTCAGCCTTTGGGTCAAGGTTTCTCAAGGTTTTGTGCCTGAAGCCAACCTACACAGAATTAATTATAATCTTGCATTTTAAAAAGGACATTAATGTTCATAATATTCCTTGACAAGAAAGTTTGATGCAGTGTTTTGAGAAATTGCTACAATCTGTTGTACAAAATAGGGACTGAATGCTTTATTAATGTGCTTGTCTATTCGCATACATACTGATATGATGGATGGATGGATGGATGGATGGATGGATGGATGGACGGATGAATGAATGGATATGATGGATGCATGAATGGATGAATGGATGCATGGATAGATGGATGGATGCATGGATGGATAGATATGAGGCATATGATGGACAGATGGATAGGATGAATGAATGGATATAATGGATGGATAGATAAGACGGACAGGCGAATTAATAGGATGGATGGGTGAGTAAATTGGTGGATTGGTGGATGGATGGACGTATAAAGGAACAGACAATAGACCGAAGGATGGATAGATATAATAGATAGATGGATGGATGGATGGATGGATGGATGGATGGATAGACATAATGGATCAAAGGATGGATAGCTATAATGAACCGAAGGATGGACGGATGGATGAATAGACTGATGGATGGATAAAGGAACGGACAATGGACCGAAGAATGGATAGATGTAATGGATGTATGGGTGGATAGAGGGATATAATGGCTAATGGATGGAGGATAGGACAGATAAGCAGATGAATAGAATGAATAGATGAATGGATATGATGAATAGATGGATACAAAGAATGAAATAGCAAGAAAGAGTAAAATATAGTAAGAAAGACTGAAAGGATGGATAGATGAACAAATAGGCAGGATGAAAGATACCCAAAAAGAATGATATAAAGGATGCATGGATGGAGAGACGGATGGGTATGATAGATGGATAAATTGATATGATGAATGGATGGACGGATGGATGGATAAAGGAAGGGACAATGGACCAAAGGAGTTATGATGGCTGGATAGATAGATGGGCAGAATGAAAGAGACCTAGAAAGAATGATATGATGGATGAATTGATGGATGGTCGATGGATGGATGGATGGATTGATGGATGGATGGATGGATGGATGGATGGACAGAATGAAAGATAGTAAGAAAAAACTATATGATGGATGGATGAATGGATGAAGCAACAGACAAAATATGGAAGAATGGATAGATAGGATGGATGGATGGATGGATGGGCAGAATAAAAGACACAAAGAAAGAATGGTAAGATGGATGGATAAGATGGATGGATAGATGGGGAGAATAAATGACACAAAGAAAGAATGGTAAGATGGATGGATAAGATGGATGGATAGATGGGGAGAATAAATGACACAAAGAAAGAATGATAAGATGGATGGATGGATGGATGGATGGATGGATGGATGGATAGATAGATAGATAAGATGGATGGATAAGATGGATGGATAGATGGGCATAAAAAAGACATAAAGAAAGAATGATAAGATAGATGGACGGATGGATGGATGAAGGAGCAGACAACAGATTGAAGGATGGATAGATAGGATGGATGGATGGATGGATGGATGGATGGGCAAAATAAAAAACCTGAATAAAGTATAATATAAAGGATGGATGGATGGATGGATATAATGGATGGATGGATGGATGGATGGATGAACACAATATAGATACCAGAATTAACAATACAACTTGCATGGATGGAATGCCACAATTACAATGCACGGACAGCAAGTTAATGGATGTATGAAATACATGCTTTACTGCTATTTTACACTATTGTTTTAATTGGTTCAACAGACACCATTGTTCAGTACTCAGTTAGGCATATTAGTGTCAACCTAGAGTACTAATTATTAATGCAGTAGTGATGTATGCAAACAAATTAAAGAAAGCCTTTTACAGAGTGGGGACAATTATACTGACAAGGTTTGCATATAATGTGCTTACTGTCAAGAGATTATTCATTTAAACAGCTTCCTTCCAATGCATCGAATTCCCTAGTGTAGTCATTATAGTTTAACTGCAGACACAAGCTGGATCCCACTGTATGTTTATTTACTTCCCGAACTCAAGAAAATCACCTGAAAGAGCAGTCTGGGTGCTTGAATAACAAGCAAATTTGAAACTATGAACTCTCAAAATGACTAAATAAATCTATCCCCGAAGAGCCTTTATGTTTATTTATGATGTACCTATCAAGTTGCTCAGTGTGTCTTCTGAGAAATTTCAAGTAAACTATTGCTAAACATGTGCACATTTATTTGTTTACCATTAATAATGCATTATTCATCTGTTGAGTATTCCTTGCCTTTGAGAGAATCTGCATAGGGTTTTGGAAAAGCAAAATAATAAATACATCATCTAAATTCATGTACAAGAGATTTGGCATCAGCATCCAGTCACATAAGCTTTCCTATAGAATCTTATTTCCCACACATTCACATTTAAACTTTAAGATTTTCTGACACATATTTCAAATTCACACGGATTGCACCCCAGCATCCTCTATCGATAAATCACACCATGTGGATTCTCCCTGAATCGTTTAAGAGCACAGCTGTGGCTCCGCACTCATTTAAAACATCTCATTTACAGAGGAATCTAAAGTGATTAGAAGCAGCAACTGATAGATAACCTCTCAGGACTTCCTGAAAACACATCTCTGAGATTTATCATCATGATACCGAAATCAGATTAAGAAGGCGTCTTGGCCATAACTTATCTTTCCCTTGATGCATATGATGACCGTGGTAAAAGAATGAGTCACTGAAATCCAGCAATACGTAGGATCAGGCTTCTAAACATATTCACATCTAATGTAAAATTGTCAAAAATATGGTATTAATTCAACAAACATATATTAAGTTACAAATTGTTGAACAATGAAGCAAAAGAGACAGGGGCAGGTCATGCTAGACAAATATGTCTCACATACTGTAAATAGCAACCATTATTCATGAGTAGCCCTTAAAAGTATTCGGACAGGTTTGGAACTATATGTGAGAAAGTCATTGCATTAGATAATAATATATCAACCAAAAAAATCAACCACTGTGAAGCTGTTCCCAAAATTAACTTCTCCTTTCTGAGTCATTTTTGCATTGACTTTTCGTCAACTGTTAAATCCTAAAGCACTTGCCATACTACTGTCCATCTGCTAATGACTCAACAGGAGCGGTTTGTGAATACATAGAAAACAGCATTTCCAATGCATCAATAAATTCAGCTGCATTTTAGGCATAGCTAAGCACAACGTTTTTTATAACTGCAATGTATATTTTGGTGGAACCGAGAGCAAATTTACAATAGGATATTTATGATTTATATCATTTGATTTAGTCAATCCAACTAAGTATGAATGGATTGATGGAGGATAGATGGCAAGATACATCAATAAAATATGATGTACAGACAAATAATGCTGAATATAATGGGATGGATGGATGGATGGATGGATGAATGGGTGGATGGATGGATGGATGGATAAAGGAAGGGACAATGGACCAAAAGAGATATGGTAAATAATCAAATGGAGGGATGAAGAAATGGACAAATTGAGGGATGGACGGATGGATGGATAGACAGATGGACAAATGGAGGAATGAAAATATGGACAAATTAACAAATAGACGGATGGACGGATGTACAAAGCCCTCAATAGTGATTAATAAACCACACTGACCTGAGCTGAACTGAATTTAAACACTAAATGCTGAACTACACTGTTTCAATTACTATGATCTTTTATGTGAAGCTGCTTTGACACAATCTACATTGTAAAAGCACTATACAAATAAAAGTGTATTTAATTAATTTGAATGTACAAATGAACAAATATAGCAATGGATGGATGAACAAATCAAATAAACAAATAAAAGGGATGGAGGGAAGGACAAATGATTAAATGGAGAGATGGACGGAAGAACAAATGAACAAAAGGAGGGATGGCAGGATGAACAAATGGTGAAATGGAAATATGGACAAATAAACAAAAGGAAGATGGACAGATGAGCAAATGAACAAATAGAGTGATGGAAGGATGAACAAATAAACAAATGGAGGAATGGAAAAACGATCAAATGGAAGGACGGCCTAATGGACAAATTATCAAATGGAGAGATGGATGGATACACAAACGGACGGATGGAAGGATGGACAAATACAAAATTAGAGGCTTGAAAGGATAGATGGCTAGACAAAGAAACAAATGGATGGATGGACAAATGGAGGGATGGATGGATAGATAGAAAGGCGGACGAACACTATGCTAAATAGCAAGACAAAATAATGAAATGAATGAATGGACAGGTGGATGGATGGATGTTAAGATAGAATAACTATATTCTTTAAACCTGTTATGTTTACACTCATGCATGTTATAAGATCCAGCTACTAAAAAGGTTTATATTGCAAATATTTTCATGGCCCTTACTAAATTAGCATTAGCATCTATGGTTTGTACTGTAAATATTTTAGAATAGACCATCTTTAATCTACAATGAGATCTGTATAATGAGCACCCCAGTCTAATCCCAGTCATGGATAAAAACTAAACTGCCCCTCTCTTACTTTCCTCATAATATGTTCACAAACGCAGGCAACTTTCAATCTGATAAATCTGTGTGGTGGAAAATCATTAAAACTTCTAGGAATCATCAGACTTTCAAATGGAAAGAGAATCTGTTTTTTTAGGCGTTTGTGTCTGACAGAGCAGTGTAATACTCATGGCACCTCGCTCTGTTCTGGGATCTGTTGTTTGTTAAACCATGGAGAAAGAGGCACTGGAGCGCCAAGCACACAATGAATTTTAATGAAGATGTAGAGACGGAGAAACTAATTTCTGACGGAAACTTAAACTTTCTGATTTGGAAGAGATGGGAGGAATTTCATCAGACACGCGTTTCGTGATAGACTTCAAAAAGCAGGAGAAAATATGTCATGGGAGAAAGGTTTCCAATTGATTTAATTAATATAGTTGCTGAAGGTTTAATTAAACAATGTGAGGGGAAAGTTTTCTAACTTTTAAGCACGTCATGCCACATTTAACCCCAAGATACCTTCTTATTTAAACTACGGTCACTTTTAACCCTCGGAAATGAAATGTTTGACTCTTATAATCCTTTAAGAGGTCAGGCAGGCCTTTTAACCCTGGGTTATGGGACTCATTTGACCTTCAGTTACAGTGAAACACCAACTCACCATGCTCTTTTGACACAGTCGTGCACATCTTATCAGTGAGATGAGAAACGTTTCCAGTCATTTCAGAGTTTTCCTTCGGTGACTCACTCTGAATCACTTGAGTCTGGTTAACTGCTTCTTCAGGTTGCACCTTCGGAAAAATGTAAAACAAACAAATGTTTTATGAAAAGTTTTTTAAATCTTATATTTATATCAGATGAGATCTGAATTTTTCATAATGTCTGACAGGAATCCTTTGAACATACCTTCAAAAAATCCACACTGATTTTATGAAAATTCTTGGACTTGTACTCTTGCATGCGGAGATGATTTTCTTGATATTTTTCTTCCACAATTTGTCTATAATAAGACAAAACCTGCATGTAAATTTAGGTTCAAGCTCGTTTTAGTAATTTCAATCAAGCATTTCAGTTATTTCAAATGTCCTTATAGGGGTGATCCACTACGATATTTTAAACTTTAGTTGATGTGCAAAGAGAAAAAATTCAATGCGAAGAGAGAGATTGGCTTTTAGTTAGCTTAGCAAAGACTATAGCGAACAAAGTTTGGGAACTACAAAAAATACATCCAGGCTAGTGAGATCACAAATGCTTTAGGTTACGCTCATGCACCCCACGCAGTAAAGGGGCGTGGCCAGAAGCACAGTAATGCTGAAATGTACTGTAGCAGAGAAAGCTAAAATGCCTTCCAAACGCTGGTATTTCCACAGAGCTTGTTCTGTTTCTGTATTTGGGCTTCCAAAGAACACGACACAAAGACAGAAGTGCTTACAGTTTAATTAAATGATGTTCCAGAAGATTTTAAAAAACATATAGCTAGCATTCGACAAAGGAGAGCTTCCAGAATCTCTCCCAGTTCAGTGCTGGATTAGGCTAAAAACTCCTCCAACCATAATAGACGACGCTGTGGGTTGTGAGAAATAACCTTTAAGTATTGTCATTTGTTATAATTGATCTATTACATGCACAGTTTCTAACGTTAACGGTATATTGTAGCAAGGACGTAAACAAGGATGTAAACAACGTGGAATACTGTTTGGCACTGCCAACAATTTAGCTATAAATTCATATATATCCGTCAAACCACTGTAAACACTCACAATCTTCACAAGTAGGGTTGGGTATCATTTGGTGTTACTTCGATACCAGTGCTAAGTTGACACTTTTAAAATGGTACCGGTGCCAAAACAGTGTTTGAACTGATACTTTTGAGCCACAAAATTATAGTGGATGACTCTAGAAAAATATTTTATTTGCTAAAATCTTTTAATAAAATAAATTTAAAAGAACAATATAATTAAAGTTTAAAGTAAACATCAATTCATATTTTATATATTTGAATTTCATTAATATATTTCCTTTGATCATTTGTTGGCTAGCATGAATTTAATATTTGCATTATGAAATTACATAACAGTCTGAAATTACATAAGAGTCTGACCCCTCTAATTAATGTTTGATTCTCCTGAAGGACATTAAAACAAGATATTGGGGGGCGGGGTCTGCCCTTTAATAGCTAAGAAATAGCTGCTCTGATCTGTTTCCTAAATAATATGATGGTTTCTACTACATTAATTCTTCCATGGTGGGGCGTACAGAACAAGCGTCTCGTTCATAATGTGCATAATAGCACAATAAGTCCCCTTTAAGCTAAAAATGACAGTCCGTTGTCTTGTTTTACCCACAAAATGCACCAATTCAAATTATTCATACACTATTTTTCCATCTCTTACTGGAACAAAACATGATACACAAAAAAAGGTGTTTTTATTATATTGACTATTTTAAACAGTAATGAAAAACATCCAAAATCTATTTTTTATCTAGTTACTTAGAGTTAGACTTATGTTACAAACATGTTTTACAAAACAAACTGCCCTTTTCCTACTTTCCCTTTCACATCACAACTAAAGCTCTTATTTTCTGCACAAATAAGCCTGGAACAACATGATGATAGAAAATGATGACACATTTGTATCTTTGGGTAAACACATTTTACAAAATACTGTAGCAGCGTAATAACATGCACGATACTTCAATTTGTTTTTGAGCATGGCATATGGGCCAACACTGACAGTTCCTGTTCTATCAGAGCATCACATATTACACAGGGAATCAAAGCTGACGTGAGACTCACTGCCAAAAATCCTTGCACCGTGAAAACAGAAGAGCCCTGACACTCGTGCTAACTTTATGGAAAATGAACTGCAAGTCACATCTGATTAAGATTCAGCGTGACACGGTCAGCGCGCCGAACGTCACTCACTTTAGCTTTCTTGCCTTCTCATCCGCTGCCTGGAGCTTCCGGAGCCGCATTCGTTCCCTGGGGCTCATTTTCTGCACCTCTGATCTGTCCTGAAGCGTCTGCAGATGCACCTTCTTCTGCCTGTGGGGGATCAAGGACTGGAATGACATTCACTAATGACTCTTGCTTTTACTTACAGACTTACAGATGATGTGATCAAGCTGCGGATGTTTATAAAATTGCTATGTGCAGATGATTTGTCAGCATATACTGTAAACCTCAGGTTTTCAGGTTTATAATGCAATCCTATTCTGGTCACACAGTAAAAGCAGTGTAAAATTGTGAGTATAGTATTGTATTTTTGTATTGTGAGAATAGTATTGCAATTTAACATAGCTATTTTCTTACAAAACGTGGTTTAAAACTGAAATTATTCCTGTTAACCAAAGCTGCATTTTTAGCATCATTTCTCCAGTCTTCATTTTCATATGATTCTTCAGTGATTTTCTGTTATACTATGATATTTTTTATTGGTACTCAATCATTAATAATCATTCTTTTAATGATCAATGTTGAATTTTGTGGAAGCTGATACATTACATTTTTTTAGGATCCTTTGATGAAGATCAAGTTTTAAAGAGCCCATATTATGGGTTTTTGAAAATTCCCCTCCATGTAGTGTGTAACACAGCTCTAAGTGAAGTGAAGTATCCAGCTAAGGCTTAAATCTGTAAGAATACAGTGTTTAAAACGGTTGATTCATCTATAAAAGAGTCGACTCATAGTGCTTCAAACGAGTCGCCTTGATACCGACTCATTAGGTGTTTCGCCATGACGTACGAACGAAACCAAGTTATTCACGTGCACGCGCAAACCCGGGAGATTTCAAACCTGAGGCCCCGCCCTCTGACGCAGAAACCCAGACACACACACACACCCACAAACACACGCACACCCACAAACACACGCACACAAACATGCCGGTCGATTGAAGTCACACTGCAGATGGACATTATATTGAGTCTCTACCCAAAGATGAAACATCAGCATTATAACCAAGCAGTTGGAAACTTCTGGAAGCTACATGCTACAAAGAATACTTCATCTGAGTTTGTTAAAGGAAGGATCAGTAAAGAGTAACTGATGGACGTCAGGATGGGTTTCTTCCATTTCTCAAGTGTAAGTACGTGCGGTTAAAGTTGTTGCCTCGTTTACTCTAGCTTGCAAATGTATTTAGTTGTGATTTGTTACTTGTAACCGCGTGTACTGTATCAGGTTAACTGGATATTTTATCTTATCGCGTGCAAAGTCACGTTAAAAACGCGACGCGTGCTGCTTTGTTTATGGAGCTCCGTGCTAGAGTTCTGCTCCCGCGATTTATTCGGAAATTTATTCACGCGCCGCAGAAATCTGGCGCGGGGACAGCCGCGGGAATAAATTTCCGAATAAATTGCGGGAGCGGTCGGTAACGGGTTTAATTTGGGACGGGAGCGGGCTGTCTAGCAATATCACGGATATTGCTATGCGAATTAGAAAGAGAGAGTCTGCGTGGTGCTTGTGTGTGTTAGTGCGCACGCGCGCGTATGAGAGAGAGCGAGAGAGAGAGAGAGAGAGAGAGAGAGCGAACGAACGAACGAGCTTTGTGTGCTTTGTGCTGTGTGTGTGTGTTTATACAGACAGCTTGGCTGTCTGGACTGTATACTGGGTGATTTTTGGTTGTGTTCTCCGCTCTAGCGGGACCGGGCGCGGCGGGCAGAAAACGGAGCGGGTTCTCAGGCTAAAACCTGGCGGGTGCGGGCGGAAGCGGGAGCGTTGTCATCCGGAGGTGTGTGTGTGTTTTTGTGTGTGTGTGGTATGGCGAGTACACGACTGTCTCCTTCGTTCGGTTATCCGTGGCACTATCCACTCGCCATAGTGTGGCAGCTAAAATCCACGTCTACACTATCGAGCGTGTATGAACTGTGATTACTTTTTAAATTGCTGATTAGCTATTGGCCATTTTCCTCACTGACTGAAGGCAGTCGACCAATCGCGACAGACTGTCATCGGTCCAATCAGCGCAGATTAGCTCCGCGCTAAGGAGGGGTTTGGGAACAAATGAATCACTGGACGATTCATACAGGAGTCGCTGGAATAATTAGGTAAAAATAAATGCAGATTATAAGACCATGAAAGTGTTTTTTGACCTTGCATGCATATTAGACTGTTGTTGGAGACCCTTACAACCAGGATATGACCCTATTTCATGTATAATATGGGCTCTTTAAATAACCACATTTATTTTAAATGTAATATTTTTAACTTTTTTACATTAATAATGTTAAAATAGTAATAATATTAAAATAGTTGTTTACTTTTACTCTTGAATATTAATGTGCCCGTTGAAATGTTGAAACTGTAGCAGCCTAAGGGATCTATTTTAATGATCTAAGCGCAAAGTCTAAAGCGCATGGCGCAGAAAGCATTAATGATTTGTCCGAACCCACTTTTGCTTTTTTAAGGGCGAAAAATACAGTTTGCGCTGCAGCGCATGGTCTAACAGGTTAATGCTTTTGCTCCTAATGAGTTATGTGTGCCTTTTGAGCATAACGTGCATTAAACCAATCAGAGTCTCATCTTACATTCCCTTTAAGAGTCAGTTGTGCTGTGCCATGGAGTATTTATTTACATGACGGACTTTGTAAGTGGAAAAACTGAACACTTTATTAGCGCTATATACATCTGCAATACAAGGATGAGCCTGTTCCATTCGGCCTCTTTACTTTCTCTTTACTTTACTTTACTCTTTACTCCTTTACTTCGTGGATAAGAAAACGGTGTTGTACGCACTTTAATGAATACATTCATTAGCTTACATAATTAATTTTATTTGTTAAGCTCAAATATTTGTTTCAGAAACTGTTTATAAATTCAGTTCTAACTTCCAACAAATAAATAAATAATCAATAATAACAAAGTTTAGTCAAAAAACTCAGTTATATCCAACCACACGTCCTATTCTTATGCCCCACAGGGTGATGCAGACATCTCCAAAACCAGACAGGCGGACAAATTTAAACTTGTTTATATTAAAACAAATATAAATATGCATATAATAAATACTGCTAATAAGAGCATCATACAGATGCAGATTGTTATGAATAAACTGATAGTTTTATATTTATGTAGAAAATAAAAATTTCTGTATTACTTTATTCCTTAAATTTTTTTCATACTGTATGTAAAAATATTTGTGTATTGCTGTGTATCCTGTGTGTATTAAGCAATGTGTAAGTGTTTTGAATCTGCATAGGCACAAAACATAAATCTTTATTTTTACATTTAAAAATTATTAAAAAAAACAATTTTCATGGTAATAACTGTGAATTTAGGTATCTTTTTAGGCATTTATCTGGCTACACTAATGCCTTAAAATGTAACTAAATAATTGTTTTAAATAACATTAGATTGTAACATTTAACTTTTTCCTAACACGCTGGTTTGGTAATAGGCTACGTGAAGCGTCATGACTCGGTTAAGCTGATTTCACTATATTTATTTACCGATTATACGAATAGTCTTACTGTGGGTTAGCTTGCATGTGTGGGCATAGTTTCACATCTTTATCTAAATCTTTAAACATTCATAGGCCTGTTATTTGAAATAAAACGGAATTAAATAAGGAGAATAACATATGATTTAAAGCACTCGTTTGGCACTGAAGCCATGATCTGTCTGCTTTAATAAACGGTATTGTTGCATTAACGTCAATAATAAAATCTGTAATAGTGAAACTGTGCATATTATTATTACTATTAAAACGTATATTACTGCCTCGGGTCAGAAACTTAGGCAGTAATGCAAAGTATGAATAAATGGGCATAGATAGACAAAATGAAGGGAACAAGAGAGACCAAAATCAGTCACCAGGTCTAGTGCCCCCCTATGGATTTAAAATGCCCCCTCAATTATGACATCCTGGCGCCAGGCCTGAGCTCAGACGTCCACATACTGTACACTGGAGTGCATAACAGAGTGTTTGTGTGTGGTCACGTGATGTGCGTTTTCAGCGGTGTAGAGTGGACGAAGAGTAGATCAGAGATGCTGAGTGAAATGCTAGTGTGGACGCGGATTGTTTTCATTCTAAATCGCAGTTTTAAAACTAAAAAGTATTAGTGTAAACGGGGCCTTAGTTCCTCAAAATAGCAACGCATCACCAATACGTCTTAACCTCCTTTATAGACCGGCACACCCATGAGTCCACAAAGGAGCACAAGTGGATTTGCTATATAAACAACGTGGCAAAAAAATGTGACAATCAGACTTGCGCTGGTCTGACAATAGCAACAAATCGCATCGTCTTGCACCGTCTCGCAACGGGTGTATGATAGGGCCCTAAACATTTCTTGAGCACCATATCATTATATTAACCTACACTTAAAATGATAGTTATTGAGTAACAGTTATGGAATATTGCAGTACTTTATTTGCAGTAAATTATTAATCACTGCGCATCGTTATTGTTCTTAAATTGATGTGTCTTTTAGAATTAACAACTTGTCAATCACAAAAAACTCACCAAAGCAAACCATAACCATCCAATCAATTCTCAAAGACAAATCAAGCTCCAGCCCAACATTTGTTTATGTTTTTGTTAAAAAATATGTCACAAAAAGTTTTATGACCTTATAAATATTTAAAGTGCAATTACATTTTATAAATAAATACATTTCATCAAATAAATACAGCATTTGTGAGCAGAATATAGTTCTTTAAAGCCATTTTTAAAATCCTAACGATCCCAAAATTATGTATATACATGTTTGCAATTGTTTAAAAAAGTGAATAAGAGAGATAAGAGAGAAAGAATTTTTTTTTTAATCGCTAGCATATTTATAATTCATGAACAATTAAAAAGGAATGAGGCATTTCATCTGAAGTTAGGACTTAATCTAACAAAAAAATAAGACAATCCAAACAAGGAAAAGTGTATCATTAGGTTATTCATGAGAACTTGTGTTCGACAGCTTCAGATGCTTTTTGTGCAGTCTTTGGACAGCAAGCATACTAGAACAGCATTTGAACAAGCTAATGAGCAATAGGTTCAGCCACATTTCTCAGTTCAAGTTCAAGGCTGCATATAGTCTCATGCAAATAACTTAACTTTAACTTCTTTGCCTCATAATGAATTAGGGCGAAAAGAAAAAAAGCTCTAAAATAATACATTCATTTTTTCAAGTTACACAAAATAGATCCTCAAACTTTACCCTTTTAGTTTTTTTGTTATTAAATAAAAAAATTAATTAATGTTTATTATTAAGTTTTAAATGGTAATACTTTGAAATAAATCAAATCATAAAATTATAAAAAAAATGAAATGCATTTCATCAGTGCCGATATTCTCATGGGCAGAGCACCAACATCGTTGCACTTTGGGTGTCCTGAATTTGGTTGCCAGCTTGCTGACTTTTCCTAATTCCACCCCCTCCTTACTCTCCAACTTTACTTCCTTTCTAAATATCCTATCCCAATAAAGGCTAAAACGCCTAAAATAAAATCTAAAAACAAGTACCATTTCATTGCATGATTATTTTATGTTTTAATAAAAACATTATGTCCATTGCCAATTCTTTACAGTAAATATTTACTTCAATATTAACAGAAGTTTTCATATGGTTATTAATATAAATATTTTTTTCCTCTAACTTAAAGCATTGATTACATAAAAGCTCTGACTTGATTTGGCAATAAAAATGTGTTTATAAATAATTTTTCCATCTAATGATCCTGACCTATACTAAGGGATATGATAGACAAGAGATGCACTAAATATATATTCACTGTCATGTCTGTAGTTGTGATTATCCAAACAAATAAGTTCAACATGTGCTTTAGACTTTGCGTCTAGATTGTTAAAATAGAGCCCCTATTTTGTAAAATTGTTCACACCGAAAATGAAAAATCTGTCATCCTTTAATCACCCTTCACTTGTTAAAAACCTGTTTGACTTAATTTCTTTTGTTGAACACACAAAAAAGTGATCAACCATGGAAGTCAATGGTTACAGGTTTTCAGCATTCTTTAAAATATCTTTTTATCTTTCTCATAAAGAAACCACTTGTATGAGTAAACAGTGATTACATTTTCATTTATATGTGAACTATCCCTTTAATGCAGAACAGCTTGCTAAATAATACAGAAAACAGAATCCCAAAATTTTCAAAGGGAAGTTCACTTCAATTTATCTTTATTTCTGTAGCGCTTTTACAATGTAAATTTTGTCAAAGCAGCTTAGCATAGAAGATTATAGTAAATTGTAACTTTGTCACTCCAGTTTTCAGAGTTAAAGTTCAGTTTAGTTCAGTTCAGTGTGATTTAATTTTCACTTCTGAAAGTCCAAACACTGAAGAGCAAATCCATCGAAGTGTATCCAAAAAAAATCTGTTCTGCAAGCAATTTTGCTCGTTATCTCGTTATGCACTGTCGCCTTTAACGTTGCATAGATTTTCACTAAGTCATTGCTAACTATGATTGGCACATGCTCTGGTGACAAACTTTTAATTAGTGTGGGAAGCGCTGTCTGAATTAATGAAAATCTGCTGCTTGTAGACTGCCATACGATTAACATGTTCCAAACACTAGCTACGCATCAACACAGCTACGTATTTTTAGGTCTCCCCAACAAGCTGGTGTGAAAATGCCTAAAAAAACACATACATACACACAGTAGAGAGAAAAAACAACAGCCCTGTTTCCAGAAATCCCTGGTGAAGACAGTGTCATGCATTTCTCAGCTGACAGCGTCACTGCAGGAACAGAGAAGTGAGATTGCCTGTAAATGTCGCTCTATGTGAGACTCATGACGTTGGATTCACTTACAGTGCTCTCAGGATCTGCGATGCATCTCTCTCTCCCCTAATCGACTTGTCTCTCAGTGACAGGATGGAGAACTTGTGTTTCATACTCTACAATGAGAAAAATAGCACAAAAAAAAGGGTTAATGCCATTCTCTGGGGCCTCATAAACTTTTTTGAGCTACTGCAAAAGAAAAACAACTGCAATAAAGCTGCTTTTCAATCACTAGAAAGAGTTTGCATATGTCTATACTCTGGAATCAAAAGAGAAAGACTGACTGTATCCGCTTTATCCATTTAAAGGAATACTCCACATTTTTGAGAAAAATATTCTAATTTTACAACTTCCTATAGAGTTAAACAAACATTTTTATATGGTTATTGATGTAATACTTAAATCTGACACATTCTGTGACATTACTTTTCTTTAGAGTTAAATTACTTACCCTTTTTTAAATTCATTCAGCTGATCTCTGTCTGGGTGCAGCACTTTTAGCATAGCTTAACATAGATCAATAAATACTATTAGACCATTAGCATCTCACTCAAAAATTACACAAGTTCTGATATTTTTCCATATAACACTTGGCTCTTTGGTGCAAGTGTAGGGTTTGGGTGACGGGAACTCTTTTCAGCCGCTGTGTAGTAGCATCATGGTACAGCAGCAAAACCTATCAGTTTATTTTCCCTCAGTCTTGGTACACGATGTAACTACAGAAGAGTGAAGCTTTAAAGATTCAGTATGTAGGATT
The DNA here is from genome assembly GCF_052040795.2 of Danio rerio. NCBI lineage: Eukaryota > Metazoa > Chordata > Actinopteri > Cypriniformes > Danionidae > Danio > Danio rerio. The sequence continues at coordinate 46,919,711 of NC_141036.1, read as the reverse complement.
GAGAGGTTGCTAGATATTGCAGTCCCAATTCAAAACACTGGAGAGGTTTTTTTTTTACAAGGTCCCTCTAATGACAACTAAATGCAAATGCGGGTTGCCAGATTGAAGAAACAAACAGGAGTGACAATTGAGGCTTAAGGATGATTTACAGTTCTGCATCAAGCCAACACGTATGCTCTGGCGCAGCCTGTGCGCGGTTGCATAGCCCTTGGTGTGTAGTCGCCAATGCTAATGGCTGATTCACACAAGGCTGCGCCATTAATGATGGACGGAGGGCATGTCTGAAGTTGGTGCTGGCGCGATAGTCATAGTAGCATCAGCCAATGAAATTAGTCCACAATAAGCTACAGTCTGAGTTGGGGTATTTGCATAAAGCGATCTGATTGGCTGATGCTTCCGTTGCCGCTTGAAAAGTTGAGAATTTCCCAACTTCTGCAGCAAGCAATGCCACTGAAGCTGTGCCGATGGATCCACAATGCAGTTCAGCAAAGCCTGGCATCACCTATTCAAAGTAAATGAGAAGCATTGACGCTGATGCCCCATTTGAATGGGGCGTGACACGCACCTCTCAAAAATGTAACTACACTTTGCAACGACACGTAACGCAAGCTCTGTGATTGGTCGGCATGGTATCGCTGATGAGTGTGGGCGGGTCTAAGAGCCTCACGAACCCGTTAGAGCGAGTGTTTACAAGTGTCGAGTCTCGTAAAGGAGGTCCAGATGAAAAGATTTGTTTTGTGTTTACCTTATGATTAAAGTTGTTGGACGTCCGCAGGTTCCTGCCTCAAAATTAGCGAGCTTGAGCCACTTGTAAATTAATGTATCATTCAGAAAAAAACAAAACACCAGCGAAAAAACTTGACACAGAGGAACCAAAAAAAAACTACTGTCAGCTAGCAATTCGGAAGTACTAGCGTAAACAGCGCGCAGAAGTATAAATGCATGACAAGGCAAAAGGCATGCGCTGTGGGTCATGGCCATCACTTGGCGTAGAAGTATAAACCAGGCTTTAAAATTCGGTAGTAACCTGCTCAGCTAATGTCTACATATGTAATATTTGTATTATTTGCTAAAAACAACCTCATTTGGATTTTTATAACTCTACGTCTCATTCTGGAGGATGCTAGTGTCCTCCGAAGGTCACTGAGCCTGATCAGTACCTGTATGGGAGACCACATGGGAAAACCAGGTTGCTGTTGGAAGTGGTGTTAGTGAGGCCAATAGGGGGCACTTAACCTGCGGTCTTTGTGAGTCCTAATGTCCCATCAAAGTGAAGGGGGCGATATATTGTCATTGAGCGCCTTCTTTCGAATGAGATGTTAAACCGAGTTCCTAATTCTCTGCGGTTATTAAAAATCCCATGGCACTTCTTTAAAAGAGTAGGGGTGTAACTCTGGTGTCCTGGCCAAATTTCCATCCATCGGCCCTTACCAATCATGGCCTCCAAATCATCCCCATCCATTGAATTGGTTCTATCACAGTCTCTCCCCTCCAACTATAGCTGGTGTGTGGTGAGTGCACTGGCGCTGTTGTCCTGTGGCTGCCATTGCATCATTAAAGTGGATTCTGCACACTGGTGGTGAAATGAAGAGACTCTCCCTCATGATTGTGAAGCGCTTTGGGTGTATGGCCATACACAATAAATGCGCTATATAAATACACATTACTTACTTTAAAATGGGTAAACTGGCAGCGGGCGGAGATATACAGACAGACATTCTGAGGAAAAAGGTACAATTTTCTAAGAAGAATAACTGAATTTAGCATTGTTTTTCAGATCAACAAATATGTTCACTAACCATGTTTGCTAAATATCTGCAAACAAAGTATAGTATTTTATGCTTAAAATGATTTAAAACCATACATACAGCACCTTTAAACAGTAAAATTATCAAATTCTTTTGTCATCTTTGAGCGAGATGCTAATGGTTTGACCCAATTCAATTCTATGCTAAGCTAAGCTAAAAACACACCCGAGAGACCATGAGATGGCTGAATAGATTCAAAATGTACATTCAGAATAAAATTCAACTGTTTCACTTAATGACAAAATGAGTCTATTTCCAAACAAAAGTGAAGTGCTTCTTTAAAGAACAAATACGAGACACAAATTACATAGGCAGCAGAAGAAAGCAGCGCAAACTATACACAACAACAGAGGAGGGAAAAGCTATCAGGGAGCATTGTGTTTGGAGTCGTCGTTTCGATGGCCTCTCCTTTCTCTGATTACATGTTTCTGAGTCGCTGATGGTGTAATAGCCGGTGGAAGACACACAATCCCACCAGGAGCTTTCAGACGGAGGTTAGGGGATCACTGGCTTGCCAAGACAGAAACGTATTACTGAGCTCCCTGAGGTAAACAAGTCAATATGAGTGTGAGTGATGAAAGGGTGCTATAACTGTACAGTAAGTATTATAAGCGAGATGCGTTAAACAAGGACTATTAAAAAATCAATAGGTAGGGCCATTAAAAGCATGCACTAATGACATGTAGAGAAGCTTGAGGCAAGACTCACTATAGTCCCCCAGATGACTGAATACAGTAAGAATTGTAATCATTTTTGTTTTATGAGTTTCTAAAATTTTTAAATAAGCTGAATGACGTATTATTTAAGCGTGCACTCATTTGCATACGGCAGAAAAATCTGAACATTGGTTCAGGTTCAAAATTCTGTTTACATTTATTTTTTGACATACTACACTACCTGACAAAAGTCTTTTTCATTTCTCTTTTGATTTCAGTTGTAAGAGCAACAAATAATAACTTGACTTCTTGTTGATCATTTGGAAAAGTGACAGAAGGTAGATTTTTATGATGAATCATCTGTTGATCTGCATCCCAATCATCACAAATACTGCAGAAGACCTTTTGGAACTCGCATGGACCAAAGATTCTCACAGAAAGGAAAAATCATGGTTTGGGGTTACAGTCAGTATGGCGGCATGCAAGCAAGTGGTGCTCGCTGCAGAGCCATTTGAGAAGAGCTGAGCTCCAGCGAGGGGGAGCTTAAGCTTGAGCTCCACCTTTTTTGCACTTCTTCTACGAGTGATGTCACTGGGGGTAGGGTTAGGGGTGGGGTTGGTGTACGCATTAAAACAGCTTACAGGAGGAGGAGCGACAGCTCATGCTCCCCCTCGCTGGAGCTCAGCTCTCCTCAAATGGCTTTGCAGCGAGCACCCTCTCAGAGATTTGCAAAATGGATGGCAACATCAACAGCCTGAGTTATCAAGATATTTGTACTGTCCATTACATTACAAACCACAGGAAAGGGCAAATTCTTCAGCAGAATAGTGCTCCTTCTCATACTTCAGCCTCTACACCAAAGTTACTGAAAGCAAAGAAGGTCAAGGTGCTCCAGGATTGGCCAACCAAGTCACCAGAAATAAACGTTATTGAGGATGTCTGGGGTAAGATGAAGGTGGAAGCATTGAAGATGAATCAAAGAATCTTGATGAACTAATAAGTGATTTGAGTCATTGCAGAGATGTATGGATGCAGTCTTCCAAGCTCATGGGAGTTATACACAATATTAATTCTTTCCACTGCAGCATGACTTTACATTCTATACTGTACATTATTTCTGTTAACTTTTGTCTAAGTCAGACCTTAATGTCCTAATTAAGTAATTCAAAATCAAGGCTTGATCATATTTTATTTTGGTAAAATAAGCGTAATCTAGAGGCCTTTGCCTTCATATGAGCCACTTCTGATACCAAATGATCAACTTGAGGTCAAGTTATTATTTTTTTGTTCCTGAAACTTGTATAGGTGACAAGACTTTTGTCAGGTACAGTCATTTTTGGAATTTTGGGAATCTTTTTTTATCATTTTATGCTAAAAAAATACTGCAAAGAGCCAGAAAAACATTGATTTTCACTATTTGTTTTTAATATTGTGAAGTTTATTGCAAGTACTGTTGATGTGAACATTCGTGGCTAAGTGCAGGATAAAAACTTTTACTAATATTTACTCTAATTATTGCTAAAGTTTTATGAAAGAAACTTTTAAAAGGTTTTTTTTAATTTTTTTTAAATAGGACAAAATCCTCAAAATTTTGTGGTGCATGAATTTTTTTAATTAGGACGAAATCCTCCAAATTTGCTGGTGCATGAAGAAAAGAATAAGAAAAAAAAGATGTTTATTTTGCACTTATTAACAGAAGACATGCTTGTCTGAATGTGGGTGTTAGAGAGGGTTGTTCTATCTGGATGTTTCTTATGGCAAAAATTAAATACTGTATGTGAGATAATTATAATATATGTGTTAAAATTAATTAAGCATCATAACTGTGGAAGCTGAGCTCAGTGGACTGTGATCCGAGTCGCCTGATTATTTTTACGTTAGATAGTATGCCAGCATTTCTTCAACCACCAACTGTTATTTTACACAGAAACTTGGAAAAAGACCTAGATCCATAATGAAGTTGCACTGGGCATAGCAACAAGAAATTTAGCGTTAGTTATGGTAATTGACAAAAGCATGAATAAATGAAAAGCAGCACTGGGGAAAAAATACATTATCACAAACATTCCTTTTGAGTTATATTTTGTGAGGCTCAAAATACAATTTACTTTTCAAGAATTTATCTTTTGTAAAGGTTCAGAAATTTAAAATAAATAATGTGTATGACTGTATAATTCTATTAATTAATAAACATTTGTCATTCCAAAATACAACATCATGGGGTATATTTTTCAACACATTGTTCACATTCATTATATAGTTTCAATTTTACAATTAAGACCCACTTTACATTATTGGCCTTAATAACTATGTACTAAAATTTAAATTAAACCTTTGGTATAATGCAGTTAATATGTACGTACATGCTTATTACAAACATTGTACTTATATTTTGAAAATGAACTGCATGTAATTACATCTGTAACTAATGTCTGTAATTACATCCATAATTATACTGTTGATCCATCCCTTTGACCTACTCATACCACCAAGCCTGTCCCTAACCTTACTTGTATCCCACCACAAAAACACAAAAAGTGTTTACAAACTTTTTGTACATTTTGCTTTTTTTGAGGTAATTTCAGTTAGGACCACTTAACAAAAAATAAACAGTTTTAATGGTAATGCTGTAACAAAACAAAACAAAAAAGTTAAATGAAATGAAAATGTACTTAATTTAAATAATTAAAAGTAGAATAAAATAATTTAGTAAAAAATTAAATGAAATGAATTAAAAAATAAAATAAAATAAAAAATGAAAGTAATAAAATCAAACAATAAAATCTAATTAAATTAAATTAAAGTAAAATAAATTTAAATAAATTAAATAAATACATTTAGATAAAACATTAAAATATATATTTAAAAATAAAACAAAATAACTAAATAAATTTAAAATATATAAATATAAATTTAATAAAAATAATTAAAACTAAAAAAAAATAACAAAAGAAAAGAAAAATTAAATAACATGAAAAAATAAATTTAAATAATAAAATCATTTAAAATTAAAACATATTTTTTTAAAAATGTATTAAATAAAAATAATTAACCTAAATAAATTGATAATAAAATTTAATTAAAAAATAAAATATAAATAAATTGAAAATAATTAATAATAATTATTTAAAAATTAATACATCAAATAAATTAAATTAAAATGTTAAATGTGTGTTTTTAAATTAATAAAATAAAAATTAACAAATGCAAAATAAAATAAAATAATAAAATTTAAAATAATTTCCCAGTACTGAGTTATGGCTGGAAGGGCATCTGCTGTGAAAAATATATGCTGGAATAGTTGGTGGTTCATTCCGCTGTGGTGACTGCTGATAAATAAGGAACTAAGCCGAAGAAAAATAAATGAATAAATGAATGAATGAATGAATAAATGAATAAAAAATAAATGACAAAAATAAATTAAATTAAATAATATTAGAATTATTGGGGTGACTTGTATCTGAATAAAATATAAACAAATATATAAACAAAAAAATGACAAGCCTAGATAAGGAGAACTTTCACTCAATTATAGTTGCTAACTTTGTAACTAATCCACAAGTCCTATATGTTCTGAACGGTGGTATCTGGTCAACTACAATCCCCACTTGACATTGAACATCTTGTAGTAATCTCACTATAGATGTGCACCTCACAATGTCGATGCAGAAATGATGCATTGTGCAGTTCTAAACAGCGACCTGTTGCCATCACTGGGCTCTGGTCTGCAATTTTGGCTGAGATAGTGTTACAAAATTGAACCAGATTGAAATCTGCGGAAAAACTAATTTAAGCCTCTCAGAGAAAAGTAGTCCTGACCGAATAGGGCTAAAGAAACTTTTGTCGAAACTTTTACACATTTACAGAGTGATCGTGTGCCTGACAGATGCATAAAAATTCATATATGCCAGAGAACAAGGACAAGCCACAATCAATACAATCACCAAGCGGCAACAATGCCAATCACTGACATTTCAACAGTACAATCTGAAAAGGTTACGTGCGCGGTAAGTCAAGTGCGATGGCGAATGGATGATGTGATGAGTATGCATAACAGACTTTTAGAAAACCTACTGGGCTTGGCCTGAAATCAAAGTCTTCCTGGTGTATTATGGCCCTTCCCATTAACCTTTGAAGCAGAGCGCCTGAACAGCTGGTCGCAGGCTTTCTCCTTCAACTGATCTGATTAACAGCGTCTTCTCACCTGCAAGCTTTCCTCAATGAACCTGTTTCTCAGAGCATCTGCCGCCGAGATCCTGTGAGAAGAATCCTTTTCTAACATACTGAGAGAGAAAAAAAGAGAGAAAGACTTTAAATACCTGTTTAAAGGGTTAGTTCACTCAAAATGGAAATTCTCTTACACTGTAAAACCCCAGTGAAAAAACTGAACAAAATAAGTTGGTTTAAATTATAATTATAAAGTTAGTGTAGTGCACCCTGCCCTGACATGGAAGAGAAGTAATAAGTCATATTTCCAGTATAGAAAAGTCCACTAAAGGAGGTCAAGACTTCTCATATAGGGCTCCTGAACTATGGAATAGCCTTCCTGATAAGGTTTAAGGCTCAGACACACATATAACTGCAAGTTAACTATGCTTATATAATAATAATAATAATAATAATAATAATAATAATAATAATAATAATAATAATAATAATAATAATAATATTAACTGTTAAAAGCTACGGTATTGGTAACTAGGTAATTAAAGTAATTATCAACGAAAAAAGATATGGTAACTAACTAATAACTTAACTTTTCTGAATTTGATTGTAATACAATAATCTGCACCTTTAGTAAAGCTGCTTTGAAACAGTAATTATTGTGAAAATCGCTATACAAATAAATATTTACAGAGTTTTTTGGCACAAAATGGTATTTTTATTGTATAATTACAGCTAAAACACTAAAGTGCCATGGAAAATTTTGGCTGCTGTTTTGTACTTTGATCATTGCAAAGAGAGCTCTTGGATTTAAAATATCTTAACTTGTGTTCTGAAGATAAAAGAAGATCTCAGGGAATTGGAATGACATAAATGTGAGTAATAAATAACAGAAATATACATTTTTTGGATAAACTAATCTTTTAATGACCAAAAAAAAAAAAAAAGAATCTGTCATTTTTATTTTTTCCATTATTTCTCTTCTCTTTCCTTTAAAAATGAAGGCAAATTATACAGACATAGCAAATACAAAGAGAACATCAAACTGTATATTTGTTTAAAAAAAAACAATCATTATCATATATAAATATTTAACAAGTATCACAATCAGCTTCACTTATGTAGATATTAATGTCTGTACTTCTACTGTTAAATGACAAAAAAGCAAATTCAACATTTAAACTGATTTCACCAAATGCCTAAAAATCGATGTAACGTCACTCTGTCCCATTTCAACAATTCTATTTTTCCATGACGGCCAATTAACCAACTATGCTAGGACAAAAACAAATATATTGTAAACAAAAGGCTCCCTATGTGAATTTTTGCATTTAGTGTCATAGATAAAGAAAATTTTAGTAAAAACTCCCTAATTGATAACAACAAACTTAAACCAACAACAAAAAAAAACTGGAACAAGCCTTTCACATTTAGAAAATAAATAAACAACTGTTACTGATTGCTCACTAAAAGAACACCCTTCCCCTACCTGTAGGTTTGCTAGTGTGTGTGTGTGTGTGTGTGTGTGTGTGTGTGTGTGTGTGTGTGTGTGAGAGAGAGAGAGAGAGAGAGAGAGAGAGAGAGAGAGAGAGAGAGAGAGAGAGAGAGAGAGAGAGAGAGAGAGAGAGAGAGAGAGAGAGAGAGAGAGAGAGAGAGAGAGAGAGAGAGAGAGAGAGAGAGAGAGAGAGAGAGAGAGAGAGAGAGAGAGAGAGAGAGAGAGAGAATTATGTTTAAAACCTCATGAAATGCTGATAGTTGTAGCTGAACGCTTCTAAAACCTGCTGGGATTTTTGCATAATCTGCTTTGAAAAACAGCTGAATCAAACAAGCCACTGATTTGTGTCTATCTTCTCGTACACAGCGAGCAGACGGACAGATACAGGCTGACATTAACCCGATTTGTGCCTGCCAGGAGGAGGGCAGCATCTGTTTCCAGTACCTCTGCATTAGGGAGTTGAGCTGCCGTGAGTATGTTTCTGGCAGGGATGGAGTGGGTCCCTCTACAATCCTCAGCACCACGGCCAAGAAGTTCTGCGCCTCGAAAGCGTGAGCCAAACAGCACATCTCATAGAGGATACAGCCTAAAGACCTGCAGACATTCAACAAATAGAGGACAATTGAAAGAAATAGCCCATCTCAAGAGTCATATTAGGCACTGTGAGAATTCTACATTGACGATCAGAGGCTCAATATTTTCGGTAATGTTAGTTTGTGTGATACATGCATCAGTCATTTATGAATTTATTGAAATTACATCTAATTTATTAATCAAATATATTTAAGTTGTTAATGTGTTGAGGGATATTAAATGTGTTCAGACCTACCAGTACAGTATCCTCAGATTTGCTATTTCAGATATTACTGTAGATCAAACCATACAAACAATGCATCTAATGTGACTTTAACTTCAGGCTATATGTAGGTACAAACATTTATTTAGCAAGAAAGCAGTCTCAAGTAAACACTTACAATGTCTATCTGTGCTCCAGATCTTTTTGTTTCAGACTGTTGAATCTATGCAATTTTCTTTCTTGCATAGACTGATTGGTGCGATTATGCAATCACAATAGTATAAACCATTATAGGGGTGGTCAAATGTTTATTAATTTTATATATTTATTATTATATATATTATTTATAATATATTATATCTATTGATTTAATTATTAACATTGCTATTTAAAATACAGATCAGGGTGAACTATTTCTCAGTTTTAAAGGGGTGACCGCCTATACATCTTGTTTTCTTGTCCTTCGTTCAGGCGTTAATTAGGAGGGTCAATCCCCACCAAACTCCCTTGTAATTTGCACTATAATAATAGGTCAGATTGTTTGGGAAATCCACCCAAAATGTTATATTCTATCTGCATTTACTAATCATGTCGTTAAAAAACAAGAGTGCTTTAAAAGGGTGCTTTCAGATTTAATTTGTTTGTCTTCAAACTGAGTTTGATTGTGATGCATCAGTTAATGTGAGTAAATGCATAACCACACACAGTTTGACCAATTTGTTAGTAATAGCCGCTCACTTCCATGAATACATGCACATTAGAAGTGAACCATACTCTAGAACAGTGGTTCTCAAAGTGGGGGTCGGGACCCCTTGAGGGGTCGCGGAACAATGAAGGGGGGTCGCCTAGTGATTTCCAAAAATCTACTTATTATTAATATTAGACCATTAGAATTGCCATATTTTATCCATAACCAACTGAAGAGAAAAAAAACAGCCGTTTATAGTTACTATAGTAGCTTATTTACTTGTTCTATTGGATTGCGACCCCTGGGGTAAATACATTATATTAAAGACAGCAATAGCGTCAGATGCAGCAGATTGATTTTATAACACCAGGTTAAACTTTCTGGCCCATTTACAGCACTGAAATACATTTAAAAAATTAAACGAAGAATAGACTTTGGTCTATTGGTGTGTGTGTGTGCGCCCTTGCATGCAAGTTTTCTGTATTTATAACCACCTCAGAGGATATTGGGGGTCGCGAGTCACTGGCATTGTTATTTTAGGGGTCGCGTGCTAAAAAGTTTGGGAACCCCTGCTCTAGAAGATCAACCATACTCAGGTGGACACAGGTGGTTTGAGTTCAGAAAGCAGCATTCAAGCAAGACAAACTCAAATGAATTTGTGTGCACATAATTAGTGGAAATGGTGTAAACACTAATTCATTCATTTATTTTCTTTTCAGCTTAGTCTCTTTATTACTCTGGGGTCACCACAAGCCGAACGAACCACCAACTTTTACAGCATATGTTTTACACAGCGGATGCCCTTTCTGCTGCAACCCATAACTGGGAAACAACCATAAACACTCATTCACACGCATACACTTTAGACAAATTAGCTTACCCCATTCACCTATACCACATGTTTTTTGGACTTGTGGGGGAAACCGGAGAACCTGGAGGAATTAACACTAATTCAAATTTTAAAATGGTAAGTTTTGTAAATGTTGGGTGTTTACTTTAATATTTATTATTATTACAAGCTTTAAAATCATATGGAACACAAAATAATATATTTATATATATAAATATATATATATATATATATATATATATATATATATATATATATATATATATATATATACACACATACCGGCCACTTTATTAGGTACATCTGTCCAACTACTCGTTAATGCAAATTTACAATCAGCCAATCACATGGCAGCAACTTAAAACAATTAGGCACGTTGACATGGTCAAGACGATCTGCTGCAGTTCAAACCTAGCATCATAATGGGAAATGACCTACAAAAAAAGACAATTTACAGTAAACTGAACCTTACAATAAACTGTAAAGTAAAACAATGTTAAATGCTTAAACGTGATAGAGAACAATTGATTCTGTTACGAACAGTTGTTTAAACTAGTGCTAAATTAGCTCGAGATGCTATCCTCAAACTAGACACCACATGGCATGTCTAAAACAGTTTGATGCATTTCCATCAATTTATTATTTTCAAAAAGTGAATAAGAAATTCACAACAGATGTTGCCACAAATAATTAATCTATTATTATATTGTATTCTAAACATTTTGTACATATTAATGAGAGAAGAATAAATGACATGCCTCATGCCTGCGAGAGGCCAGAGGAAGTGACATCAGATATAACTGATATACAGCAATAGAGCTGACCAGAACATAGGGACAGACACAAAACATATATGAAATGTAATTGGTCTGTTCATTTCCGAGTTTGATTGTAGCACACCAGAATTGCTTGTCAGAAAAATGAGAGCGTAAATGCATAAATAGTGGGATTCTAAGTTATTTTCCAGAGCCAAGGTCCCTAAATAATACACATACAAACATTATTTAACAGATAAGATAAAATATTTTATTCAAAACTGTTTGATTAAAGTTTTTATTTAAAAAAAAAGAATAGGTTTATCTTTGAGAAGTAATATTTCTCTAGAATCACCAATTTGTGTGAGTGCGTGTGTGTGTGTGTGTGTGTAGAAGAAGAGTTAATAAGTAAACAGAATATACTAAATCAACAGAAAACAGCCATGAATCACAAGCTAATTAGCAGGTTGATTTTTACAGTGTGGCCAATTACTTGTCACCAAAAATTAACAGGGTCATGAATAAATATTTTGCAATGAATCAATACCAATTATCATGTCAGGCCTATCCGTGCTGTAACATAATCAAAATCAATGCACACTGTCACATTAGAGCTTTTGGTGAAGATGGGTTTTCTGAACTCGTTTGCATAACTAGCAATCAGCAAAGATCTCAATTTTCCATTAGCATTATAGTTTGTGTCTTGCCATGCTGAAAAAACACAAACATTCAGAGAGCTAAAAGCCAAGGAGATAAATATGTTGTTTAAGGGTATCTCTATTTTAGCTTCTCCTCTTGTTCTCGGCACAGTGACCCCGTTCCTCCAGTTTGTCTGCCGCTTGTGTTCTCGCAGGCTTGAGAGCACAGACTGAAGAGTTCAATTCCCAACAGGCTGCTTTGCAAGTCTCTCAGTGGCACATACACAATGAGGTGAGTGTGTGAGGAAACACACGGCCCTTGAATTAACAGCTAGGTGCCTGTAGCCGATTGGCAAATGAGATTGTCCTCTCTCTTTAATTGTATCTTTATTGTTTTCCAGTCATTTGTCCGCCTCGGTATTCGTACTTTGCTAATATGCTGTTGTTTCAGAGTTTCCCCGGTGGACCTAGTTTTTCTTCATAAATCTCTTTCAGCACATACTGTAAAAGGGAAGGGGGGGGCGGGACAGAGCCCTGTGGTGTTCAGGAGCTGTCAAGTGAGAATATGGAAAGCATTTTCTGAACTCATTTTTGCAGTTTTGCAGACTAAAAACTGCACAGCTCCAATTAGCTCTAAGAACTTAAGTGCAAAACAACAAAACGCTTTTGACTCTTATGAGAGTTTTTGAGTTTTTAGGTAATGTCACACAATAAGAAAATAATAGAAGGGTTTCCATTTTTCATTAACAGCAGATTCAAGCACTTTTTAAATCACAATTAATTTCAAATCAAGCAGCTTTTTTAATTTTGGCAACATATGTAGCGCCATTAAATTTAATACTGGTAATACTCAACTGTGGTTTCTGAAATATTGATAAAAAATGCATAATTTGTCATAGTTTTTATACAAGATTCAAATTTAGGATTTTTTTAATTAAGAATTTAACATGGGCGGCACGGTGGCTCAGTGGTTAGCACTGTCGCCTCACATCAAGAAGGTCCCAGGTTCGAGTCCCGGCTGGGTCAGTAGGCATTTCTGTGTGGAGTTTACATGTGTTCATGTGAATTTCCTCTGGGTGCTCACAGTCCAAAAACATGCACTGTAAGCAAATTGCATGAACTAAGGTGGCAATAGTGTATTAGTGTGTGTGAATGTGAGAGTGTATGGATGTTTCCCAGTAATTTGTTGAGGCTGGAAGGACATGCGCTGCATAAAACATATGCTCGGTCCATTCTGCTGTGGAGACCCCTGATAAATAAGGCACCAAGCAAAAGGAAAATGAATGAATGAATTTATAATTTTTGTTCTGTTTATGACAACAGCACAGTACAATTGATGAAATAACACTATAAATATTTTTATTCATCATTCATTCATTCATTTTCATCCACTTTTCCAGGGCAGGGATGCAGGGGCAGCAGTCTTAGGAGAAGACCCCAAACTTCCCTCTCCCCAAGTCACTTCCTCCAACTTCTCTGTGGAGATCCCGATGCGTTCCCAGACCAGCTGAAGACATAGTCCCTCCAGCATGTCCTGGGTCTTCCCCGAGGCCTCCTCCTGGTGGGACAAGCCAGGAACACCTCCCTAGGTAGGCGTTCAGGAGGCATCTGAAACAGATGCCCGAGCCACCTTAGCTGACTTTTCTCGATGTGAAGGAGCAGCAGCTCTACTCCGAGCTCCTCCCGGGTAACAGAGCTCCTTACCTTACCTATAAGAGTGCGCCCTGTCGCCTTGCGAAGGAAACTCATTTCAGCCACTAGTATCTTGACCTTGTCCTTTCAGTCATGACTCAAAGCCCATGACCATAGGAAAGAGTAAGATCGACCAGTAAATCGAAAGCTTTGCCTTTTGGCTCAGCTCCTTCTTTACCACAACAGACTGGTACATCGACTGCATTATTGCTCACTCTGCACCGATCCGCCTGTCAATCTCACATTTACATTTAAAATAGATTAAAAAAATTTTTTTTAAATCCTGAGACAAGAATGAGTGTTGTTTAGTAATTATAGGACAACTTTAAAGTAAGTCGATGATCTAGTTAAAATGTTGACTACTTTATAGATAGCCTAATCTCATGAGAAAGTATTTTACATTTTGTCAGTTTATTGGCTAATTCATACAGATTTGTACGAATTCAGTCATAAGAAAATATATGATTTTAAAAAATAGACGTGGCACCCAACCCCGCCCCTAAACCTAACCGTCATTGGGTGATGAGCAAATCATACTAAATTGTACAAATTCAAACGAATTAGCCACTAAATCAAAAGATTCTAAATTGTTGTGAGATTGCGTTGGTATGGTATGTCACATCAACATTTTTTATGATGGGAGTAACTGACTATCAAGAACATAAACATTCCTGGTTAAGCTTGAGCTGGATTAATAGAAGGTCCACAGAAGGAGGGGGCTCTTGATTGGCTGGACAATTAACCTGCCCCCTGATAGGAAACGCCTATTTGCGGTGAACTTTTAATTAATAATAACGTAAAGTATTTCGTTCAAAACAGTGATGGCACTGCAATGGAGATAGGAGTGGATAAAGCCCAGTACTAACTTTGAACTGCCCTGAATTAGCCCCTAATAGGGTGGCCAGATATCTATTTATTTCCAGGACAGTTTTTTTTTACAGCTCTACTATGACAGTAAGAACTCTTTGATCAAAGGTAGGCTAACCAACCTTGTCGTGTAACAAATATTATCATTGAAACAGTATCTTCACTGATTAACTTGCAATAATAAAGCTATAACAACTAGAATCCCAATTAAACAATTCACAACTGAAGTAATGTGTCAGCCTCACAACTGATCACTCCTTCCTGTATAATGTAACAAAGACAGTGTGTAACCAAATTAAACAGCCTACACACAATTGTCAATACAGCCAGCAATGGCTTAAGTCTAACTGAACCAATTAAAACTAAAACGTTTTTTCTGAAAGTTACTTTGCCTCCTTTAGATAAAAAATGACAGTAACAGTGAAATATTGCTGCTGGTTCTTTCATCAGACAGCATATCTGATCAAACTGCAAAGAAATTTTATGCTAGCTTGCTGCAATTGACTCACAAGGCCAACATTTTTGGAAATTAGAAGCATGGATTTAAAGACATCATTAGAGATTTCTGCTCAGCTAAAGTTTGAAAGAAGACTTTTGAACAAATAGACCCTATAGACCCTTTTCACAAGACTCTTATGACGCATTTAACCATCATGAATGTCTTAAATCCTTGAAAGTTTTTAATATTTTGGTAAAAAAAAAAAAAAACGTATGTACTAGGGATGCTCCGATCAGGATTTTTTCAAGGAATTCCAAGGAATTTTTGCCAATTCCTAGTCATGGTAATCGTCCGATACCGACTACCGATTCTAATGCTTCAACCTTTATAATGCATTTAGCACATTTTACCTAAGATCTCGTTTTACCTAAGACAATAGATAAACAATGCTGCATATAATGCCTTAAACAAATCTTTTATACCCATTTAGGTGTGAACATGTCACGGCCAGAAGTAGATTTAAAGAAAACAATTCATTCATTTATTCATTTTACTTCAGCTTAGGCTATGAATAATATACAGGAGTGCTTGTGCATCTTCCTCTGTGAAAATAGTTTTTTGGTCATTTTGGAACCCTGTTTGAAGTTAATTCATTCATTCATTCATTTTCTTGTCGGCTTAGTCCCTTTATTAATCCAGGGTCGCCACAGCGGAATGAACCGCCAACTTATCCAGCACATTTTTACGCAGCGGATGCCCTTCCAGCCGCAACCCATCTCTGGGAAACTTACACACACATTCACACACACACACACACACACACACACACACACACACACACACACACACACACACACACACATATATAAAACACACACACACACACACACACACACACACACAAACACACACACACACACAACAGACAATTTAGCTTACCCAATTCACCTGTACCGCATGTCTTTGGACTGTGAGGGAATCCGGAACACCCGGAGTAAACCCACACGAACCCAGGGAGAACATGCAAACTCCACACAGAAACGCCAACTGAGCCGAGGATTGAACCAGCAACCCAGCAACCTTCTTGCTGTGAGGCAACAGCACTACCTACTGCGCCACTGCATCGCCTGTTTGAAGGTAATGTCTTGAATAAATTTAAAATAAAATAAATATGATATGAATAAATGATAAAATATAAAATTAAATATAGCAATCAAATATGACATATAAATCAAATAGTGCTCATTATTATTATTATTATTATTATTATTATTTATATAATAAAATACATTTAAAAAACAGGTTTGGTGATTGAAGATACTTTGTCATGGCTCTAAAATAAAGGGGGTTTATTTCTCTTTCCTTGGATTTTCTGTAGCCCCAAGGTCTAATTTGTTAATCCGGAACTGACACTAATACAACACAACGATATTCCTCCAAAAATTCTAACAGAAGTTCCAGCTTGAAAAATATGGTACTGAACTGTAAAATTCGCAGTGTTTTCAACGGTAAAAAAAAATGTAAAAATGCTACAGTAAAAATTAATAACCTGGTTAACAGTTTCCTTAATATATACGACAAATAACTGTAAACTGATTTTCCAATTTCCTGCATGGCACGTCACCTTTTATAATTTTTGTTGACATTAATATAGATCTTTTTAGTTGTTTTTCCATCAGTTATGTACGTTAGAGATTTAGGTTACATCTAATGTTGATAAACAATGTTAATTTCATAACTTTCATTTTATGCGTGTTACAATGCTAGTGTTTAGTAGCCATGTGAATGACACTGAGCACCTTCTATAGACTTATACACTTTTCTGCTTGTGGGAAAAGTTGATTGTAATGAGCATTGATTCATTATGTAACCTTTATCCCCATTGCATATGGCTGTGTTAGATGTTGGTAGTTCTCAATACAGACATATTACCTCTATAAATTAATGAACTACAGTATTTTACTGTAAAAATGAGAAATTACTTTTACGGTTTGTACTGTATTTTTAACTGTGAAATACTGGCAACCACAGCTGCCAGTCTTTTTACCATAAATTTTACGGATTTATTTTTTACAGTATGGGCAATGCTTTAGATTTGTGATTTTCTGAGGTGTTAGCATTCTTTACATCATAAAATGGTTCTTTTACAGTAATAATATCATTTCTTCACTGTTATTGGTTTTACTTTATTTTAGTGTGTTGTTTGGGTGTTCAGCATTCATCTTATTTATTTGTGATGTGAATGTTAGTTGGTAAAAGATGCTGAGGTTTAAATTGTAATACTTTTCCCTTTAAAAAAGTCATGAGACATCATTCTGGTCATTTTTACGTACATGCTGTTATCTCACTATTTCCCAGTGGACCTCGTTTCTCTTTAGAAATCTCTTTCAGCACATACTGTAAATGGAGGGGGAGGAGAGGACAGAGCCCTGTGGTGCTCCGGGCTGTCGAGAGAGGATCTGAAAAGCAGAGGATCCTCGCCTTGGTGCCTTTGGAAATGTCTCGTGATATGAATTTATATTTCATCCTTACCCAGAGAGAGAGAGAGAATGGGGGGGAAAGATCTCCAAAGTAGATGGTTACAGCTCAATAAGCAACATGAGATATCAGAATTTATGTTAATTAAGCTTGCCGTTTTGTCGGCTGCATCTTTAACTGGGCCTGATTGCATCTTTCTGTAAGTTTTTTCAAGTTAAAATGGCTTAAAACTGATCTGATGAGCTTTCATGGATTGTCAGAACTCATACATTTTTTCAAGACAACAATTTGACAGCAATCAAACATAATACCACATTACTCGCACATTTGCATAATATGTAATGATGAATTGTTCTTTCAGATTATGAGTTTGAGTAAATGAGGGAATAATTTTGCAAGTTACTTGCTGAGAGCTGGAAACTGCTGGAAGATTTAAATCAAGTCAGACATTTGGTTGAACCTCTCATTTTGTATTACTGTTTGCCACATTTCAGAACACTGTATAGACTACAAGGTCAAAACTGCATTGTTAAGGGAAAAAAAACACAGATAATTAGCTATTTTCCCATTCATTTTTCCCACAGGATTGGGGATTATCCTAAGGGTCTTTGTTAAAGCATTATAAACCATGACCCAAGCAACTAGACGTGAACCCCAGCATTACATTAATTTGAAGCAAAAAAGTGTTTGAAAATCCGGCAATAAGGTATAATACAGTGTATTTAAAGCTTTAATGAAGGAATGGGGGAAGGGGGTGAACTAAAAATCATTATGATTCTAAACCTTTATGAATAACAAACATAAAAATATTCACTCAAAGTGTTTGTTGTATCTACAAAAACAATATATTTTAAGTTAATTTCAAAATATCTACAAAAATACAAATATTCAGATATTTTGAGAGTCCCTTGCTCACCGAAGCACTCAGATTGGTGGAATTTTCTCTAGCATTATGATGCTCAAAATTTATCAGTTTATCAGTTATTGTTTAAAATGAACTTTCCTAAGGATAAAATAGGGGTTCAACAGATGTAAACTGTTACACCAGTGCTAAGCTCTATAGTTGACAAAGGTTTTTTAGATTATTAAAATATTCTTTACAGGTATAATCGAAATGGTTCTTTTAGAAGTTATTCACAAAAAGGTTCAGGAAACAAACATATTTTTGCATTTTATTGCATCTAAAATTCCTTTATGTAATCTTGTAGTGATTTCTTAATCAAGTTAAAACAAAAATAAAAAAAGTCTTGGTTGGTTAAATTTAACTTAAATGGCTAAAAGGTTCAGTTTTTCCTACCATATGTCCGATTTAGAGTCGTATCCTTTGTGGCTCAGGGCTTCAGGGCTCATGTAGTATGGGGTCCCAGTGAAGGTAGTCGCCAGGTCACATGACCCCATTAGAAAACAGGACACACCAAAGTCACCTTCAAAGAATGTTTAGAGAAGTTTCATTTGCATAAACACATTCTGAAAATTAGTTTTGCAGACTAAAAACGTTACATACACACTTAGATTTAAGAAAAAAAGTTCTTATAAGTTTTATAGCGTGAGTGTCATACAATATCATGTTTTCAAATAAGGAAAATTTACCCATCTATTTAAATAAAAATATAATGGCTAATAACTCCAGTAACTGACTAACTACCACACACTCAGAAATAAAGGTGCAAAATATGTCACTGGGGCAGCACCTTTTGTCTACAGGTGGTCATTAGTATCTTTAATGTACACTTTTGTATCTTTAAAGTTTACTTTTGTAAACTTAAGGTATGACATACATATCTGTACTTTTTAGGTATCAATATTTACCTTTAAGGACCTGTTAGGAACAAAAATGTACCATTTGAAAAGTTACCAACATAATGATGGATTTTATACATTTATTTCTGAGAGTGTGTGAGCTTCTTGACTGCTTTTTGCAATTCATGAGACACAGACCACCTACTGACCTGAATTTGCACAATAATATAACGTTATTCCTCTAAAAATTCTCCCTTTAAAATGATTCAACAGGGCACATAATATATTATTAGGCCATGCTATAGATTTTTGTTTCACTTCTAATGGCTTTAATTACTTTTGTAGTGTTTTGTCATTATGGTGTGTTTTGTGAGTGTTCAGCTTATTCCTTTATTGATTTTGTTTGTTGTAAAGCTGTTACGGTGTCTTCTGATTGTGTGTTTCCTAAAAAAAAGCATCTTAATGTTTGTTTAAAAAAAAAAAAAGAAAATCAAACGCTATGAAAGACTCTAAGTCATTTAAAATGTAATTGCACAATATAAATTTAAAGCGCTTTCTGTGTGGCAAACTAAATATTTAGAGTTCTGCACATTATCTCTTGCTGCTGTGACATAAATGTATTAAATAAATGAGACATTTAACATTTGCTAAACATACAAATAAAAGTTAGCTTTTAGTTATTGCAGATACATGCTGGAAGTACTACAAAATCTTAGTGAACCGGAAGGCTTTTTAATCACAGTACAAAATTAGACATTTAAGTACTGTATAAACTTATACTGTACAGAGAGTTTTTTCAACGTATCTTTTTTTCAGTGTGACCTAAGAATTACTGTGTGGTAAACCCTGTTATTTTGGCAGGCTAAGGCGCAAATTGAAATAAAGCAACACAAATGCACAGATTAGCTTTCAAGTGGGTCTGCTATATGAAAGAATTTCATTCTTCAAGAACACACAAATCAAATACACTGCACTGAAACAAGCTGAAAGTGATTTACGCTGACAACATCGTGACAAAAAAGTATGACAAGAAATGTTGATGTCTATCAGTGCACTTATTTATGGCAGAAATTACAAAATTGATGCACATCAGCCTCTGAAGAACAGTTGCTTTTTATCAAAACTTTCTGCCATGGCTGACCGGCAATCATGCTTTTCATTTTTTTACTGTGTAATGATCCTGTTTCTTTGTAGACGAGTGTCTTGACTGTCATAAAAAGAGCTGTTTTTACTAACTGGGAGGTGTTTGGGCTTTTGGTGCCATTAAAAGTCGCTTTTGAAAGCGTTGCTAGAACATCAAAAGAACATCAAGCATCCTTTGGGCTGCAAAGCAAAGCTTACCTATCTTAACAATGTTTTTCCTCAGAAATATATTTTTGGCCTTTAGATCTCTGTGAAGTATTCTCCTATTAAAGTGAGACAAACTAGAATCAATAAACAGAAGCAGCAAGAAACATTCAGTATATCTGTCTTGTAAATTAAAACTTTTGTGTAACGATGGGTTATAGAAGACTTAAGGGGTTAGATCACCCTAAAATGATAGTTGTCAATCAATATTTGTCTTCAAAACGCAACTGAAGATACTGTTTTTGTGCTTTTTGTCACTCCTTTGAAAGTCTGTTTAGTATTATTGTAGTGATGGATCATTACTGCTGGATCCAAATGCAGCTTTAATTGATAATCAGGCAGGCAAAGATCAATACAGGTGCAGATGGTAGCATACATTTAATCCAAAGAGTTGTGGTGTAACAAGCGAATAGGTCAAGGCAGGTGACAAAACAAACATAAACAATATAAAGACAAGGCAGGAACATGTTTTGTAATGCACACTACAGTAAACAAGACAGTAAACAAGGATGTGTGTGTGAGTTGTGTGTGTATATATAGTCTATGAAATCAGTCCTGATCAGCTTCAGTTGTGTCTGTGTGTGTGACCTGAAACTGGTGTGTGGCTGCAGGCCATGATGGGATATTTAGTTTAGGTGAATCCGTTATGGCCACATTGCTGTAGATGATAAAATATAAAGAAAAATAAATCAATTTACAATGGGTTGTTTAAACCAAGCCTACTAAAAGACATGATTATTTTCAGGTCTCCTTCTGTGGTGTATTTTTTTTTTACATAGCACATTGGTCAGCAAAAGTTGTTTTCATTGATGCTATAGGAATGAATAAAGTTAAAGACTGAAGTATTTTATAAAATGATCACAATCAACCGACTTTATTCACATAAAAAAAAAAAACATTGATCAGATTTTTGCAGTGTTTAAAACTGGTTGTATTGGTTACAACTCAAAAAGACTTGCTGCATGAAAACCAATGAGGTTTATTTGTACAGTATGTCACACACAGCTTCTACAAGACCCAATGAGATTCTTTTCTGGCTCTCACCACACAATTGAGCTTCTGCAAGAATTGATGAAGTTCATTTAGGTGCCAAAGCAAATATTTGGGTCTCTACATGAACCAATGAAGATCATCTTGTGTTATATAGACAGAACCAGACAGAACTTATGGACATTTTGTTATTTATTCATAGAATTTTGTTTTTAAAAACAAGGATCAAAATAAATGTCAGATATATGAAAAATAATTTTGAGATTATAAGAACTGAAAATGTAACAAATAAACTGTGAAAAATGTACAACGCTATAGTAAGCTACAGTAGGTCCCTCATATTATAACTCTTTAAAAAATACATTAGAAATTGTATTACACACAAATCATCTAAACATTTGCACACAATATAATAGAAATAAATATAAAAAATGAATAAATATAAATGTACACAATTATATAAATGAATACATAAATAGAATAATGGGCTCATCAGTTTGCAGAAATCTGTAGTTTTCTGTGGATATCTTCAGGCATATACTCCGTGTTGCCTGTTTATGGAACATATTTGAGCTTAAAGTCCACTGAACTGAAAGTTGCTGAGACTTTTATTTCAGTATGTTGATGTAATTTCAACTGAAACTGAATATTGAGCAGGGGGCGGGGCTTTCTTTACTTGAATAATTCTGTTACAGCAAACCAATGGTAAGAAGGGCATGGTTACGAATATTGTGGCTGAATCCATAAAACTGGCAACAACAGAGAAGGGCCACCACTCCAAACCCAGAAGCAAAAGGTCAGACTTGACAGAAGATCAACTTAAGAACAAACTTTTTAAAAAAAATGAATTAACTTACACCAAATATGGCTCACATAAAGAATAACAAGGTGGACTAGCCATATTGTCAAGATCACCAGTGATTTAACCAGAGCAGAGCGCTGGAGAACTACACATTGGAAACTATGTGGTATACAACTTTTCTTTGCACTCATACATCAGTTCCTGATCCCCCCTGATTACAAACACAGCTGAAAGCTCATTATGGACTGATTAGTAGGACTAAAAAAACTCATTCACACACACTCTGGGCTGAGTCTTGTTTTTCTGTAAGAGAGCATTACAAAGTACTTCCTTGTCCTGCCTACCGTGTTTTTGAACTTTGCTTTGTTTATTGTTTTGCCGCCTGTCTCAACCATTCGCTTGCTTTTCTGACTACACTGTGAATTACCTGTATTCTAAAGTTTGCTTATGTTTTGACCATTGCATGCCTGACTATTCCGTTTAATATAACTGCACGTGGATCCTCACTTCTGTTGTCCCTGGCTCTTTACACATAAAAATGGTCAATTTTCATTTCACACAGACTTTAAAGCAAGAATCTATGAGGTTCATTATTAAATCACAATATTTGAGCCTCCAAAGGAACCAATGAGGATTTGAGGATGAGAAAGATATGAGGTTAAGTAAATGACAGAATTTTGTGGCGAACTAACCTTTTAAAACAAATTAATTTGAATCCAACAATAGAAAATATTCAGTTATAAATTATGTACATGGTAGCTTTGTTCTAGGCTCACCTCTGATGTATGTAATGTACTCCCAACAGAAGCTGACAAAGCCATTCACAGACCTGAGGCTCTGACAAAGTCTTGCCTGTGTGTTTTAGCTCCTCCAGCTTACAGTCCAGATCTTTGTCCTGAGGAACAGAGGGAAATTAAAGAGACATCAAATGTTATTAATGAAAATCCATTGTCTTTTGCATGACGCAGTGGGATTCTAGACATTGCAGCATATACTATAGACAAATGTAGATTAAATAAACAGTCTTTGTTCCTAAAAAAGATACTTCAAAGAGTAATACTGTGCAGTTTTTCCTATATTTTCCTATGTGTACATTCTCTCTGATCTTTCTCTGTTTGCATTTAGTGGATTGTGAAGTCGTCTTTAAGAATGTGAGTCTTTGGGCACCTATTTACACTTCAGACAAACCCACATTTCGCCAGTCACGATGCCCGGGGTCTCCAGAGTCCTCTGTGGGGAGCGTGAGAGAGAGAGATAGAGACAGAGACCCCCACTGCTAATGATCAAAGATGACTAAAAACAATTCTGAGTGTCAATTAAAAAGATAGTTCACTCTAAAATGAATATTCGATGATCATTAAGGGTTATTCTGTGCCGGTTTGAACTTGTATGATTTTTTTTCACTCCATGCAATATAAAACGGGCTGAAATCCGCCTGCAGCTTTACGGCCAAGCAAACTATGATGGCAATCAAATAGACTGATAGAATGTTCTTTCCCTGCCTCAAGAGCCGGCAGTAGTCAGACTCTTTAGCCAATCAGTTTGAGCAGGCTGTTCATATAAATAATCAGTTCACTGGTTCAACAAACAAATCCTTGATTTTTGATTTATAGCATGAATTAGATTATTTGCATAGTTTTAATTAGAGTTTAGTACTGTTAATGGAATTGCTTATGTAATGAATATTATCAATAAATAATAATATGCAACAAATTAATTATATTTTGTGCAAAAAATGTCAATTCTATAATTAATTTACTTTTCACATTGATTTCAACTGCAATTTTGCAGTCGCCATTCAAACAGATTAATGAACTTTATTCATTCATACATTTTCTTTCCAGCTTAGTCCATTAATTACCACCGTAGAATGAACCATCAACTTATCCAGCATGTTTAATGTTAGATGCCCTTCCAGCCGCAGCCCCACACTGGGAAACACCCATACATGCTCTCACACACACATACACTAAAGCCAATTTAGCTTATTCAATTTACCTATAGCACGTCTTTGGACTGTGGGGGAAACTGGAGCACCAGTTAAATACCAGTTAAAAATAATAATAACAATAATAATAATAAATAAATAAATAAATAAATAATAATAATATGTATTATTATTATTATTATTATTATTATTAATAATAATAATAATAATAATATTTATTATTATTAATATTATTATTATTATTATTATCATTATGATCAATAATAATAAATTAAAAACAATTTAAATAAATGTATAATAATATTATATAAATATCTTATTATTATTATTATTATTATTATTATTATTAATAATAATAATAATATCCATTAAAATAATTTGAAAAATAGTAAATTAAATTGAATTTCTAAATAAATGTATAATAATAATAATAATAATAATAATAATAATATATTTATCATATATTTATCATATATATTGTTTTTACTATTATTATTTATTTATTAGCATCAATTATGATTAATTAAAAATAATAAACTATACAAAACAATAAAAATAATGAAAAATGTATTATTTATTTATTTATTTATTCATTCATTCATTTATTTAATAATATCCATTGTAATAAATAAAAAAACAGCAAATTAATTAAATTTTTTAAATAAATGTATAATAATAATAATAATAATAATAATAATAATAATAATAATATGTAGTATAATATGTTTATTGATATTCATAAAATTAAATTAAATTAAATTAAATTATTACTGTACAGTGAAGCCAATGGAATAAATTATATTTCTAAAAAGATTATGTGACATTGAAGACTGAAAGATAAAATAAAAGCTAAAAGCTGCTTAAAATTAGTTCACTTAAAAGCAAAAACAGTCCTTTTAAACTGCAATATAATTCATACTGTTTTACTTTACAGACAGAGAAGTCATACTTGCATCCCAACCAGACCATTTCACATTCATATGAATTAAATTAACAAAACACAATTAAGCCCATGTAAATGTCTTACAACTATGACAGAGAGAAAGTTTGAAACAACATAAAGTATAAACTGTACTGAAATGTACAATAATGGAATCGAAATGAGAACATAAGCATGCCACATATTTAAGGCTTTCCTTGTTGTCATGAAGTGCCACCATGGGAATAATCAATCCCACTAATAATAAAACTCAGTCTGAACACAGCAGCACTCATTTCAATAACAACAGATATCTGTCAAAGCCTCAAAAGACTTCCATTGGGAAAGGAATGCGGTGACAGGAATAAGAGTCAGATTAGAACCCTGTCAGGTTCACCAGTTCATTTAAAAAATAGATAAACCCTCCTGTTCGCTGCCCGAAGGAAGTGTTTGCTCAATGTAAGCGGCACTCGCCATGCAGCCAAGCAGAGGATGATTCGCATTATGGGTGTAATTGGACTTGGGCTAATTTGTCGCTCCCTTTAATACATTTATCTACGGTTATGACCATCATCACTCAAAAAAGGCTACTCAAATGTGCTCAAAAAGCTTTTGTGAATGCTTTTCATGAGTGCAAAGGTTTAATTGAGAAATGAATTCTGGAATAAGCAGTGTAGCATGAACAGAAGTAATGAAAACCTTGCTTTAGGCCAGTCACACCTTCAATTTCCCTCTCTGCAGAAAAGAATGTTGTCATTTAGCTGAATGAAATGCATCAAAAGCTTTTAAGCAAATGCATCTCAAAAAGTCAGAGTGTGATCTCTGTAAGAGACAAAAATAGTGGCACAGTTACAGTCAAGACACTTGTTGTAAAAGATTTCCATTGACATTTTATGGCTCAAAGTATTACAGAAATATTATAAGCAGAGCAACTGAATTTTAATACTGTCAAAAAAGTTTAAATAAAATAATAAAATATTAAATTAAATTAAATATTTTAGATTTTTTCAGTATTAAAAGTCAGTTTAAAAGTCAATATTTTATCTTATTTGCTAAAATTTAAGTACATATTTTGTTCTTAAATTAATTATATACAATTTTAGCAAATAAAATAAACTTTAAACAAAATAATATAAATCAAATATTTTTGTAAAAAATTCAGTATTAAAAGTTAGTCAATATTTTATTTTATTTGCTAGAATTGTATTTAATATAAATTTTAAATTAATAAAATTCAATTTGAGCAAATCCAATAAAATTTAATTTAAATTTAAATAAAATAAAAATAATATTAAACTAAATTTTAGCAAATAGGAAAAATCTAAAGAAACATAAAACATGTAGAATTTTGTTAACATTTTGCAGTTTGTAAGTCGTTTGAATTTATATGTATTATCTTTCTATTTCTAAAGATTTTGGGTGACCAAACTTTTATTTTAATGTAAATAACGTTTTTGTGTAAATAAATAAAAAATTCTATATTAAATGAGAAGTGAATAAAAATATTAATTTTCATGTAATAAAAATGAAATATTTTAGTTAGTGACACTGTAGATAAACAAATATCATTTTGCTTTTCTTTTTCTTTTTTTGATGCAAAAGCATAGTATAGAACAGAATAAAAATAAAATAGAATAAAAAACAATAATTAAAATAATTAAAATATAAAAAATACAATAAAAAATACAATAAAATAACATAGAATAAAACAAAACAAGAAAAAATACAAGAAAATTAAATAAAGAAAAATCAAGAGAAACATAAAAAATATATAAACTACTGTTGAAATTTGGCAGTTTGTAACTCAAATATCATTTTGCTCTTCCTTTTTTTACCTGATTATATTTTTGTATTTAAACCTATTTACTCAACTTTTTTGATACAAAACAAAACAAAATAAAAAAATAATAAAATAAAATAAATTCTAATAAAAATAACAAATAAAACATAGAATAAAACAAAACAAAAAAATAAAATAATTAAAAAACAGAATAAAATTTTTATTAAAGTACATAAAGAAAAATCAAGAGAAACAAAAAATATATAAACTTTTGATGAAATTTTGCAGTTTGTAACTCAAATATCATTTTGCTATTCCTTTTTTTACTTGACTATATTTTTGTATTTTAACCCATTAACTCAACTTCTGAAAAAAAAACTGATTAAAACAGAATAAAAAATAAAATAAACTTTTAAAACATTATTTTTAGTAGTAGTAGTAGCAGTAAATGTATTATACTACCACTTCTTCTACTACAAAAAAATAATTTCTTTAAATAAAATTTATTTAACTGCAAAAACCAAGACACTGCATTAATTTTTATCATTGTATCACAATAATGAGCATGAGATTTTTTTCATCGCAATAATGAAGCCTTGGGTTGGAATTGTCCTTAATTGTCATGATAATAATGTCATAATGCAAAAACCTTAATTACTGTATCCCACCACTGCCAGATTTAAAAAAAGACTGCGCAGGAGTTGAATTGATAGCCTGTGACTGTATTGAGGACGCTCTATAAAAGCATAATGGGTGCAAATATGTAGCTGGCTGTTTGTGTTTACTAATTGTCTGGCACACCACCATGTAATTATTTGGAGAAACGGTGCCTTTGATGGAGAAAAAAAAATATTCTGTTATAAATTAATACATAAATTTTCTCTACATGACTCGCAGCAGATCTCATTACCTCCCACTCCTCGGGATAAATGTCATGTCTGCATGTGAAGAGACTGAAGACAGAGAAGAAGAGGAATGAGTTTCTGTCTCTGCTCAGTTTGCTCTCCTGTTGGAAACGCCTCTGGAAGGGAATCATTAGAGCAGGGAAGCCTTTATTACACTCCGAGCCTTTTCCCCTTCAGCACACACACACACAGAAATAGAGCAAAAAAAAATAGAGAGAGAGAAAGACTATTACAGGAAGAAAGTGATCTGATTGGCTGTGAGCTCTTTACACCTGAGCGGTTGAGCAGTAACTGTGAGCTGATAATAGATTGAGCTCTGCTTTCGCATCGATGTGACTCTGATCCAAGGGTGTAGAATTGGATTGAATATTGGGAGGTAAAGTTTGAGTGTGTTTGCTCTTTTTTAACATTTTAATTGTGTTTTTAAAGGGCCCCTGTCATTCAAAATCAACTTTTGGAAGCTGTTTGGACAGAAATGTGTGTAGGTAGAGTGTTTCCACAGTCATATTAGGCTGCATTTATCC
Source organism: Danio rerio (assembly GCF_052040795.2). Taxonomy (NCBI): domain Eukaryota; kingdom Metazoa; phylum Chordata; class Actinopteri; order Cypriniformes; family Danionidae; genus Danio; species Danio rerio. Next base: position 46,891,430 of record NC_141036.1, on the reverse strand, counting down.
TGCAGATCTTGATGGTCAATTCCGATTTTGTGACTGTACCAGATTTTTTTAATGCCTGGCTTACATCATCTTTTAAAAGTGACTCGTGTTTGATTTTTTGCATTTATACTCCACACTCCACAGATGCAGTGACCCAGAAAAAAAAGTGGGCACTGACTGACAATAAAATGATAATAAAAATCTGATGATAAAAGAGCGGTCTTATTTCCATTCCTGTATTTAATGGGTTTAATTTTTTTAATTCTTATTGACAAGTTGTTTTACTATAGTTGATGACAGAAAAGTTCCCATTCTTTTAATCTAGACTTTTTTTAAAGAGTAGGCATCTTAATCTAATGTCCATGGCGTGATTTATGCACATGATTTATGCAACAGTTTTATATCAGTTTAAATTGTTTACGTTTTGCGCTCTCTCTGTGCCACATGCGATTAAAACATCAGAATTGAATACAAACACAAGTCTCTTATTGTAAATTTCATGACATCCAAATCTCACCGGAAGAAGAAGTGGTACACTTTATATTATTTATTACATTTTGAACTATGCTTTTTAAGCCATGTAAGTCTTGTAAGTTTGAAAACAATCTGTTCCCAAAACAATTTTGTGAAAGACCTAGTCTAATTCAAACAAATATTAACATGATGTGCATTTCCTATTTAAATAATAATAATGATGATGATGATAACAAATAAGCAAGCATTTAAATTAATGAATTATTAACAAGTACCATAATAAATATACTTTGTATAAATTCCAATATAAAAAAAAATGGTCACGCTTTACAATAAGGTTACATTAGTTAATGTAATATTGTTCACTAATAATGAACAATACAATTATTATTCGTAGTTTAACATAATAATGCATTATTAAAATCCAAATCCCTAAACTTAGTTTATGCACTGTGAGTTAACACGATCCAACAATGAACAACTTTATTTTCATTAATATTAACTAAGAAATACATTAACAAAATGTTGTGTTTATTGTTTATTCATGTTAGAAAATATAATAACTTCACCCTTATTGTAAAGGGTTACCAAAAAATGAATAATTACTTCACACCTCAAGAAGATTCATCCATTTTCACACTTTAAAACCTCTTTGAGTTCAATCTCTGCAAAATAAGAGAGTCGTTTACCATTTTACACAGAAAGCTTATGCAACAGAACATACACTTGCACTACACAGACAGAAAATCAAAGATCAAGGAGACTCGTCTTGATTACATTGAGTGTCTGTCAGACGCACCTCAACCTATGAAACACCGAGGCAAACGCGCTTAAGATGAAAGAGAAGAGAACGAGGAGGAACTACAAGCCAGAAGCAAAAAAAAAAAAAAAAAATGCTTTCATTCGATTCATATATCTTCTTCTTGCTTCATTCGACTGTGTTCATTGAGGATGAGATCAATGGCAGGGGTCTATTCCTCATCTGAGTCTGCGTGAAAATGAAGCTTGATGCAGATGCTCAGCACAGGAGGAATCACCCAAATATACGCAGGAAATGAGGAGGCACAACTGCACAAGACATGCAGTAAGAACACAATCAAAACAGCATTAACATCACAACTGCTTTGTATCTCATCGTGGCATCTGCTTGCTTGGAAACAATGTGGAACCAACAGCTGTTAAAATGCAAATTTATTTCATTTTCTCTTTTGCCCAAAAGCTGGCAATGTGGTGTCATTGCCAAGTTTTTACATCAGAATCAGAATGAGCTTTATTCGCCAAATATCCACAAACACAAGGAATTTTTTTGTGTTTTTTTTTTCCCAAGAGTTTAGGGTATATGCAGTGCTCAGCATAATTGAGAACGCCCCATGTTGAAAATTAGTATTTTTTTATCTATTCATCAGTGAATATAGGCAATGTATTTTGGTGCGTTTAAACAAAACAGATTTATTAAACAGATATATTTATTAAAATAATATTTTTGTCACCAAACTTGTTTAGAAATTGAAAGATAATGCAATTAAATTCAAACAAAATATTGCAAAAAAAAAAAATTACAACCTACAAAATTTCAACAAAATGTTTACTATTTTTGCTTCTCTTGATTTTTCCTCTTTTTTAAATTTGTATTTAATATTTTTCTATAACATAAATTTGGGTGTACTAGTTTTTGGACCGCTATCGTAAGTCATTTTGTTGGATAAGCTCCAGATTTGGCTTCAGTCCTGACTAGTCTAATGTATATGCACAAATATAATATTGTATAGCTCCCTATTAAAAATATCAGTTTAAAAACATAGATTTGTAAGAGGTGTACTCATATATGCTGAGCACTGTACAGTACACACATACATATCAACACAAGAACGCTGAATGACTTTTAAACTTTTTAAGTTTAAATTTACTATCCTTTTGTTATGTTCTTGATGAAAACATCCATGAATTAAAGTGCTGTAAAATGTATCAGATAAATATTTTTTCACGTTTTTTTTTTTTTTTTTTTGCAGAAATCTGTTTATCAACCTTAGTCCTCAAAACTACTAAATGTTTTGAAAAATTACAGGAATTTAATTATTTAATTGGCAAGTTCACAAATGCTGTCACTGATGCTGAGACTGCTTTTGAGGCAACTGCTTTACTCGCTTTTTAAATAAAGTAAATAATCTGCTTTTAAAGTGCAGAGACCGGGATGAGTTGGATCACATAATCTCTCTCTCTCTCTCTCTCTCTCTCTCTCTCTCTCTCTTTCTCTCTCTCTATTTCTCTCTCTCTATTTCTCTCTCTCTCTCTCTCTCTAATAAAATAATGGTTATGTTCAGTCAGTGGAGTAATTAATGTTTTATACTGTGACATTATTTTCCTTATTTCGTAATTAAATAAGGACATTTGCTTCCCAAAACCCCCATTATTTAAATGAGAAATCTCATTCTCACCATTTTTTAATTAATTTAACAGTAATTAAATTAAATTAATTAGTTATTAAATTAAATTAATTTAACAGTAATTAAAATCATCTGGTACCAGTGCTTTTTGTTATAATAATATAGGTGATAAAATAAAATGAAGAAAAAAAAAACACATCTCATTTACATTATTATGTTAATGCAGTATTCTCACATTTTTTAGGCACAGAATTTTACCAAAATAATATTAGTTGGTCAAGCGCGGCCTACAAAAATTGGTCCAGGTCAGCACAGCTTCAAACTATGTGACAAGTCTAATAAGGCTAATAATTTCAAATGGATGTGATCTGACACATCAATTAGTATAGCAATCAGAACAAGAAAAACTCTATATGGTGTCCTAAAGCAAAATATCTGTGTAAGATTGTAAGGGTAAGAAACACACTTCCAAGGTAACATTACAGCTATTGCAGCTGCTGGCTTTTGACAAGACTGAAAGAGGCATGGAAACAGCACCAGAAAACACTGAATTTCATTTCTACTTCATAACCTAGGAAACTTCAGTGTTCTAGATAGGTATGTACTTAAATGAAAGTTCTGGGTGAAACCGAAAAAATTCTGGACGCATTAGTACAAAAAAATTGAACCGAATTCAAAAATATTTTGAATTCTTAATTACTTTACTAAATAATATAAAGGGAGTCACGGTGCCGCAGTGGGTAGCACAATCAGCTCACAACAAGAAGGTCGCTGGTTCGCGCCCCGGCCTGGCCAGTTGGCATTTCTGTGGAGTTTGCATGTTCTCCCTGTGTTCGTATGGGTTTCCTCCAGGTGCTACAGTTTACCCCACAGTCCAAAGACTATGCGCTATACAGTAGGTGAATTGAATAAGCTAAATTGTCCCCAGTGTATGTGTGTGAATGCAAGAGTGTATGGGTATTTCCCAGTGCTGGGTTGCGGCTGGAAGGGTTTTTATGCTTTTTTTTATACATCTTACTTTAATCATATAGCTTTAATTCTATAATATGAAAACAACTATTATATATTCTAGTTCCTCTAAAAGCCTGCCTTCAAGAGGCTCTGATTGGTCAGCTAACATAATATGCTCTGATTCATGGATCGCTCCACGTCATCAGGAAGCGCTGCACCTCTACTAGCACATGCTTTGCTATTATGTAAATAGTGTCAGTTACTTTAACTGATAGCCGTATCAGTTTGAGCCTGAATCAGAGAGAAAATAAAACCTGACAAAAGTATTTCATATATATTTGGGTTTTAAGCATGTGTAAGTTATATGAAGCGTTCAAATATCTCTTGCGAGTTAATAATTTGAGATGCAGAATGTGCGGAAAGCGGCAGCATAGTGAAGATTGTGAGTGTTTACAGGGGTTTGACAGATAAATATGAATTTGTAGCCACACTGTTAATAGTCTCAAACAGCATTTCCCGCTGTTTACAGTCTTGTTTACATTCTTGCAACAACATACTATGAATGCTAGAAACTATGCATGTAATAGATACATTTGAACAAAAAATAATCATTACAGGTTGTAGCTCACAATCCACATCTTCTTCTACTATGGTAGGAGCTGCTCCTTCTTTGAAGGAGTTTTTAGTCAAATCCAGCACTGAATTGTGTGAAGCTGTCCTTTGTCAAATGCTAGCGGTATATATTTTTTATAATTCTCTAGAAAATAATTAAAATTAAACTGTAAGCATTTTTCTCTTTGTGTCGTGTCATTTGGAAGTCCAAATAAAAAAAAACTGAAAATAGCAACATTTGGATGGCATTTTAGCTTTCTCTGCTATAACATTACAGCGCATCTGGCCACACCCCTTTACTGCGAGGGATAACCTGAAGGGTTTATGATATCATCAACCTGGATGTAAGTTTTTGTAGTCCCAAAACTTCTTTCCCTGTAGGCTTTGCTAAGCTGACTATGTAAAAGCCAATGTCTACCTTTGCATTGAACTTTGAGCGTATTACATTCAGAGATGTTGTTATGTTTACACAGCTACACTACACATCAACTAAAGTTTAAAATATGACAGTAGTGGACCACTACTTTAAGAACTCCACTGTCATTTTAATTTTGTTATTGAGGAAAAAATAAGTGTAGCAAATATGTACTTATTACTCTAAACATCACTTGCAGTTTCAGGAGTGTGGATGGTGTCGGGATATAAAATCACTACAAATGGCGTTAATAAACATTAGCACAAATGAGATAAGATGAGAACAGTGTGTCTTTCATAGATTGATTCTGGCATTTCTTAGTCTGTGATCTCTTCAGAAACTCTTGATGAGAGATCAATAGTACGCAATTCAGTATCTCGTATTTCACTATCTAAAAAAAAAAGAGACAAACATCTTCATTTTCTTTTTTATTTGTTCTCAAAGCAGTCAAGGAGAAACGATCAGAGATCTCATTCCTGATTTTATTTCAGTTTCTGAACGTCCATTAAATTCACTGAGTTTAAAAGCAGAACAAAGACACTCTGGACAGCAGCCTTTGTGGCAAAGAAAGAGATAACAGAGACGTGCAGAATGTAATAATCACTGACCAAGCCTTCCAAAGCATAAGGCAGAGATGACACAAGACTGTTCTGACCTGCAGATGTGTCCTAATAAGCAAGCAAAAGATGAGAAGATCAGATGGAGAGATTGACACAGAAGCTATAGAGGAGATGAGAGTGACCTCTGGGTAATACCAGGATGCTCTCAGCATCTCTAAACCATTGCTGAACACAGAAAATGCACTGCAGGGATGGAGAAAAAGCAGGACGCTCTAAGTAAAGTAATGGAAGGCTGGTTGGAAACCCAGAATTATGGCTACCAAGTCATCTAAACGCATGTGCAACCTATTTTACTCTTGTAATGTAATGTATTTACTATAATGCACTGAAGGAGAAAGGAAAATAGAGCAAGTTGTTGCTTTTTCAATGACGTTTTGCACTGTAGTATCATGCACAGTAAGATCAGTGTGTATTAAAAAAAAAAAGAAAATAGTGTGCCTTTTGATTTCATGAATTCTCTAAAATGTCATTTGTATATATATTTTTAAACCAATATAAAATGGGTGATCCTGAAGTGATTTCCCAGATTGAGTTAACTTTTAAAACTTTTGATACTTTTAACTTTTCTTAAAGGTACCGTGCTTTGAAATGTGTGCTGTAATTTCACCTGAAACAGTAGACAGGGCAGGGCACAGAGTAGCCCCTCCCCTTTTTACAAAACAGCCTATAGCATTTAGCTTTTTATCACATCTCTGCGAGTATCAGTCAGAGAGTTGCTGGGATCAAGCACATCAAATAAAAAGCAAATGAGAAGTGTCTTCGAGGGGTTGGGACATGTCGGATACCTGCATTTGATCAGACACAAGATTGGATGAGAAACTGTAGTGTGAGGTAGGATTAATTTAGGGTGGAGCTTCTATTGTGTCACTGTTTTGGTGCACACTTGCTTATAGATATCCTTAAACTAACATACTGATACTAACATCTAAAAAACTTTAATTTGATTTCACGAGGACTTTAAGTTTTAAATTTTTATTCAAGCTAAAAGGCTCTGTTTGACTGAAAGTTAAGGGATTAAAACATTAGCTTAATTAGTTTATTTTATGTTTAGGTGTCTAGATTCATAAAGATTCTTCAGGAGCATTGAGTCAAGTAATCAAATTAATTTTCAGGCAACAAAAGTAATTAAAATAAAATCTTTATGACATAATTATTCATTCAACCCAGGCTCAATGGAATTATGTTACCAGGGATACATTTTTGAAAACTAAGATATATGTACCGAGGGTCACATCCTCTTGCAATTTCTGTTTTCACAGTTTCCGTTTGGCCTGTGGCTGTGCATAATCAGCTTGATATCGACTGATCCAGCAAACTAGAAAAGAAAAGCTATCGCAGCCACAAGCTTCTAATATGAAGTCACTTGGATTTTTTGGGGGTTTGTTTTACCTAGTTTCTGGAACCGTCCTTTGATGGACTCAAATCCCAGTCTGCTGTAGGTCCCAGGTCTGATGCCATTGATGGTGAGCAACCGAGCAGACCAGTCAGACGCAAAAAGCCATCCATACTGAGGTAAAAACTGCCCTGTAACATTCATTTTACACACAAAATGCTGACATATGTACCAGCAACCACATATTTCTCGGTTCTCAAACATGTATCCCTGGGCACATTTTCCCAATGAACCTGTGTTGTATTAATTAGCAAAAAGTAAATCAGTTTACCTCACAAAACTCAGTGATGATACAGAAGGCATCTCTCTCCAGGAAGCTGCTGTAGAATTTAAGGATGGCTGGGTGGCTGAGCTGAGAGAGAAGCTGTGCCTCTTGAGTGGCATGGACCGTTTCATTGGGTTTCAGATCTCCAACAGGAATCTCCTTCAGAACCTTCCTGCAAGACAAACCACAGAAAGGATCTTCTTGAGTTTAAATACAATGTCTAAACATCCTTAAAACAAGCTTGTTGCATTGATATGCTTAAATACTATACATTAAAGAAATGACAATAAAAAATGATTATAGTTTTTTTTTAACTACTTATTTAAAATAAGCCAAAAACACCATTCTTGGGGGTTTTTGGAACAACCTAATATTTTATGTTTAATCCATTTAAATTTGTAAAAACTAATATGTCAACCTAAATCCTTTTTTTTTACACTACTGATCAAAAACTTGGAATAATTAAAACTTTCTAATGTTTTTTTAATTAATATTATAAACTCCCCACGCATCTTGGAATCATTTTAAACACCCAGTGCTTCTTGGAAAAACTTTATGCAATTCTGAGGGTGCTCTAACAGGTGAGGGGATTTGACAACCACATTTAGGGCACAAGCTCACCCCTCTGTATGAACCAGAGACTTTTTTTAAATCAATGCCTCATATTTATGGGAAACATTGTGCAAAAAATTTAATCTAAACTAATGTAAACATGTTGTTCTCTGCTGATTTAAAGTGCTATTTTTATCCTCACTTCTAAGTTGCTTTAGATAAAAGAGTCTGCTAAATTAAAAAAATGTAAATGTGTAAATGTAAATCACTAATGCTTACCAAGGCTGCATACATTTATATACTCAAGTAAAACAGTAATATTTTGAAATATCAATTAACTGCTTTTTTATTTATTATTAGAGAATGTGATTTTATTTGTATGATTAAAAAACTGAATGTTTATCTATGTTCAGTGTTGCATGATACCATTCCAACTGCTGCACCAGCTGTTGCATTGGTACTTGGGATTTTGTAAATAATTACATTGAATGCATCCTTGCATTCATAAATCTTTTAAAAGATAATCAAGGCAAATATTTGAAAGGTAGTTTATCTCAGTTTTACCCAAATTACTAAGTAATGTCTGCTGAATATTTAGATTTTAATCACAGGAATAAACAACATTTTAAAATTTGTCAAAAAAAAATGTTTATGACATATTTTAATTACTATGTTTTTAAACACAATAATAATATAATCATGCTTTATCTTAATAAAACAAATGGAAAAACAACAAATGCCCACAATAAAGCCAAATCCAGTCACATTCATCATTACTCTTACTATTATTAATTTTGATATACACATACTTTATTAGATCATCCTACTTTTCACAAAAAAAGGCTCTTGGCTAACAGCTAATTCAAGTTGTGTGAGTCTGACAGGCGGTGGGCATTTAACTTTCAAGAGCCCCTTCAAATCAACCTTCTCATCTCATTGCCTGTCCAGCCTTTAATTTTCCACAGTCTCTCTTCAATTTCCTACAGCCCGGCCCTGTCACTGACACTCACATGCAGTGTTTATACAAGCATCACATTGCTCATTTACCAGCAGTAGCCTGGCCCCACCTAAATAATGTCATTTAGGGAAGAGCAGATTGTTTTCCCTAACCTTTTCAAGCTTGAAGGGATCCGAAACCCCAGATCACACTGTAAATTCACTCTGTCATTAGCTCGCAAATTATAAAGGGTCATTGTAATTATGCAGCTTTTAGCGCTAAAAAACAAGGGAGGGATACATCCATCTGAAAGAAATTTGCCTTGCCCTATGACCTTTTGCAAAGAGGAGGAATCAGCCATCCTCTAGTGCCTTCGCAGACAGGCTGATTTAAAAATCAAAGGAAATCCATCAGGATAAAAACAATAAGCATAAATTATCATGCTATTATTATTCAATTCTAAGAACTGATGGTCTTGAATAATGCAGAACGTGTGATCATTAGCCATTTAAAAAAACTAAGAATGATCTATGGAATATGATAATTGGAGAGAAACTCTGAGGACGATAATTTTCCTCCATTTGGCAGCAAAATATGACTTCTGATCAAACTTTATGCACTTTATAATTCAAGTTAAAGGGACAAATAAGTAATGCTCAGAGCGGCTAATTTAATCCCGTCGGCTTTTAGCGAGGAGAGAAAAATGCAAATGAGCATTTAACACAAAGCAGGGATTTAAAATCATATTTTAGTGACCTTATTTCCAGACCTTGAGGGAGTTAATCAAATACCACCAACAGAGATGAACGCACTGCATCTGCTGGCTGCTGGTTTTGTTGTAAATTGCTTCTTAGGTGGTTGAAGGAGGACTTTCATTTCCCTCTCCTCTCTTCACTTCTACATTCTGTTCTTTCCTCTTCCTACTTGAAAATCATTACGGCAGAGGGAACAGGTAAAGTGCACTCCAGAAAGCTCAATGCGGGCCATGGATTGCTCTCATTCTTCATGTTTTCCTGGAAACTGAGACGCGGCCCTAATAGGTAATATGTTTTTAAAGATGCAGAAAGCAACTTCCTAATGGAGTCATTCATTAAGAAATGAAAATTCTGTCATCGGCTCTGGTCGTTTCAGACCCATAAGGCTTGAGCTATTTTGGGTTGATGTTTATGAATACACTGTAGTAACAAAGAAGGCTTTTAAGCTCTCAAAAGTACCACAACAGTCATTAGGAGTCATTTATGTGACTGATGTGTTGTATTCTGTGCTCTATACCGTAGTATATTAGCTAGATTTCATGAAGTTAGCAGGTTAGTTCATCCAAAAGTGAAAATTCTGTTATTAATCACTCCCCCTTGGGTCATTTCAAAACTTTGCTAATCTGTGAACCCAATTTGGGATATTTTAGGTGAAATCTGAGAGCTCTTTTACCCTCCACAATGCTGAGAGATTCAAAGTCCAGAAAATTTATCAAAAGGATTCCTTGTGACGTGCCATCACGTGACTTCAGTGGTTCATCTGTAATCATGTAAGCTCCATAAACACATTTTTATAAAGCAAAATATGCAGCAAAAAAATTATGTGTGCCTATGTCTTCCGCATCAGGTCAGGGTGCAGGTTTACTATGGACAATATGATGCTTGCATCTTGTGCTGCCGACTCAATACATCATATTGCCTATAATAAATGCACACCCTGACCATTTTTGATAGACAAAAATGTTCTTGGAGCTTCGTATGATTGCAGTTGAACCACAGAAATCATATGGAATGTTTTGTTGGTTCTTTTTCTAAATTATATTTTTGGTTTCTTTTCTAAACTATAACAATGTATTGTTACCAGAGAGTAATTCAGATTTATTTTTAAATATCTTAATACATGCTTAATACGAAAGTTCTCAGGGGATTGGAACAACATGAGGGTGAGTAATTATTAACAAACAAATACATTTTTGGGTAAACTAAAGCCTTTAAATAAGCAAAAAGGTCAACTGGTTATAACGGAGTGAAGAATAACTCATGCAGAAGTCATAATAAGGAATCTAGATGTTCCAGATTGCACTGATTTCTATCAAAATGACTTGATTTTCCAGAACCCAAATAAAAGTGACTGCATCTTAAATGGCCATTCACACAAAGAAAAAAACCAACTGTAAAATGATAACAAAAAGGATCCTAAAATCAGCACCAAAAAATGTTATTTTACTATAAGTAAACCTTCTGAGCCACCCCAAGTGACTTTCATTCACAAGAAAAGGTTTCTGTTTTTAATGGAAAACTTTTTATAGAAATTTCGAATTGCTTGCAAAATATTTTTAAAATAGCAGTTTTCCTATTCCCTTTATCAATGTGTTCATCCTTTAGAGCAGAGGTGCCCAATCCTGTTCCTGGATATCTACCTTCCAGCAGATTTCAGCTGCAACCTTGAGCAAACACACCTGTCTTTAATTAACAAGTGCTGCTTCGGATCCTACTTGGGTGATGTTTACACTGTCAGGTCTTGAGGCTCAATTCATATTTTTTGCCTATATCTGATTTTTTGCCTGTCCGTTTACACGTTTTTTAATTGTGACCCATATCCAATTCATGTGTACACTTGCCATACAATTTACAACATTGCACATGAGTAAAGTCGGGTTCTAGCATCTGCACCACACTAGCCATGATGAAAGAAATTGTCTTGCTTTTAGCTCTGCGAAATATGCGAAGTTCACCCAACTTTAAAATCATTATGAGGCGGAGAAGAAGGGAAAAGACCATCATCGCAGCTTGCACCTATGCTTTATATAGGGTGTTCTCCACCATGGAGAGAAATTAGTGGGTACTAGAAAGATCTCAGGTCTGGTGGGAGCAAATTGTGGCGGGCTTTAATGAGGAGCAGTGGGTCCGAAATTTTAGGATGAGCACACACAAACACTCTTACGTCTACATAAACAAAGAAGTACCACATTGTAGCAAGTGTTATGGCGTACAAAACAGAATGCCTCAATAAATCCGATCTGCCTGTTTACATGATAGTTGCATCATCACATATCTGATATATATCTGATTTATTTCCACATATGAAGGAGGCCTGAAATCGATCTTTGAATAACAGAATGCATTTTTTAGCTGGCAGTGTAAACGGGGCCTTAGTTGGTTTAGTTGTGTTTGATCAGGGTTAGAGCTGAACTCTGCAGGAAGCTTGATCTCAGAAACAGGGTTGCTTTAAGGGCAAAAATTTTCATCAAATTATTCCCAAAAAATAAACTTAATTGCATTAAATATTCGTTCCTAAATTGAGCAGTGCAACTTTCTTAAGGAATTTGCCACAGAAAGAAGCAGGAAGTGAAGAATAACTCATGCAGAAGTCATAATCTGAGTGAGGAATCTATTTCAAGATGTTCCAAATTGCACTGATTCCTATTAAAATGACTTGATTTTTTCAGAACCCAAATATAAGTTACTGCATCTTAAATGGCCCTTCACACCAAGAACAAAACGTTTAATAACAAAAAGGATCCTAACCGTAAAACTAGCAAACAAAAAAGGCTACTTTATTCAAGCAAACCTTTGGAGCTCCCCTAAAAAATTTCACTCAACATTTGTTCCTATTAGAAAATTTTCATAGAAACTTCCAGTAGAGTATATGCACAGCTAGTGTTTTTCCCTTCCAATAAACTTCTGGTGAACAGTTAACATGACTTTTTAAAATTTTATAAGGTACCTTTCACAGCATGTAAATGTTGTAATGTAATTAAATATAACCATTTAAATAGACTTATGCATTAATTTAATTGTTCAAGTAAAACGAGATGAAAAGCTGTTTACATGCACGCCCCGTCAGCAGCAGGCTAGTACTGTAACCCTACTGAAAATACTGTGGTGAAATGCATTCATATTTTAAAAATATGGGTCGAAAAATGGAATTTAATGTAGTGCTTCTTGTACATTCTGAGACCCACTTTATATTGCATTTCAACCAGGCAGTGAGGTTCATTGATTTTTAAAGAAAACCGACCTTAAAGGTGCAGTAGGTGATTGCCTTCAGAAACATTTTTCATTGTGGCTGGTTGAAACTCTCTTCACATTTCAATAGTAATGATTAAAGTGAATGTATTTATATGTATTTTTATATTCTGGGTAAAAATGTTCTCTAATAAATATTGTCAGACCGTCAATAACTTAATTATGACACGAATCTCCATGCTCCATCCATGTTTCGCGTGAACGCGCGAATGAAATCTGTCTGTGTGACTGGCTGCGCAGAAATTCAAATTTAAATTTGTTGACAGACAGTTTGTTTTTTTCTGAAAGACCAACATGGCCTTGTATCTATGAAAAGAAAAATTGTTTTTGAAAGGGCTTCTGCCAAAAATAGCAGAATCAAAACTTTTCTAAACCATGAATCATATCGGAATTACTTTTGTACGCTGGAGGAAAATGACGTTAAGCAGTTCAAAACAACAATCTGAAGGATGACACCACGACTGAAGTATTACATTTAGACAGGTATGTTTTAAAACTATTTTAGCCATGCAAAGATCATGAGTTCTTATTTATGAATGGGTTTATATGCACGGAAGTGTTGTTCAGCCACTGAAAAGGTCTGAAAAAAGATTGGCTATTTTTAAGTTCATGCGAACCTTGTACAGCATCAACAATATAGTCGGTTAAATAGACCTGAGCATTCATTTAGTTTTTTTAAGTGTAAAAGAAAATGAAAACAAGCAATGTACAAGGATAAGCAAGGACAATTGAAAATGAAAAGTCATTCATTGTCTGGGTATTGTAAGTGTAATATAAAAAGATGACAGGATATTTCTGTTTAAGCACTCCTTTTTTTCTCATCTGATTTTTATTTAATTGAATAACAAAACATAAGTAAATAGTGCTCTTCCGCCTAAGCAGCTTTACTGATGTGAAGTTGGATTTATAGTCGCACATTCATTCATTTTTTTAACAGTGATAACCTGTGACACGCTCCCACTGTAACGTTACTTTGAATATTAAGTCTGAAATAGCGTGTAGTAATGACTTCAAATCAACATTAGCACTTTTTCATTGACTGTGAACAGTGTTGTATTTATAGTCACTGGCTAAATAAATGATTTCACTATTTAGAATTTTCTATCAATACTTTTCTGAATTTATATTATTGAGGAGAAAGTCAGAATGTGCGGATATAAAACCAACTTTACCAAAATGTCAGTTTTGGGGAAATATAATCCCTGCACCCACCGGCCTGTTGACAACTACGCATGACAAAGTGCATGTCTCCATAGAGTTTTCTAACTGGTGAATGGCATAATCTAGTGCAGGGGTGCCCAAACCCAGTCCTGGAGGGCCGCTGTCCTGCATATTTTAGTTATAACCGCAATTTAATGCACCTGAACCAGCTAATAAAGCTTATTTTAGATATATTAGAAACTTCCACGTAGGTGTGTTGAAGAAAGTTGGAGATAAACTATGCTCGACGCCAGCGCTCCAGGACTGAGTTTGAGCACCCCTAAACTAGTTTTATCTATTCAATGCGTGTTCGCGTGTTCATGATTTAAAAAGGCGTGGCTTTGGACCGCAGAAGGGGGAAATGTAAAATTTCTAAGCTATTATGCTATTGCTAGTATTCTGATAGATACCCTACTGCACTTTTAAATGCAGTGATTTTGTAACTACAAAATTCACCAGAAGCACTTTAACTGGGTTACTGAAAATTTGAAGTCCTTCTGCATATACCCTATTCCTCACAAAAAGAATTAAAGAGCCCCTATATGGGTTTTTGAAAATGACCTTCGATGCCGTGTGTAACCTCCAGCTGAGGTTTAAATCTAAAAGTGCACCAAAACTATTGATATTGAAAGAGCAGCAGAGACTATGGGACTTTGTCAGACTTTGACGGACTTTGTCAGTAACTTTTACTTTTCAAATTGACCAGTTTTTTCTTCCTCCGAATCATAGCATGTAAGTGTAATTAAAATTGTTGCCTAGTTTTGTGTAGCTTGCAAAAAATGTGTTTAATTGTGTGTTATAAGTTGTAATCGCACCGCACAGCTTGTAATCACATACCAATTATAGATCAGTGCTTGTACTGTATCTCTCAGGTTAAATCTGTATGGGGTTATTCACATATCACATACAAAACTACGCTAACCATCAGCTGTTCGTCACTCGCGCCACGCAATCAATTTTCGAACTTGTTCAACTTTTGGCACTGTGTGGATTAATACTGAATCTGCATCGTTGTTATTACATGGAGTTAGGGTTAAGAGTAGAGTATATGTTAGTGTTTAACTGCATTGGGCTCTCAATTGCATACTGTAGCCATAGTGGGCATTTCTTTCTGTCCTGTGCTGAACCCAGTCGACCAATCGCAATAGACTGGGTCATCGGTCCAATCAGCGCAGATTAGCTTTGCGCTAAGGAAGGGATTGGGAACAAATTAATCGCAGAACGAATCATACAGGAATAGCTGGAATAATTAGGTAAAAATAAATTGTATATTATAAGACAATGAAAATGTGTTATTTGACCATGCAAGCGTATCAGCATGTTGTTGGAGATCTCTAAAACTAAAATATGACCTTTTTTTAATGCAAAATAGGGGCTCTTTAAAATAGCAGTTTTCTTTATTTTTTTCCCCATCAACATGTTTATCCTTTAGGGCAGTGTTCACCAAACTTGTTCCTGGAGGGCGGGTGTCCTGCAGGTTTTAGCTCCAACCCTAATCAAACACACCTGAACAAGCTAGTCAAGGTCTTACTAGGTATACTTGAAACATCCAGGCAGGTCTGTTGAGGCAAGCTGGAGCTAAACCCTGCAGGGACACCGGCCCTCCAGGACCGAGATTGGTGACCCCTGCTTTAGGGGGTCAAAATCTTTATTAAATTATACACACACAAAAGAAAATGATTAAAGATTCATTCCTGCAGTAAATTGAACAGTGCTACTTTGTTTATGAATGCGCCACAGAAAGCAGAAGCCTTAATGTGTTTAAGATGCACAAAAAGAGACACAATGGTGAACAATGGCAGACTTTTCATTTGTGGGTGAAGCATCCTGTTAACCTTTTCATAAATGTGCACAACAAGCGTTTTGTGCAAATAATGCCTCTAAATGCCACTAGACCCCCAGGGAAATAACACAACATTCTTTATTGCGCCATCACATGTCACATCTCACCAGAGACAACTACAGCTAATACTCAACATCAAGCTGCATTTTCAAGCATTTATAATGAACAACATTGGGCCTACTATGTTGGGCTCCTAACGCAGCTTAATAAGCTAAAGCAGCTCGATGATTAGCCATTCTGAAGCTCACATTAGCAAGACTTGCTTTAAGAGATACACAGGGAATCATTACATTGGAGTATGACAGGTCGGTCTCATTTCGAAAACTAATTTCGTCTTGGCCACTTCCTCTCATGTCTCATTAGAGATGACATAACTTTATAATGCATTATGTCACAAGACCAATCTAATGAACAGTTGAGCTGATGTTGTGGAAAGCAGTTGTGGAATAGCAATCTGTATTATAGATTCACATTAGAATGTTCACTGGAATAATGATCAAATAATAAGACGTTTGTAGATTAAATAATAAGATAAAGACATCAAGCTATTATTTTCATGCATAAAGCTATTACAACATTCAGGATAATATGTTTATGTTTATCTACTTAATTTCAAGTGATAAATGGAGTCAGTTATTGGGTAGACTGAATTCTATTCACATTATCATTAAAAAAAAAAAAAATCGATATATTTGGGTCCATGGGACGTCACACGGTGGTGCAGTTTTGTCATGTGTAAAATCCTGAGATGTACAACACTTTCTATGATCAGGTACACTTCATCTTCAAATACATTTTTAATGATTCCAAGTGAATAAGTAGTTCAAATGCCTTGAGAGCTTCGATGTTTGGAGTGAACAAAGTAGATGTAAATATCACCAACTTTGGAGATTATTTCTAGACGTTAGTTCAGCAGATCACCAGAAAGTATTTTCTTTACATACTGTTTTTAGGGGTTTTCTGATCACCAGTAATAGGCTGTATGTCCTAAAGTTCCTGGCCACAGCAAACATAGTAAAGCTGTGAATAAATGTACAGAAAAGGTAGCTAACACAGACACGTCGCAAATTTGAAGGAACAAAACTTAGTTTGAGGTATCATCAGAAGCATCATAACCATTGTTTATTTATTCTTTAGCAAAATATCAATTCCATTTAGGATCAGTGTAAAAACCAATAGTCAACTTCATTAAATGAAATGAGTGTAGCTAACTCAATTTACTAAAAGCCAATTCTACTCAGTTGAGAGGAGCTTTGAACTCAGTGTTGAAGGTAATGAGCTAATTACCTCATTGATTCAACTTAAATGGAGTAAGTTCACAGTACTTATATTGTTGAGTTTTTTTTTTACCTCAAATGGTTTGTAGCAATTGGTTTCCTCAAACGGTTTGAGTTGCCTTAACTTATTAGGTTTTACAGTACTCAGTTGGTTTGAGTTCTCTTGATTTATTGAGTTTTCCTGTGCTCAAAATGCTTTGTTTACTTAAATGGATTAAGTTCATAGTACTCATTAGGATTAGATTTTGAACTTCAATGGTTTGTTGCAATCAGTTTCCTCAAATAGTTTGAGTTACCTTAACATTTTGGGTTTTACAGTGTATATCTGGCAATGTTCAGAACAGCGCAACCCTAATTTCCATGTTTTGCGCCTCGTTCTTTAACTAGCGAACCCATTTGCACCACTATGTGGACTCATGGTCATGCTGGTCTTAAATAGAGATGTGTTGACCCGCGTTGTTGGTGCATTGCTATTTTGAAGAACTGAAATAGACCGCACTTCTTCATGCCTTTTTTCAGTTTATTCATGACATTTTGCATTTGTATAAAGTTATTATAAGTATTATTATTTGCATATTTATAAGTGTTTTAATAAAGACAAGTTTAGATGTGTCTATCTGTTGGGCTTTGGAGACATATGTGTCACCATATGGGGCATAAGAATAGAACATGTGTTTGGATCTAACTCTTATTATTGCTCATTTATTTGTTTGCTGGAAATTAGAAGTGAATTTAGAAATAGTTTTGATTTTGCACTTAACAAGTGAAATTAAATATGTAGGCTAATGGATGTCTTCAGTGGAGTGTGTTTCCACCGTTTCCTTATCTACAAAGGTAAAGGAGTAAAGCGTAAAAGTAAAGAGAAAGTGAAAGTAAAGAGGACGAATGGAGGAGGTTCATACGTTATCCTCAGGCTGCAGATGGTCTGTTTAACTGTTTTCTCACTATTGAAGTGTTCAGTTTCTCCACTTACAGAGTCCGCCATACAAATAACAATTGCTCCATGGTCCAACGCACTCTTAAAGGGAATAGGAGATGAGACTCTGATTGCCTTAATGCACGTTATGCTCAAAACACACCCATTACTCATTAAGAGAATACGCACAACCCTGTTAGACCATGCGTTAGGGTGCAAAGCGTATTTTTCTGTCCTTAAAATAGCAAAAGTGGATCCGGACACACCCTTAATGCTTTTGTGCCATGCGCCTTTGACTTTGCACCTAGATCGTTAAAAGAGCCCTTAATCCCATTTAAATACACTGTGGGTGTGAGTGTGACCATATCGAACATAAATATGGTGTCAAGCGTAGCAGAAGTGATGTTTTTGGTTCTCATGTACACTGAAAAAAACACATTGAGTCAGCTTAAATGACTTTAAGTTGTTTGTTACACGTAAAGAATGATGTTTTTTAAACTTTGTTACAGTATTCCTAATTTAGTTAAGTGTAACTTGAAGCTTTACTTTATTGTTAACTGTAAAAGAATGCAGGGTTTCACACAATTCATTATTGTTGTCTCAACTAAACATAAAACAATTAAGTTGTCTCAAAAAAGTATAGCGTTAAGAAGTATGGCGTTTCAACTCATTTTAAATAAGTCGTTTGTACAAGCACCAGAAATCTTTTTTTTCTTTAAAGGAATCAACAATATGGGTTGAAAATCTTTAACATTTTGTCAGCCTTTTTTTTTCTTTTAGTGGTAAAATAGCACTTACTGTAAAGAGGTCCACACAAAAATTCTGTTCATGAGTTTTATTTATTTTTTTAGAAGATATTGGAAAACTGATAGCTTTGATTGTTCCACAGTAGAACAAAAATAATATAATGTCAATGGCTACCACTTTCCAACATAACTCAAAATATTTCCTTTTTTTGTGCAGGGTGAGAAAATGATGACAAAGATTAAATTTATGGGTGAACTATCCTTTTTTTTGCCATACTGTATCACATTGGTCTGACTAGTATATAAAAACAACTGCTTTCACCTTATTGCTTTGTGTATTTGTATTAAGTATACAGTAATACATGAAGATTCTCATCCTGTAAACATACACTACCCAATATTCTGGAGTCTGTTAGATGCTGACAGATAGGTAGTTCCCTCGTGCAAAAGCAGATATGTGAAGATATGGATTTTTCTTACTAGGACTGTAATATAGTATTGAACCCCTTCAACCATTTATTAGAGTCTCCCCCTTAAAAATGTGCCAAGGACACATATGGGTCATCTAAAATCCTTGGAGATGAAAAAATAATACATTTCAGACAGCTATCTTGAAATTACCTTTATCGTGAAAGCAGATTAAATAGAGGTATTGACAAAAGTGTCAGTTCATAGTAAACAAAGCTGTTCTACAAACATACTACAGTGTTGTGTTGCTAGGATTTTCTAATGAAAGCAATGAGCATAACTCAGCCTTAATCCAAACATGACTTCAACCTCACCATATTTTCACCTTTAGAAGCTCATCTAGAACTCTTCAGTCAGAAAACGGTATATCCTCAATAAAAAAAAACATCAATCACTGAAATTTCCTGTGGTGAATAATTGAACACGCATTCATGTCCCATTTCTTAGCCTCTCTCTGGAGGCGTAGAGGCAATTTAAGATCTATTTTAAGGATATTGGAAGGCTAAGCAAATAACCAACAGCAATCCTTTGCTATTTTAACCTGCATGGTTCCATTTCAACCCCCAACATCAGAGGAAGCAGGTATGAATATACAGTAAATGACAGGTTTCTTTTATAATCAAAGCCTTGGCCTCAAATTAAACCATCACCCTATCTGTTATAAGAAAATAATCATCCTAGATCATCACATTTACATAACCAGACCGATTTTAGCAACTGCAATAATAATAAATTACGCTCGTCATCAATCAAAGTGAGCAACTCTCTCTATAAATAAGCTGAAAACTTAGATTTTTTTGAGGTGTTGTAAAGGAAGAATAACCTTAAAAGGCACTATTGCAATTACCATGATGTATACATGTAAAAAAATAAATGTAAAAAAATTCCCATGATGCAAGAACCAGGTCAGTGAATGAACCAGTTTAAAGGTCTGGAATCAAACAGATGTAGCAGCGTAGACCGAGAAAGCCCTAAATCTGTCAGCGGTGTGCAAAGAGAGAGAGAGAGAGAGAGATCAGGAGGTGGAGAGAAACCAGCCTATACCAGAGTCTGGGTGCGTGAAAAACAAATTGGGAGATTTCTGGTGGACCTGGACCCAAGTGGGAGGTTGCATAACTGAGAGCCGGATCATGAGGTGAGCAGAAATAAGCACTGCTGCCAGGAGTCTCCAGGGAAGCTTGTCTGACAGGCAAATCCACAGAGAACAAGCCGTAAGTGGGCTAGCAGGGCCAATGAGAGAAACACTCCATTCTTGAGTGAGATTAGCCACCTCTGGCCTCTGAGAGAACAATATACAAATGATATTCTGAATGCTCCAGATCTGCTACCATTAATGAATTGTTTTATGTGACTAGCACTAACATAAAAACCAATGGACTCTTTTCACAAGACTGTTATGACGTGTTTAACAGTCATCTTAAATCCTTGAAAATCTTTCATGTAGTTCAAGTTTCATCTATCTACAATTATATCTATGTATTAAATCATCTTTGAATTTAGTTACAAAAAAAAATATGGGGAGGGCAGTAAATTTGGCATTGTTCTCTCTTTTGGCAGCTGTTATTAGTTTTTTTTCCATTTTCTGAAAGTCTTGATAACACCAAAGTAGAGTTTTTATTATTATTTCAGCAAAAAGGATTGTAAAAAATTTATTTGCTGTACTCTTCCATTCCCTTTGCTCTAAGTTTATCTAACTATGATTACTTCAGCTACTGAGAAACCCAGAAATGTGATCCATCTCACCATCAGATATACCTTAATTAATATGAAAATTCTCAATAAAGGGGTCAAGAGGTCAAGAGATGAAATCGGCAGATCACCAAACATTCATTTCCAAGACTAATTTCAGCGCACTAATATCTCATTTTATCATGGTTTCCTTAGACTCCTTGTTCAGGGGTGTTTATTTAGAGAAAGTGTTTCATCTGACTATTTTCAATAAAATGATACATGCAGAACCCAATCCTTCTGGATTACTTTACTAATGAAACAGATTTCAACTTTGATCAATGCCTTTTGATCTGTTCAACACCTGAAGGAATTGTACAATAACTTTAGGTCCTTTGTGTTCTTTTCAAAGCCGTAAAGCTCTATTCATTGTAATTGCATTTTGCATTTGTGCTCTGCTGTGTCAGGTCAAAAGTCTTAAGAGCTACGTGAGTGACAGATTTATTATTAAATCTATAACTATAAAAAAAAAGTTTTGATAACTGAAATAAGGCTGAAATTAAGGGATAAATTATAGCTGTAAAAACCCTAAACTTTCTCAAATAGCAGAAAACTATTTATAATAAATCTAAATAAATAATTTTTAATAAATACAAAATGAACTACAATGTTTGTAGGGCTGCACAATATATTGCAGAGTTATTGCTATCACGATAATAGTATATACAAAATACTTATCACAGACACGTGCAATAAATTACATAGATTTCATGAATTGGTCGTTTCTCTCAGTCTGACCAAACAGATGGGACCTTACTATCATTACTGGAGCCGCCCAAACGTGAAACCAGATCTGAAAATAGAAAATAAACACTAGTGGTGGGAGTTGAGACAAGAGAAGAAAATGACATATCGTTAAAAAAAATAAATGACTTAAAACATAGCTACGATAACTACGATAACAATAGCTAAGATAAACTAAAATACCACTAACGAGAATGAGTAAATAATGACCAATTTTAAATATAAACTATGATATCTTATCCAGGACAAGGTGTTTAAATGACAAGCTATTATAATCATATTTTCCCCATAAGCATTTGGATTTATTTAGAATACGCGCCTGGAAATCCTTCGCGCCCACAGTGGTATTTTGGCACATTTGTGAGACTAATAATGAACACCAGAGCAGATGACAGACTACTCCTCTATGCTCACATTCCTTTTTTTAATAGAGATGTTGTTTGTGTAAAGGTCACACTTTTCAAAAATGGCTCCCACTCGAATAAAAGAATAACACAGATTAAATCACAATATATATATATATATATATATATATATATATATATATATATATATATATATATATATATATATATATATATATATATATATATATATATATATAATTTTTTTATTTATTTTTTTTTTCAGCAAGAATCTTTAAAAAATGGTTCTTATAGTCCAATTCAAACCCCATAATAAGATCATCTGTATTCTATAAAACACAAAATGAGATTTCTGGCAGAATATCTGAGCAAATCTTTTATACTGGGATCAAATATATGAATGATTTTTGAAAGATCTTTAGGACTAGCATTGACTACACAAATTGTAGCATTAGCATCCCATGAATAAATTACATTTTAAATTATTAAAATACAAATATATTATTTTATATTGGAATGCTTTCTGCCTTGGTTAAGAATCTTCCTTTTAAAACATTAAAATATATAAAGTCAATCCCTAAGCTGGCAAATTCCAACATAAAGTTACTGTCATTCAATCAGCAAGTTTTTTGAACGAAAATGTCACACGCTTCTCCCAAATGATAATAAGAAAATGTACAATGTACAAATTTTAATAAAAACCTTAAGTTAGAATTTGCCTGGGGTGTGAATAAATTCAGGGCTGACTCTTTTTTTTTCATTTCAGTGTAATAACTGTAGATGATTTATATAAAAGGGCTAAATAAGCATCATAGCCTACTGTAAAATTAGTGCAAATATGACTAATATATGGCATTTCTAAAAATAATCATAACTAATAATAATTTTGTAATGGTTTGTGAAGCTTAGATACTTTTCAGTATATGAAACTATTAAGTTATACAAGAGATGAGAAGGAAACAGATTTCAAAATTGGGTAATGAAGGCTGCATTATCATAAACAAGCAATAATTACACTCAAAAATGACTTGCTGCTTGTTCAAACGACCTACACTCACCGGCCACTTTATAAGGTACGCCTTACTAGTACAGGGTTGCACCCCCTCTTGCCTTTAAAACTGCCTTAATACTTTGTGGCATAGATTCAACAAGGTACTGGAAGTATTCCTCAGAGGTTTTGGTCCACACTGACATGATAGCATCAAGCAGTTGCTACAGATTTGTCAACTATCGGATTGAGATCTGGTGACTGTGTGGAGGGCTGGAGGCCATTTGAGTACAGTGAACTCATTGTCATGTTCGAGGAGTCAGTCTGAGATGAGTTGTGCTTTACAACATAGAGCATTATCCTGCTGGAAGAAGCCATCAGAACATGCATAAAAATCCTAGTAGATCAGCAGTTTATAAAATACTTAGACCAGCCCATCTGGCACTGCCCTGTTCAAAGTCACTTGCAGTAAATTACCTTTCTTCCCTAATCTGATGCTCAGACTGAACTGCAGCAGATCATCTTGACCATGTATACATGCATAACACATTAAGCTGCTGCCATGTGACTGGCGGATAGGAAGTTTGATTTAACAAGCAGCTGGAAGGGTGTACCTAATAAAGTGGGCGGTGAGTGTTCTTTAAGGGTTTTTAGGTCAACTTAATTGTTTTATGTTTAATCCACTTAAATTTAGAAAAACAACAAAGTTAACTTAATTTGTGTTGGGACAACAAAGGAATTGTGTGGAATGCTGCGTTTTTTTATAGTGTATGACCTAAAACCATCATAGTAGTCAACACTGAAGTGGATCAAATGGTTTTCAAACTTATCCTAAAACAAGAAAGGGTGTTGTTTATAGTTAAACAAGAATGGGTGTTGTTAAATAATTTTAGAGCAACTATGAACTACTTAAAATGTTGAATACACACACACACACACACACACACACACACACACACACACACACACACACATTAGCCAGAGTACCAAACACTTGAGACAGCGCTGCAGCAGTGGCTTTTTGGAAAACCCTGCTGCAGACCCATAGGACACGAGCCCTACTTTTCAGGGTGAATCCGGAATAGGAAGTCATTTGTCTGGGCTAATAAAGCCCAGTGAGAAGCCAGCTGGAGGAAAGGGGTACGGCAGTCTCAGCTCACAGCGCCCACCATTGACATTTGGTTCTCACAAAGAAACAAAGGAGTTCATAGCACTGTAAGAGCCACTAAGGCAGGAACAACAAAACACACACCCAGCAGGATTTTAAGGCTGAGAAAAGACTAAGTAAGAAGAACTGGTGCATAAGTGCGCTAGTAAAGAAAGAGACAGAAGGTCTTACGGGCCACTGAAGGTGGGCATTCAGGTTTCGATGCCAATGCTCTGTGTGACAGGTCAGAGGCTGGCAAACAGCTGCGATGGGCTAACAAGCAGAAAGCGGAGGGGCCAAAGGAACAGTCACCCATAGCTTGACGCCGCGAGCCTGTTGCCAGCTAAACCATGGAGCTTTTCCTAATTGGCCTCCTTTTTAACCAGTATCTCTCTGGTTTTCGGTTCCAGCTCTTAGTCTGATATGGTTTTCACAAAGAGGCTATAGAACGTCGCCAAGTAGAGTGTGACTGACAGAGGGAAAGGATAAAAGCAGCACATGAACAGACAACATCGTAACTGGCTCTCCTCCAGACAGTTTGTTTGTGTATTGGAATCTAATTAGAAACTCAGAGACCAAAAACTGTGAATACATAAAGGATGGCGAGAGATCAGTTAGTCTTAAAGAAATAGTTCACCCATGAATTAAAATGTGCTGGTAATCTACTAACCCTCAAGCCATCTGAGATAGAAAGACCTAGGTAGACAGAGATGATGAACTTTTTTTCTTCAGCAAAACATTATAAATAAAATGCAAACGGTAATGAGAGTGTTCTTGTTGCATAGTGACATACACTCACCGGCCACTTTATTAGGTACACCATACTAGTACCAGGTTGAACCCACTTTTGTCTTCAGAACTGCCTTAATCCTTTGTGGCATAGATTCAACAAGGTACAGAAAATATTTCTCTGAGATTTTGGTCCATATTGACATGATAGCATCACACAGTTGCTGCAGATTTTTCGGCTGCACATCCATGATGTGAATCACCTGTTCCACCACATCCCAAAAGTGCTCTACTGGATTGAATTCTAGTAACTGTGGAGGCCATTTGAGTACAGTGAACTCAGGAAATCAGTCTAAGATGATTTACGCTTTATGACATGGCATGTTATCCTGCTGGAAGTAGCCATCAGAAGATACTGTAGGCACACTGTGGTCATAAAGGAATGGACATAATCAGCAATAGTACTCAAGTAGGCTGTAGTGTTGAGTTGACAGGATGCTCAATTGATACTAATGGGCCCAGTGTGTGCCAAGAAAATGTCCCCCACACCATTACACCTCCACCACCAGCCCGAATCTTCTATTGTCTAATTTTTGTGAGCCTGTGTGAATTGTTGAGTTTCCTGTTCTTGGCTGACAGGAGTGGCATCCGGTGTGGTCTCCTGCTGCTGTAGTCCATCCGTCTCAAGGTTCGACATGTTGTGCATTCAGAGATGCTCTTCTGCATATCTCGGTTGTAACAAATGTTTTTTTGTTACTGTTGCCTTTCTATCAACTGGTTTCAACTGGTTCTATCAGTCTGCTCTGACTTCTAGCATCAACAAGGTATTTGCGCCCACAGAACTGCAGCTCACTGGATATTTTCCAGACCAGCCCTTCTGGCTCCACTTACCATGCCACGTTAAAAGTCACTTAAATCTCATTTCTTTCCCATTCTGATGCTCAGTTTGAACTGCAGCAGATCGTCTTGACCTTGTCTACCTGCCTAAATGAATTGAGTTGCTGCCATGCAACTGGCTGATTAGAAATTCGCATTAACGAGTAGTTGGACAGCTGTACCTAATAAAGTGGCCAGCAAGTTTGTGTGTCTCAAATTCACATGTGAGCTGACGGTGTTTGTTTATTATACAAAGTACTGTATTTTTAATCATATTAGTTCTTGCTCATTTTTACCCTTGATGCTGCAACCTATTTAACATAGTTAAAAAAATGTTTAAACTGATGTGCAAGCTCATATTTACGTACTGTATGCACCATTAAGCTACAAGAAGAAGCTCATAAACCAGACTATAATCATCGGACTCAGCTGTATTGATAAGAGCATACATTAAAGGTAATTATGTTGTAAATAACGGCTAGCTATTTGAACAGATCATTAGATATCCTTCATTAGATATCCTTCATAAGAACTCAATAGATTGGACTGCATCACTGTTTTGCCTGTATGTTTTTTTGACTCTCAGTGCCAGAAGCAATCCCATTTATCTATAGACACTTGCTCCGATGGCCCATGCCGCATTAGTTCAGTGCAATTTTGAGTAAACTGTTCTTCACACAGAAATATCACTTTCGAGGACTTGAAATACAGTATGATCATATGAATTAAAGGTTTTTTTCATTGACACTAAGATGTTAAGAAGTTAATGTTGCAAATCTTCTTTTGACATTGCTATTTTTAAGAGGATTTAATACAATTATCCAGCAAAGGCCAAAAGTTGATCAAATGTGATAATAAACATTTTTATTTTTAAATGAATTCTAATCCTTAAAGTATAAACTTTCTACTTACCAAACTATACTGAGAAAATATATCACACTTTCTACAAAGTGGCACAATACTATCAAAACGAATTGATTATTTCTTTTAGGATCATTTGACATTGAATATTTTAGTAATGATTGCAAAAAAAATGAGCAATAAATTATGGAAGAACAAATTATATATTAGGCGGCATGGTGGATCAGTGGTTAGTACTGTTGCCTTACAGCAAGAAGATTGCTGGTTTGAGTCCCATCTGGGACAGTTGGCATGTCTGTGTGGAGTTTGCATGTTCTCCCTATGTTTGCTTCGGGTGCTCCAGTATCCCCCACAGTCCAAAGACATGCAGTAGTTGAATAGGATGAACTAAATTGGCCGTGGTGTATAAATGTGTGTGTGAATGCGAGCGTGTATGGGTGTTTCCCAGTACTGGGTTGCAGGTGGAAGATTCACTGCGAAAAAACATATTCCGGAATAGTCGGCGGTTTATTCCGTTGTGGCGAACCCTGTTGAATTAAGGGACAAAGCTGAATGAAAATTAATGAATGAGTTGGCGGTTCATTCTGCTGTGGCTACCTCTGAAAAATTTAAGACTAAGCCGAAGGAAAATTAATATATTAATCATATATTAAAATAAATTAAAATCACAAATGTTTTTAATGCTTCATAACTTTATTTTACTGCATTTTAGATCAAATAAATGCAACCTTGCTAAGAATATTACACTCATTTCAAAATATATGCAAATAATTCTGACCCCAAACTTTTAAAAGTAGTTTTGTTTCTCACATACCTCTATAGAGAACATGAAGCTACAGAAAATTATTTGCCCATGAAAATGATCTGTGTTCATTAAACATTAAAATCAAAAGCCATGTAATAAATTCATGCATAGAACAGACAGCCAAATATTTGCACTGATCTGAGAGCAATATCCTCATAACGCAAGACATGTTGGGTTTAATTTAGTGTGGAAGCTTCCCTGTGAACTGAACCTTAGTTGGAAAGACGTAATATTGCCAAGATCACCAAAGCACCTAATACCTCCTGAAATAATGACTCACAATTTCCTTTTTTTCTTTTCTTATCTCTGTTTCCAAAGCAAACCTGCCTGACTGCAGTCCCCTAGATAAGCAATAAATCAACTTTACATATTTCACAACACATCCAGATGATACCAGTGAAAACTCCCCTCAGGACTTGCATTTATTTCAGTGACACACCATTTATTTTATCTGAAAAATAATCGTAAAAATCTATATAAAAAATAAATATTTAAATGACTAACCAGTTAAAACTTAATTAAACATGAGAGTGTTAAAATGATATGAATTGCATAAATATTGCTCTCTAATAAAATCATAATATTGAGTTTGAAATCATGAGGAATAACACATACTTTATGCTGTAAGTAACATGAACATCCATCTGCAAGCAAAGTAATAGTGACTAGTTTTTAGATGCAGAGATCAAGGCTGCTCTCAAGTGGACAAACTGTGAACTTCACAGAATAAAACAGTTTTGAAATCATTTCAATTATTACTTAAAAAAAACTAGATTAAGCAAAATTTCTATTTTTAAAACTGAACGATTTCTGAATAACGTGTGACATTAAAGACTGATATAATTAGTGCCAAAAAATCAGCTCTACTATCATAGGAATAAATGACTTTTTAGAATAATACATGAGAAACTGACTATTTATGAGATTGTATAAAATAAAATGATGCAACATCCACAGGGACTTTATAATTAGACATTTTATAAATAATCATAAGACTTGCTGTTGGCTTCAAATAGACACATAATTAAGACATGTGCATGTGTGGGTGTGTGTGACTGTGTATATGGTTGAGGGATACTATATAGTGCATACTATATGTGGTTACTGGAAAATTGTCTAAACACATGCAGTTACTCTTCAGTTCTTCAAACACCAGAAACTCGTATTAACAATATGTGATGTTTTCCACAAAGTGGTCATAATTTATGATAGTAAACTATACCATATTCTTTGTTTAGACAAATTGCATATGATTATCATGATGGCCCTATTTACATTGACCACTACAGAAAAAAACTGCTTCCAAGTTCTCTGAATTTGCCAACAATAAGTATGTGTTCTGAAACAAATGTTCAGCTGTGTTTTATTTTATACTGATGTCTTATACTGATATTGTTTTCACACCTTAAATATTAGAAAAAATACAGTTGAAATCAGAATTATTAACCCCCTTTGAATATATCTTTTTTCATTATTTCTCAATTGATGTTTAACAGAGCAAGAAAAATTTGACAGTAAGTCTGATAATATTTTTTTTCTGGAGAAAGTCTTATTTGTTTTATTTCGGCTAGAATAAAAGCAGTTTTTAATTTTTTTAAATGCCAATTTAAGGTCAGAATTATTAGCCCCTTTAAGCTATATTTTTTCGATAGTCTACAGACCAAACCATCATTATACAATGACTTGCCTAATTACCCTAACCTGCCTAGTTAATCTAATTAACCTTGATAAGCCTTTAAATGTCACTTTGAGCTGTATAGAAGAAGTGTCTTGAAAAATATCTAGTCAAATTATATTTACTTTCATCATGGCAAAGATAAAATAAATCAGTTATTAGAAATGAGTTATTAAAACTTTTAATTTTAGAAATGTGTTGAAAAAAAATCTTCTCTTTATTAAACAGAAATTAGGTGACAAAATTAACAGGGGGGCTAATAATTCTGACTTCAACTGTATGTTTACGCAAATAGGCCTATAAACATGAGCATACTGACAAAACAAAAATATGCAACAGCCTAATTGTTTACATTCATTTATTAATTGGTTTAATTTAATATGAATCGCACCCAAAGAGACACAGTTGTGGCCTGTATTTAGTTTTAATGTATATAAGGGCCATAAAGGAGTAAGAAAGTTTAACCTTGTGCCATAACATCTGTCTGCTGCAGCTAACGCTATTGCTGTATCGTTAATCTAAGGTAAACACCCCAGAGGTTGCAATCCAATTAAAAATGGCTTTTTATTTGTTTTATTTCTATTCTTTTATGTATTAACTACTATTTCCATTTTCTGTTGGTTATTTATAAAATATAGTAATGCTGATCTAGTTACAATGACCATTTATGTTAAGTTGCTTTGACACAATCGACAATGTAAAACCGCTATACAAATAAAGCTGAATTAAATTGAATAATAGTTTAAGAATTAATTAATTCAATTTATTTGATTTTTGGAAATCACCAAACAGCCCCTGGGGGCCCCGACCTCACTTTGTGGTTCCCAGTCAATAATACATGCTCTAAATAATAATGTAAAATATGCATTATATGCATACAATCTACCAATGTTTACTGTAAGATTTAAAAACCATACCATGTCATTTTCTACAATTAAATGCTCTAAATGGCAGCATGGTGGCTTAGTGGTTAGCACCAGGGGCACTGTCACCTCACAGCAAAAAGGTCGCTGGATTGAGTCCCAGCTGGGCCAGATGGCATTTTTGTATGAAGTTTGCAGGTTCTCCCCGTGTTCATGTGGGTTTCCTCTAGTTTCCCCCACAGTACAAAGCAAGCGGTATAGGTGAATTGAATAAACTAAATTGAACATAGTTTATGTATGTGAATGAGTGTGTATGTTTCCCAGAGCAGGGTTGCTGCTGTGTAAAACATATGCTGGCTATGTTGGCGGTTCATTCTACTGTGGCGATCCCTGATAAATTAAGGGATTAATCCAAAGGGACTTTAACAAATGAATGAATGCTCTAGTCTAAACAAAAATATTCTTATTTCAAATTTTATTATTACTGCGATTTTATTATTACTTCCTACTAAATATTTACTATTTTACTAAATAAACCACGACTGATGAAAAATACAAAGAACTAAATGACTATTTATAATATTTTTACAGCTATATTGTTAGTAAATAATTATTTTCTTCCATGATGTTTTATTGCAGTGTTAGAGACATTATAGGGTTAAAGGCAGCTGTGTAAACGTGAAGTCCTTGGAGGAAGATTCAGGACCAATCACAGCTTTAAAAGGACATTAATGTTTTGAAATACTGCAGGACTTACAGTCTCTCCTCCGCCACTGCCTTTGTGTCTTTAACAAGATACACAGTGCCGAAGCTTCCCTTCCCGAGTCTCTGCTGGATGATGTATCTGTTCGCTATCAGGCTGCTCAGATCAGGAGATGTTTCTGATTCTGGATGACAGTTTGTTTGGCCTGGACGCTCACGAAATCTGGGCATTTTAAGCCGGGAATTTATCGCAGTCAGCTGAGGAGATAAAAGTCGAGGAGAGTCAACAGAGAAACGCTCTCGTGACGTCATTGCTTTCTCACCTCTATTTATTTACGTGTTTTGGTATTTCAAGTTCATGAAAAAAAAACATAGAAACACCACTCATTTAATTCATATAAACAAACCATAAGCTAGTCGCAGTTGATCACATTTTTCTTTTTTGATGTATATGCGTAGCAAAAACTAAATAACTATAAAACAAGATTACTCGATGAAGTTCAGGATTTGATATTGGGGATGCATATCAAAGACACATAATAACATAAAAAGGTGAATTGAATTACAATTATAATTAGTTTTCTCTGTTTTATATGAATTGTGTATTAGTTAATGATTTGTTTATCCTCACCTGTGCGTCGGAAGTTTGCTGCTTGACCACATGTGCTCAACTTCCCGTGTTACGTTGTTGTTATGGGAACAGTGCAGTCGCATTATTCTCCTTAAGATGGCGCTAATGTGCAATGCTGACTGTAAGCTACATTTTGCCAAGTGGTGCTCACTGCAGAGCCACTTGGGCAGAGCTGAGCTCCAGCTCCTCCTTCCTTGCGCCTCTTCTTCGAGTGATGTCACTGGGGGAAGTGGGTTAGGGGTGGGGTGGGTGTAAGCATTAAAACAGCTTATAGGAGGAGCGAGAGCTCAAGCTCCCCCTCGCTGGCCATGGTGCTGTTGTATTGGTCTTATAGGTGGTTTTGTAGGTTAGTTTTGTAACTGTTTGGTCAAGGGTCATAAGATATGTTGGTTATAAACACTGTGAATACTTTTAAAAAAAAAAAAAACATATAGCTTCAGTATTAAAAAAAAAAAAGTAATTCAGTGTTACATGTGCATTCCTGCGTTGTGTGATTATTAGCATTTTTCCTCTAGTCCTCTTTCTCTCTTTCTCTCTCTCCACCACACCACACAACAAAACAATTCCTGTCATGTTGCAACAAATAATAACGTGACTAAGTTAATTATTTGGAAAAGTGGCAGAAGGTAAATTTTTTGATGAATCATGTTGAACTGCATCCCAATCATCACAAATACTGCAGAAGACCTAATGGAACCCGCATGGACCCAAGATTCTCACAGAAATCAGTCTTGTTTCAAGTTTGGTGAAGGAAAAATCATGGTTAGGGGTTAAATTTAGTGTAGGGGCCTGAAAGAGATCTGCAGAGTGGATGACAACATCAACAGCCTGAGGTATCAACACATTTGTGCTGCCCACATTACAATCCACAGGAGAGACAAATTCTTCAGCAGGAGAGCGCTCCTCATACTTCAGCTTCCACTGGTGTCTCCACCACAATATTCTTAAAAGCAAAGAAGGTTAAGGGGCTTCATGATTGGTCAGCCCAGTCACAAGACATGAACATTATGGAGCATGTCTGTGGTAAGATGGAGAGAGAGGAGATGAAGATGAATCCAAAAAATCTTGGTTAGTCTTGATTTTTTATTCTTATCCTGCAAGAACACTTTCTTTGCCATTCCAGATGACTTTATTAATAAGTTATTTGAGTCATTGCAGAGATGTATGGATGCAGTCCTCCAAGCTCATGGGAGTCAAACACAATATACATTTTTTTTCCACTGCAGCATAACTTTACATTCTATACTGTACATTATTTCTGTTAAGTGACAAGACTTTTGTCTAAGCAAATGGGACCTTACTGTCCTGAATAAATAATAAAAAATTAATGCTTTAACTCCTAACTCTTACTTTAAATTAAATGGCACAAAATTATTTTATCAGTCTAAAAATGCTCAGAAGATTTTAATTAATAAAAGTAAGGAAAGCTGGTTATTTACGTTTGGATTCCTCTGATATATTATATGAAAGCTAATGCAGGTCAGCCATGATCAATCATAAACACGGGAACCTCTTACAATTAGTTTATAAATAAACTTCACAAAATGCTTTTTCAGTCAAAAACAATGTTCATAATAATTTAATGTATGTTTGTACAAGAAAAAAACCTATACATAGTCATATGCTTCCTCTGTTTTTTAAAGAAGTTTTTATCTGTCATGCAAGGAAGTTTCCATGAATGCGTTGCTTTCTATTGTCACTTTTCTTCTTTATTAGCAGCTTCAAACATAGCAAAACAAGACTGACACTGAGAGAGGTGTTGAGGATGTCAGGTTTTCTATCTTTGAAGGACATGTTTGTATTTCTTTTACACACACACACGCACACGCATGCACACATGCACACACTTGTATCACATCAAGCAGTCTTCACTGCGCTGTAAATGGATTCATTCTGCTCCTCTGTGTTGGCAGATCTATAAATAAAGACGATCAATTCAGTCAAATACTGTACTCATATCAATTTGCACAGCTTCGAAAAATAAAAATAGTGTTACATTATCTCCATATCCACTGATCCATTTCTTAAAACATTTAACATTTTTTTTAATGCAATACCTTTAAAAATCTGATCTTAGTAATTAAAGACTCACATTTGTTTTTGGGATTTAACGTCGATTTCTTTGGGTTTAACGGTGACATACGTATACAGCACTTCATCTACCTTTGATTCATCCACTGCTTCCTGTGGGTTTGAGTGAGAGGTTGAGTTACACTTTATCACTGTCCTGCTAATTTTTATAATAATAGTACATAATAAAGCTTTTCTTTTCATTCCCTTTTCATTCTGAATAATGAATTTACAGGAGGAGCATAATAAAACTTAAATTATGCATTTCAGTTTTTCTCTATTTCTTTGACTCAAATATTAAATGAATTATTTTTTTTCATAACAACAAGTTCAAATCTCTGAACATTTAGCTTCTTGTTCACATCAGATTGGAATTTCAAGTTGCAAATGCTTTGGCACATGTGTGTAAACTATAACTGAAGATTTTATTATACACTACATGTTTTTCGCAGTCACTTTGGTACATTATACCATCATGCAAACATGCTATACCAGTCTCTTGATCAAAACCTTCGTTCATCTCTCAGAAATAAATATCAGCGTCAATGAACACATCAGTGCTAGTTTTCATGAACATGGTTTTGCAGATATACTTACAGTTGCTTGGCAGATGTTGTCATCCGAAACTCTGGTTCCTTCTCCTACTTCCTTTAGGTTTTTTTGAGTTTTTGCTTTCCTTCTTAAAAAAAAAAAAAGTTAAATTAACGCACCCTTTGATAATCTCAGGATAGGCGCTTAATTGTTAAGTTAATTGTAAATCATTAAATAGATGCATTATCTGATCTAAAACAGATCTCTAGGGTATACATGCAGTGTAATTTGTTTCACAAGTCATCACCATTTGTTTTCACCATCACCTTCACCACCAAAAGCAAAACACTTCTGTAAACTATGAATTCACACATGGTTTCAAAGCTAATTTTAAAACTGTTTCTTCATCTGGAATGTTTTAACAGATCCTTTTGTACTTTATGAATGTTGAAATGTCCACTGTTGTTTCCTTTAGAATGACCGAGAGACTTATTATGAGTGCAAGTATAACTAAAAACTTCTACCTTCTTATAAGAAACACAGCTGCAATAATGGTGAACACAAGCGAGACTGAAGACACAACAATAATCAGAAGAGTTGAGGACTCAGAAACATCTGTTGAAGACAACAAAAAGTGTGTATATGCAATTTATATTCCAAATATGAATCTGATATAGATATGAAAAGGTTCATTTGTTTATTAGTTCCACCAACCTTCAAGGTAAATGCTAAATCCTCCAGATAAAGTGTTTGTAAAGTTCCTCAAAGAACAAGAATAATTTCCAAAGTCTTCAGCAGTGATGCTGTTTAAGATGAGGATTGGGTTTATTTGTTTCATCAGTTCACCATTCTTAAACCACTGAACCTCTGATAAATTATTAGTACAATCCAGTGAACAAGTCAAATTCACAGAGTCTCCAATTATTGTTCTTCCATTTGTTCTTGACCTGGACATGGAGACTTTTAAATCTGTCAGAAAAATAATTTAAAGCACCCCATAATGAAACACAGATTACTGGACTGAACACAAACTAAACATTGACAACAAAAGTTTTATGAATATTTATTTTTACAATATTTACCAGATACTGAAATGTTCACTCCGGGATCACCTGTCCACTTGCCTTCTGGAAGACTAGTAATAAATCTGAACTTATATTCTCCAGAATCTGTGAGCTTAATATTATAAATTAAAAGCGAACAATTTGAAGTTTTATCTCCAATGTTTTGAAAACTGACTGAATTATTGTTGGCTTTACTGTCAAAGACATATGGTCCAGACTCACACTTGTTAAAGTTTGAGTTCATTGAACACCACAGCACTTGCTTTACTGGGTTATTTTTACTTGGAAATTTAAATGTACAGGGAACAGGGACATTGGATCCTCTTGCAGCACAGATCGAAGGAGGATAATTTACATCCCACTCATCACTGAGAACACCTGCAGCACAGAACACTTCATTTCATTAATGATGTATAAAAATTCTGTATTTAACTCAAAATATCTCAAGATGAATATTGTGAGGGACTTCAGGATTACCGGAAACATTTTTTATATTTATAAATCATTAATGTATGATAATAATCTAACCTTAGTAAACATTAGAATACTAAAGTAATGAAGTAAACTGATACCTAAAACATTCAATATCCTTATTCGATTAGTGAAATGCAAATAGCACAGAACCATAAATATTTTGTGTTTTAGTTATTTATGGCACATTTCTTAATACTTCCAGGATAAAAAGAAAAAGAAAAAAGATTTATTAAATCGTCTCATACATTTGTTTTCAGACCCATTCTGGTCACATTTTACAATAATATTCCATCAGTTATAGCTAGTTAATGAATTTGATAATGAATCAATGAACAATACATTTACTACAATAGTTATTTATTTTTTTCAATATTGTCTTTCATTGCTAGTTCTTGATAACTCACAGCACCACAAACCGCTGACTAACATAATTTTGTATTTTCTTAATGCATTAGTAAATGTTGAATATGATTAATAAATGCTGTACCAGTGTTGATCATTCTTAGTTCACATTAGCAAATACATCAACTAACATAACTAAAAAATTATTAGTTCAAAACAGTAAATTACTTCCTTAAATGAAAAATAAGCAACACATAAATACTGCTTTAGAAAAATATTTCTTACCGGGCAGGAGGAAAAGAAGAAACTGTAGCATTTTGATCCACTGTTTCAGTTATTTAGCTCGTAGAAGATGTTTTTATTCAATGTAGAGACAAGAAGAAAAAAGCAGTAAAAGAAGAAGCAGCCGAGGGATAAATGCTAACATTTCCATTTCCTCTTCCCTTTACTGGCATCTGTGGTTCTGTCAAGAGAATTGAAATCTACATTTCACAACATGTTACTTTTGAAAAAATTTCCTTTGATTTTTAAAATGTTCTCAATAAAAACAAAAAGTTCTTTTAAAAAATTTTTGCTGAAAAAGAGTTTGGGGAACTAAAATAGTTCTACTTTGAAGTTGTTGCTAATTCATTCATTCATTTAAAATATTTTTTATTTTATTTATACCATCAATTTTCTTTTTAAAGCACTAACACATGCTGTTCATTAAGACCCAAGAATTTTTAAAGTGGTCTTGAACTGCTGAATTAAGCTGCGGTCACAGAGTTTGAGAGTGCAAAATTCTGTCATATGGCGCTACAAAAAGGGGATTAGACATTTTTTTTTTAAAATTGCTTTTATGTGTCAAAAGTATTCATCATATATTACAATTCATATCAATATATTTAGTTCTATATTTAGAGAAGATTTTCTTTATTATAGTAACCTAGGCCTACTCAAGTTTTTTTAAAGGCGTAAGGAATAACTGCATAAATTAATTTTGCATCAAAAAAGCATTTTGATATTGGTAAAGGTATCAATCATCGGCATATTAGCAGTCAAAACATATGCATTACTGCATAAATTATTATCCTTTTTTTTAAAAAGTCAAATATTGTGCATGTACACGTTTGTATCTAAAATGTTAATATCAATAAATTTTTGTACTTTTATTTCGGAGTGCAGATTGTATACGTTTTTACACACACACACACATATATATATATATATATATATATATATATATATATATATATATATATATATATATATATATATATATATATATATATATATATTTACTATTTTCCTAAGTGTATATCTACTGTAAGAAAATATCAGAATTCGGTACATACTTTCAGTATTAACTTTACTTGAACTTACCCGATTTAATCCTGTTTATATTAAATGAACCTGAGATACCAGTTTGAGATACCAGAACTGTTGCTATGACAACAAGTCTCAAGATGAGTTTTGAAGAACGAAATGATCCTGGATCATGTCAAATCATCAATATCCAAATATAGCTAATTGAGTATTCCACGTACGAAGAACGGACCCCAGCACATGGGGAAATCACATGACACAAACACAAAACCCTTGATAGTAGTGCTGGGGTTCCACATAATTAAAATAAAAAAGACTAAGTAAGAATTTAATTTATGGTTAAAAATTCTTCTAAATTTCATCTGAATGGTTAGTTATAATTTGAACATTAATCAGAAGAGAAAAATCTGATGTTTTATCTCCAATGTATTGAAAATTGATAAATTCATTGATGGCTTTGCTGTCATAGAAATATGGCCACAGTTTAACCCGGTGTCATAAAATCAGTCTGCTGCAGCTGACGCTATTGCTTTGTCATTAATCTGTAAACACCTCAGGGATTGCAATTCAGTGGAAAGATGACTTTTCATTTGCATGTTGTTTTTATATAAATATACCTACTATTTTCATCTTCATGGGTTATAAATAAAATATGATAATGCTAATAGCTTAATACATTTTATTTGACTTTTGGAGATCACCAAGCAGCCACAGGGGTCCCGACCTCACTTTGTGGCTCCCAATAAATAATATATGCTCTACATAATAATGTAAAATATGCTTTATATGCATACTTTCAACCAATATTTTAACTAAAAACATGAAATATTTTGTATTAATCTGCTGCCATTTTCTACAACTAAATGCTCTAAAAACAATCTTCTTATTTAAATTTTTATTATTAATTGTATTTAGGTAAAATAATCATAATCTAGAGGCCTTTGCCTTTCATATAAGCCACTTCTGACACCAAATGATCAACTAGAAGTTATTATTTGTTGTATCTAAATCTTGGACAGGTGACAAGACTTTTGTTAGGTAGCGTATGTGAAATGGTACACATTTGGCTCTCTGTGTCTATGATTTATAACACGGTCAAGGTCAAGAAAAAAGTGGCTGTAGGCAGGAGCAGTTTTTCAGCTTGTAATCAGTTTGGAAGCAGTGTCATTTTCTCTGTTTCAAAGCAAATGTGTTGTTGACAGTTTTAAAATTTGATTGTTGTGTTCAAAAATGTCCTTAAAATTTATTATAATAGAGTATGAATGACAAAAGTGTTTGGACATGTTTAAAAATGTGTTCATTGTAAGAATTTTGTGTGAAAGCAACACCCCACATTTCAAAAGCATTTGCAATTTGTTGGAAGGAATGAGAAACTCTACTATGTTGTGCACAAATGACTAAATGTTTTGAGAAATGCTGTTGTGGAAATGTAAATAGTGTTGTGTGAAATGCACCAAAGCCACTGAGTTACACTTCACACATTTTTCTAACATAGTTTCCATCGTGTTAAATTGTTATTTGCACTGATGTATGTAAAAATACTCAAGTCTAACAAGTGAGTTTTTAGTTAGTTGTTTGATTCTATGTAAATTATGTGTGGTGCCCTGAATGTCATGAAATATATTGTTGAATAATGAAATAACTAATACAAATATCACAAAAGCTTTATTATGCATGTTGGATTTACAATAGAACATATATATATATACATAGTTGAAGTCATAATTATTAGCCTCGTTCGATTTTTTTTCTTCTTTTTAAAATGTTTTCTAAATGTTGTTTAACAGAGCAAGGAAACTTTCACAGTATGTCTGATAATATTTTTTTCTCCTGAAGAATGTCTGATTTGTTTTGTTTCGGCAAGAATAAAAGCCGTTTTTAATTTTTTAAACACTATTTTAGGGACAGAATTATTAGCACCTTTAAGCTATATTTTTTCTCGATAGTCTACAGAACAAACCATCATTATACAATAACTTGCCTAATTACCCTAAACTGCCTTGTTAACCTAATTAACCTAGTTAAACATTTAAATGTCACTTTAAGCTGTATAGAAGTGTCTTAAAAATATGTAGTAAAATATTATTTACTGTCATCATGGCAAAGATAAAATAAATCAGTTATTAGAAATGAGTTATTAAAACTATAATGTTTAGAAGTATGTTGAAAAAATCTTCACTCTGTTAAACAGAAATTGGTGAAAAAATAAACAAGCAGTTTAAAAATTCAGGGGAGCTAATTATTCTGACTTCAACTGTATGTATATATCACAATAAACAATGGGTATGTAAACGTATAAGCCTAAAATAAACATATAAATATCAGGAAGCAGTATAGCAAATTAACTGGTGTAGGTCACTATTTGTTAGCTTAGGCTATTCACAAGCTTATCGAGCTTGAAATAATCAAATTTGTGCAAGAAATGTTATTTACAGCACTATTAGCTGTAATCCACAACCCCATCAAACAGTCCTGAGCTTGCCTTTATGACAGACTGGAACATGAGCAGAATTCTAAATATACAAATGCAAACTGCCATTGTTAGCTTTTACAATCAAAAGGAAAGATACAGTGTGATACTAAAAAAGTACATACTTTTTACGACTTCAGCTACTTGTAAATGTGTGTGTGTGTGTGTGTGTGTGTGTGTGTGTGTGTGTGTGTGTGTGTGTGTGTGTGTGTGTGTGTGTGTGTGTGTGTGTGTGTGTGTGTGTGTGTGTTCATCTTTGTACCAGTAAAATACAACACTCTATGTTTTGTTTATCTAATATCTAATGAATGTAACAGTGTGTATTTGTAACTAGTATTTTTAAGATCAAGTTTGCACAGTTAATTCTTGTTGCATGTCCACACTCTCCAGTGACCTGAAAGGTTTTAATTTGCATAAAGGTTTACAATTTACCTATTTAAGCTGATCTTAGCTTGTCGTTTTAATTGGGTTGAAGCTCTTGTATTGCTATACATTTTGTAATTGTTTTATGTCTTTAATTTTAATTTTTTGCTATTGTTTTTTTTTTTATCAAGAAACATCTAGGCCTAAGATGTTTTCTTTAGCTTAAATGCAACTCCTAACTTAACTTACTTTAAAATTAAATAATACAAAATGCTTTTATCTGTAAAAAATAATGCTTATAAGAATTTAATTTATGTCTGTTAGAGAAAAAAAATACATATATATGTACATAGTCATATTCTTGCTCTGACAGTTTCAGAGCTGAAAACACACATTGTTTTTTAAAGAAGTTGTTATTTACTTTATCATACTAAGAAGTTTCCATTAATGCATTGCTTACTATTATCGAATTTTCTTTTATATTAGTACCTTCAAATATAGCAAAACCAGACTAACACTGGAGGAACACTAGAGGAAGTGTTGGTGATGTCATGTTTTCTATCTTTGAAGGGCAGGATTGTATCTCTTTTACACACGTGCACACACACACACTTGTATCAAATCAAGCAGTCTTCACTCCGCTGTAAATGGATTCATTCTGCTGCTCTGTGTTGGCACACCTAAAAACAGATCCATCCTTTAAAACATATATTTTTTTTAAGTGCAATACCCTAAAAAAACTGATCATAGTAATTAAACACTCACGTTTGTTCTTGGGATTTAACGTCTGCTTTTTTGGGTTTAACGGTGACACTCGTATACAGCACTTCATTCTCCTTGGATTCATCCACTGCTTCCTGTGGGTTAGAGTCAGAGGTTGAATCACAGTTTTTCTTTGTCCAATGCATTAATTTACCTTTGACTTAGTTCCTTATTTATCAACACAGCAGAATGAACCGTCAACTATTCCAGCATATGTTTTATGCAGCCGCAACCTAGTATTGGGAAACACCCATACACTCTCACATTCACAAACACACACTTATACACTGTAACGCATGTCTTTGGACTGTAGGGAAAAACGGCCCAGAGGAAACCCACGCAAACACAGGGAGAACATGCAAACTCCACACAGAAATGCCAACTAGCGAGTCCCGATTTTCTTGTTGTG
The DNA here is from genome assembly GCF_052040795.2 of Danio rerio. Lineage (NCBI taxonomy): Eukaryota > Metazoa > Chordata > Actinopteri > Cypriniformes > Danionidae > Danio > Danio rerio. The sequence continues at coordinate 46,850,490 of NC_141036.1, read as the reverse complement.
ACAATTGGTCATTTGTGCACATCATAGTAGCAGTTTCTCATTCCTTACAACAAATTACAAATGCTTTTGGACATGCATCAATTGCTTTCATACAACTCTCTGCTATTTACAACATTATCATTTGCTTATGCCAGTCAAAATTAACAAAACTTGTAAATACTGAATAGTCATTCCATATAAAACTATAGTCCTCATTTCATTACTTGAGTCATTACATACAAAAAAACATACAAAAATGTTGAACTAGTTGTCAAAATTGGTCAAGCAAATAAAAAATTTTTTAATCTTTTTTTTTTTTTTGAAAATGTCTTGGTCACACTTTACAATAAGGTTCATAAGTTAATGTTAATTAATGCATTTACTAACATGAACAAACAATGAACAATACATACTGTATTTGTTCATGTTAGTTAACGTTAGTTAATGAAAATACAGTAGTTCATTGTTAGTTCATGTTAACTCACGGTGCATTAACTAATGTTTACAAGCATGGACTTGAACGTTAATATTGCATTAGTAAATGTTCAGTCATGATTAATAAATGCTGTACATGTGTTGTTCATGATTAGTTTATGTTAGTAAATGCATTAACTAATGAACCTTATTGTAAAGTGTTACCAATGTCTTCTAAATTGAACAATTTGATGAATGATTCACAGACCTATGTGTGTTGTAGGCTTAGCTCCAATATGTCCTGCAATATTGTGTACAGTTGTGCACAGCTCTAGTCTACCCAAAGAAAGTTTATGTTTGTTGTAAATAAGGGTGTATTCATTCTTTTGCACAATGCTGTGAATATATTAGAATTGTCAAAGAGCAAGTGCAGTAAAAATGTGAAACATACTCAGTGTCTTGTACCCAGATACTTGACTAAATGCAGTAATATCTAACTTTACTGTAGTTTTCAAATGGCTGTGTAAATAGTATCTAGTGCTGTCTTGACCATTTTCAGGGCGATTCCACAAAATCTGCATGCAGTTTTAAATTAGAAAAAATGTACAGAGTAAAATACTGTGAAAATTTTTAGGTTTTGCAGACATATACAGTTGCTTTGCAGATGTTATCTGAAACTGGCAAAACATGAATTACTTACGTTTTCTTGTGAGATCAGGCTGGAAACTCTGGTTCCTTCTCTTACTTTCTTTAGGTTTTTTTGTTTTGCTTTCCTTCTAAAAAAATAGACAAATTGACGCACATTAGCAAAAGCACTATATTGATGATACATAAAAAATATTTGATCATTTTAGGATATGGGCTGAAATAGTTTTTAAATTATTTTAAATAATTTTAATCATTTTAAATAATTTCTTAAATGCTTTATCTGATCTTAAACAGTTTGGTAGTTTCTCTATAGGGTATAAAATCAGTCAAATTTGTTTTAAAGTCATCACCACCAACAGCAAAACTCTTCATCTGGAATATTTTAACAGATCCTTATACTTCATGAATTCTAAAATGTCTTCTATTATTTTATTTAGACTGACTGAGAGACTTTTTATGAGTGCAAGTATAACTAAAAACTTCCTACCTGCTCATGAGAATCACAGCTGCAATGATGATGATTACAAGCGAGACTGAAGACACTACAATGATCAGAAGAGTTGTGAACTCAGAAACACCTGTTGAAGACAACAAAAAACTAAAAACACTAAAAACAAACAAAACTTTCACAACAAAAGTTTTATGAATATTTATTTTTGGAATATTTACCATGTACTGTAATGAACACTCCAGGATCACCTGTCCACATGCCGCTTGAAGAATTAGTAATAAATCTGAACTTATATTCTCCAGAATCTGTGACTTTAATGTCATTAATCAAAAGAGAAGAATTTGAAGTTGTATCTCCAATGTATTGAAAATTTGAATTATTCTTGGCTTCACTGTCATAGACATACGGCCCAGACTCACACTTGTTAAAGTTTGAGTTCATTGAACACCACAGCACTTTCTTTACATGGATATTTTCTCGTGGAAATGTAAAATTACAGGCAACAGTGACATTGGATCCTCTTGCAGCACAGATCGAAGGAGGATAATTCACACCATAGCCACGAACATCTGCAGCACCTGCAACTTTATTTCAATAATGATTTAATTAATAATAATAGTGTGTGTTACTATATGTCATTTCAAAGAAGTTAAAGTTAAAATATCTCAAGATGAATATTTTATGGGACTTCGGGATTACCTAAAAGGTTTTTCTATTAATAATTCATTAATGTCAAAAACAAAAAGCCTTAATCAACATTTATGTGCTAAAATAAAGATGTTTACTGATACCTAGTAAAAAATTCAATATCCTTATTTGATTTGTGAAATGTAAATTAATTTACTAATAGCACATTTCTGATTACTTCCAGGATTAAAAAAATAATTTAAGATGTATTAAATGGTCTCAGACATTTGTATTCAGACCCATTTGAGTAACATTTTGCAATATTGTTCCATTTGTTAATGATAGTTTACTAAGACCAAACATTGTACAATACATATACTACAATATTTATTCATCTTTGTCAATATTAGTAAAGGAAATTACAGCCTTTCGTTGTTAGTTCTTGAGAACGTAGCACCACAAACTGCTAACAAGCAAAATTTTGGATTTTATTAATGTATTAGAAAATGTTGAACTAAGATTAATAAACGCAGAACAAGTGTTGATCATTCATAGTTCATGTTAGCAAACACATGAACTAACAGTAATAATGGAGCATTATTGAGAAATGTTACCATTAATTCTTTTATTGCTTAATGAGTGATTGTGGATTTTTTAAATGTCACATTAAATAATTCATAGATAAATGGTTTCAAAAGATTATGCTAGTTCAAAACAGTACATTAGTTCATTAAATGAGGAATAAGCAACACATAAATACTGCTTTAGAGAAATATTTCTTACCGGGCAGGAGGAAAAGAAGAAACTGTAGCATTTTAATACAATGGCGTTTTTATGTCACTGCAGAGTCTTGGACAAAAGGCAAGAAGATAAAAAGCAGTAAAAGAAGAAGTGGCTGAGAGACAAATGCTAACATTTATATTTCCTCTTCACCCCTAAACTCTTAACTGGCATCTGTGGTTCTGTCAGGAGAACAAACTCAGAATCTACGTTTTACAACATATTCGTACTTCTGAAAAAGTTTAATTTGATTTTTAAAACGTTCTCAATGAAAACAAAAAGTTATTTTAAAAATATTCACTAAATAGAGTTTGGGGATCTCAAATGTACTATGATGTTGTTGCTAAATCATTCATTCATTTTAAACATTTTTTTAATTTTACTCATACGATCAGGTTTCTTTTTTTTAAGCACTAACACGTGCTGCTCATTTATGACCAAGAATTTTCAAAGTGGTCTTGAACTTTTATATTTATTTCTTTTATGGGTTCAATTAATTAAAGGTGCAGTAGGGGATTGGTCCGTGTACGTTTTGTTCATTTGTTTTCTATTTTCAAACGGAATAAAGGAAATGGAGAAAACGGCCGTTTTTCCGTTTTTCTTTTGCTCACGAGAAAACGAAAAACGAGATTTTGGCTGGATTTTCGTTTGTTGGTTTAGGGTAGGAAAACGGATAAACGACTTTAAAATTCATTTTACACATATAGGCGGTGCTGAAACGCCCACTTTCCTCTAATTGGTTAACCAAATCTGCGCTCGTGACGTCGTCCTCAAAATAAAAGCCTTACACGCAGGCTTTTAATTATTATTATTTAATTATATATTAACTAAGTTTACATATTCTATCATTTGAACCACACACAGTTAGCAGGCTTACATTCATTGCGTATGTATAAATTAAATAAAAACGTAAAGCAGTATTCTTAGACATTTGTCATTAAAATAAGGTCATAGTTCACTGCGAAGCTTCTTGCTGCTGTGCACCTGATGCTGAGCAAAGAAAGCCATTTCCGAGCAGCACCTGGTTTACATGATTGTTTCAGAGCAAGGGCTTTATAATAATAATAATAATAATAATAATAATAATAATAATAATAATAATTATTATTATTATTATTATTATTATTATTATTATTATTATTATTATTATTATTATCAGTTACTAGTGTTTTTATTGTTTGGTGTGTTTTTTTTTTCTTTTTAATAGTTGTTAGCAGAACCAGAATAAGAACACTTTGGGCCCTGCTATAAAAACAAAGGGTACCATTTGTTTTCATTTATTTCTTCCTATTTTAATTATATATTGTAATTATTTATTTGATAATTAATACTATTTTATTGTAACGCCAAAGTAGGCCTGTCTTATTATTTTTTTTATTATTAAATTTGCTGTTATTGTAGGCTAGATGGCAGGCTTTAAATTTTTTTAATAACATTTACTCATAACCTTACTAATTCGAGAGCCGAACCTAAAAAAGTTTAAGTGCAATAAGCCTGTACAATAAAGGGAGCCGCAATGCATATTTCTAGCGCATTCTTTCACTCAACAATTATTGCTGGAATAATGAAAAAAATTTCAAATTAACTAATTAAACACATTATAGTTGATAAAAAAATTCTGTCTAGTAGTTCCGACAAACAGATGAGCTCGCTACATGTGCGTTGCGCTAATAATTTGACATTTGCTCTTCTTGAGAAAGTGCTACAGCGGGCCCTGCTATTTCACATATAAGGTTAGTGATACGTATTTTAAATTAGTATTGCACATTATTCATTCATTTTCTTGTCGGCTTAGTCCCATTTATTAATCTGGGGTCGCCACAGCGGAATGAACCGCCAACTTATTTAGCAAGTTTTTATGCAGCGGATGCCCTTCCAGCCACAACCCATCTCTGGGAAACATCCACACATACACACACACTTATACAGTACGGACAATTTAGCCTACCCAATTCACCTGTACCGCATGTGTTTGGACTGTGGGGAAAACCGGAGCACCCGGAGGAAACCCACGCAAATGCACTACACTACTGAATTAGACACACAATCTCAAAAAAAAACTTGATGCTTATTTACATTATCTAAAGTCATTTCTTACGAGGTAGGATCTGTTGTTGTATTATATATTTTCGTTTTAATATGCAAATAATTTTCTTTAATTTGTAATAGGCCTATTGTCCCTCATTGCATAAAATAACCAGCCTTTGTATTCAATATGCCCAGATTGTCGGAACTACTAGACAGAATTTTTTTAGACAGAATTATGTTTGTAAATTGTCCATCCAGTTTGACGCAAGCTAAACAACATTTTGGCCTGTTTTGCTTATTAAATGAGTGATTTTCACGGAGAAACAAATCATCCATCCACACAGTTTTGTATAGGACCTGTGTGAACAAAAATATACACTTCATCATAGCCTATAGGAAAATGTATCTGTTTAGAACCAATTTTGTGTTGTATAATTAAAAATATTAAAAATACAATAAAAAAAGGAAAAACATTTGAAGTGCAATGCTGAAAGTGAAATAGTTCCATAACCTGTATTATAACTGTAGTCACTCTAGATGACAAATCATCCGTTGCGCCGGTCAGTTTCACCTTTAATCAAGAATGTGCCAGAACCAAATGAGAATATTTACAGATTACCTCAGAATGAGACCTCGGTCTGTGAAGGATGCAGAACACAGAAACTCGTTGAGAATGGAGATGCATGTTAGATGTTTTATATCCCTTTAGATATTGTAAATCAACAACAAGTTTTTATAGAGACTGTGTCATGTCTTTTCTTTGACGCACGCGCTGAACAGCCCCGAAAAGGCGCCTTTATTTAGCCTGTAGCCTAAATAATAGTTTAGATTTTATAACATATAATGTTCCATTACTTTAAATGTATAATGTTTTTTAATATTTATGGATTATATAAAATATATAGTTTATATCAATGCGCTCTGATCATTCAAGGATCATAATGCGTTGCATATTCTTCTTCTTCATTAGGCTTGATTCGTAAATTGTGTATTTTATAAACTGATCGTTTATAAGGACTAAGCTATTAATAACTGTAATTCCTCGAATGGAAAAGTCTTGATTAAGGAAAAAGAGAACTTAATTCGACATATGCATATAGTGCGCTTATTTCTGCGCGTATTGCGCGCTTTACCGAATTACCTTTTTTATTTTTTATGCACTATAAATGCATCTGGCAGCACCGAAAAGAGCAAATGCCAAGTTATTAGCGCAGCGCACAGACAGCTAGCTCGTCTAGTCTGAACCAGGGGTTTTCAAACTATTCATTGCACACCGATCCCATTGCATTTTATTTAGGATAAACCACTTATTTAAAATTAATTAATTAAAAGGTGCGTACTCTCCAATACACCACTGAATTATAGTGTCATAATATTTAATAATTATAATTAAGATAGACACCTGACCTCCATTTAATAAACAATTTATTTGCCATACTCTGTTAATTTGAAGTTTAAAGTTTAAATCATTTATGTTAAACTTAAATTATTTAAAAACTTAAAAAGACTTAAATTTAGTCATTTAAGACATTTTAGGTCATAAGTTTACATACATTGACCGTTGCATTTAGTAGGCCTATTCTGGTCTAAATAAGCTTTTTGCATCTTAGGTGTTTACACACACAAATTAAGCAGTTTATACGTACATTTAATGTTACTTTGAAATTACTTTTGATGCAATAAATAATCCTAAATAGTTGAAAGTGATAACATATTCTTGAAATGTAATTATTTTATAACTATGAAATTTATTACTAAACAAAGTGAATCATTATGAATTTGCCAAGAAATAATCCACTTTACCACTGTAAAGCAATGCCCCACACTCAATAGAACGGTAGAACCTGGACTGTATGATATGTTCTGTATGTAAAATAGAGAAAATAAGCAAGATGCGCAGTCTCGTGCAGCCTTAGTGAAATATAGCGCGTCACAGCAATGAACTATATAAAACCACCCTTGAAATGCTGGCGATCTTAATTTTTTCAGCCTACACTGACTGAGAATAATGTTGCACTATTTTATTAACAAATAATTAGAATGTTTTTTTTCCTTCAACACATTTATCATTACTTTTGCCTGTGCAAGTTTTTTGCGCGCGCTTGAGCGCGAAGGCATCTATTTTCAGGTGCAAGATGCCACTTTGGGTGGTACCAGCACACTCTGCCACACCTGTGGCTATGTCCCTGCTACAATAATAATAACAACAACAACAACAACAACAAAAATAACAAAAAACAATAATAATAAGACAGGCCTACTTTGACGTTGCAATAAAAAAGTATTAATTATCAAATAAATATTTACAATAGGCTAAAGGCATATATTAAATTAAAATAGGAAAAAATCCAATAGAAACAAATGGTACCATTTATTATAGCCCCATGCAGGGTCCAATGTGTTCTTACAACCATTGAATAACTAAGTAAATAATAATAATAACAATACTAATAATAATAGGCATAATAATAATAATAATAATAATAATAATAAATTATTATTTTATACAAAGTAGGCTATTATTTAGGCCTACAATAGCTCTGAAACAATCATGTAAACCAGGTGCTGCTCGGAAATGGCTTTCTTTGCTCAGCATCAGGTGCACAGCAGCAAGAAGCTTGGCAGTGAACAATGACCTTATTTAATGACAAATGTCTAAGAATACTGCTGATTTACGTTTTTATTTAATTTATACATACGCAATGAATGTAAGCCTGCTAACTGTGTGTGGTTCAAATGATAAAATATGTCAACTTTGTTTACATATATAATTAAATAATAATAATTAAAAGCCTGCGTGTAAGGCTTTTATTTTGAGGGTGACGTCACGAGCGCAGATTTTGTTGACCAATTAGAGGAAAGTGGGCGTTTCAGCCCCGCCTACATGTGTAAAATGAATTTTAAAGTCGTTTATCCGTTTTCCTACCCTAAACCAACAAACGAAAATCCAGCCAAAATCTCGTTTTTTCGTTTTCTCGTGAGCAAAAGAAAAACGGCCGTTTTCTCCATTTCCTTTATTCCGTTTGAAAATGGAAAACAAATGAACAAAACGTACACGGACCGGGGATTGTCTTCAGAAACATTTTTTGTTGTGCTGGTTGAAAGGCTCTCCGAATTCCAATAGTTATGATGAAAGTAAAAGATCTAAATTTATAGGCCTATTTTTAAATCCTGGGTAATGTATAAAACAAAAAAATGTTCATTGTTGGGCCGTTAATCTCCATAATTCTGATAAGTATAGCCCAAACTGTCAGCAAATGTAGTTCCCCTTCGGGGGGAACTTCAGCACTATAAGTGGATTTGATTGTAAAATCCACGCATTGGGAGGTTCGGTTCAGAAGCTACTCGTCTGAAAGAGTATTGAACGGGCCAATTAAGAATGAATTGGCAGCGCAAGCCTGCGCAGGTGAGCGGCATAAGCAATCAACTGAGTATATAAGCTCACCTGGCGCCAGCAGACGCTATCCTTTTCGCTTCAGAGACTTTCTGATCGAGTCGATGAGGGTTCCTCCTGCTGTGACCAGCGATTCTGAGCGAACGAGAGCATTCTCCCGGTCCAGAGTGTGTACACGCAGTGGCAGACGGTCGAGCTGGGTTTCTCCCTTGCCTGGCGTTCTTTGGGTCCGGTCCTTCAGAGCGGTGCGTATAAAGTTGCAAACTTCACAGAAAGAGCAACACAGTCGTGCAGCACGTCCTTATCAGGACGGCGCTCCGACTGTGCGTTTCTGGATGCGGTGGTTTCCTGTCCTCGGATGATGGGCGCGGGCACTGCGTTACATGTCTGGGGGTCCAGCATGTTAATGCGCTGCTCGCGGGCAGTTCATGTCGTCATTGCGATGCCATAACTGTTGCGCAAGATCGCGGTTAGCCTTTGCAAAAGGGCGAACCACCCCAGTTGTCCCCTGCTCTGCAGCGGGCACTCGGGCAGATCTGAGGGTTTCAGCGAGAGATAATCCGTCGCCCACGGGCCCGCGGACCTCCCGCTCCTCTAAGCGCTCCATCCAAGCTGCGGGCGGGGGAAGCGATCCGTCTAACAGATGGTAGCCCTTACGCCCGATGACACCGGAGACCAGATGTCCACCGCGGCATCGGAGGGTGGGCTTTCATTGTCCGATGATGATCCAGACCCGCTCGCCCCCTTCGGGCTGGTGAGCGCTGTCACTACGGATCCTGAAACGGACATGTTAGCCGTGCTTTCCCGGGCTGCTTCGGCCGTGGGTTGGAGATGGTTTATCCCCCAGCTCCGCGGCCGGACCGACTAGAGGGGCGTTCCCTTCTTCCCGGAGGTGCACAGTAGGCTCACGCGGTCTTGTAAAGCACTTTTTTCTGCTCGTGCTGCGTGTTCCTCCACCCTAACCACTCTTGACGGTGAAACAGCCAGGGGGTATGTGGCGATTCCTCAGGTTGAGTGCGCGATGGCGGTAAATCCGCGCGGCGCCTCTTCTTGGCGGGGTCCGCCTCGTCTCCCATCCAAAGCCTGTAAGTTATCTACCTCCCTCGGAGCTAGAGCTTACATAGCTGCGGGCCAGGCTGCTTCCGCCTTGCATGCGATAGCCACCTACCAGCGCTACCAAGCGCAGGCGCTGGCCGAGCTGCACGAGGGTGGGTCCAACCCAGGCTTACGAGCTTCGCACCGCCGCCGACTTAGCTCTTCGGACTACTGAGTCCGCTGCGTGTGCGTTGGGGAGGACGATGTCCACATTAGTGGTCCAGGAGCGCCACCCCTGGCTGATATGCGCAAAGTCGACAAAGTCCGCTTTCTTGACTTCCCCATATCCCCAGCCAGGTTCGGCGACACTGTCTGTGAATTCACCCAGGAATTCAAGGCGGTGAGAGAGCAGTTGGTGGGTGATGTCTTATCGGCGGTCCGTAGCCCGCTCCGCCCGCCGTGCCATTCATACCTGCTCCTCGCCAAAGGCGCCCGCCTACGAGAGCTGCTCCGCCCCCGCACACGCCTCCGGCGAAGCGAGCGCGTCGGGCACCTCGGAAGCAGGCAGCCCCCCTGCCCAGAACGCCGCTAAGTCCGGCAACGGACCGCGAAGCGCCCCTGGGACAGGCCATCTGGAGAAGAGGGAACTTGCTCTTTCCCCGCTGGAGGGCGGGGCCCCATTTCCAACGGCACTTTTTACTGCCATGAAAACATTATGAAAGGGCACTTTTCACTTCCCCAGATGTGACAGCCCGAAATCTGCCAGTCTGGGACGCTATGCTTTCTAGCTTGCAGATTCGGTGCGTTTCGCCAGTGGCTCACGAGCGCTGGGAGAACGGTCTCCTTTCTCCCACCCCTCGAGCCTCCCCTCCGGAGCTCGGGTTTGGAGTGAGAGCAAATATCTCACCTCCAGCTTTTCCGTGGGACCCGCGAGCTTCCCGGATCAGCACACCCACTCCGCGCTGCCCCACGGCTGGTACGTCAGCGATTGTAGCGATGAGTCCATTAGCGAGAGCTCTGCCTGCCTGGTTAGCGCGGGCCAGCTCTTCGCGGTGGCTCATACGCACAATCAGACTCGGCTATGCGATTCAGTTCGCGAAACGGCCCCCCAAGTCACGGGTGTGTATTCACCAGGGTCAGCCCCCTGTCCGCCCCTGTCTTGCGAGAGGAGATTGCTGTCCTCCTGGCGAAGGATGCAATCGAGCCGCTCCCTCCAGCCGAGATGGAGAGCGGGTTTTACAGCCCACGCTTCATTGTGCCCAAAAAGAGCGGTGGGTCACGGCCAATCCTAGATCTGCGCGTTTTGAACCGCTGCCTGCACAAGCTGCCGTTCAGAATGCTCACGCAGAAGCGCATCCTCCGGTGCGTTCGTCCTCTGGGTTGGTCTGCAGCATTAGACCTGATGGACGCGTATTTCCATGTCTCCACTCTTCCTCGCCACCGACAGTTTCTGCGGTTTGCGTTTGAAGGTCGAGCTTGGCAATACAAAGCCCTCCCCTTCGGGCTCTCTCTGTCTCCGCGGGTCCTCACCAAGCCCGCGGAGGGTGCCTCAGCGCCCCTTCGGCTCGCGGGCATCTGCATACTCAATTTCTTTACGACTGGCTGATTTTTGCCCTCTCTCGGAGCAGTTGATTATGCACAGAGACAAAGTGCTCTGGCACTTCCACTTGTGGGGGTTTCAGGTCAACCGAGAAAAGAGCAAACTCGCCCCCGTGCAGAGGATCTCTTCTCTCGGGCTGGAGCTGGACTCGGTCACCATGGCAGCGCGCCTCTCCGGAGAGCGCGCTCAGCTGATGCTGTACTGTCTGAGAGAGCTCGACAGTAAAATAGTGGTCCCACTGAAACTATTTCAGAGGCTCCTGGGGCATATGGCATCCGCAGCCGCTTCATGCCGCTCGGATTATTCTATATGAGACCACTTCAGCACTGGCTTCACGATCGAGTCCCCAGACGCGCATGGCACGCGCGCGCACACCGAGTCTCTGTTACTGCGCTGTGTCGCCGCGCCCTCAGCCCTTGGAGCGACCCCTCGTTCCTACAGGCCTGGGTGTCTCTAGAACAGGCGTCCAGTCTTGTTGTCGTTTCAGCAGACACTTCCAACACGGGCTGGGGGGCTGTGCGTTGCGGTCATGCGGCTGCGGACCTGTGGAAAGGTACCCAGTTGCATTGGCATATCGCCTGGAGCTGTTGGCAGTGTTCCTCGCTCTCCACCGTTTTTTTCCGGTGCTGGAGCGGCAACACGTGCTGGTCAGGACGGACAGTACGGCGGCGGTGGCGTATATCAGCCGTATAGGGGGTATGCGCTCTCGCCGCATGTCTCAGCTCGCCCGCCGTCTGCTCCTCTGGAGTCATCCGCGGCTGAAATCGCTGCACGCCATTCATATTCAGGCAAGCTCAACCGTGCAGCCGATGCGCTCTCACGGCAGCCTTGCGTCCTGGAGAATGGAGACTCCACCCCGAGTCTGTTCAGCTGATATGGGCGCGATTCGGGGAAGCCCAGATCGATCTGTTGCTTCCCCCGAGATCGCTCATTGCCAGTTGTTCTTTCCCTGACCGAGTGCTCTCGGCACGGATGCACTGGCTTACAGCTGGCCTCGGGGCACGCGCAAATACGCGTTTCCCCCAGTGAGCCTGCTCGCGCAGTTACTGTGCAAGGTCAGGGAGGACGAGGAACAGGTTGCTGGTTGCGCCTCTCTGGCTCAACCGGACCTGGATGTCAGAGCTCTCCCTCGCGATAGCCCTCCCCTGGCAGTCCCTTCGAGAGAGCACCTACTCTCTCAGGGACAGGGCACCACCTGGCACCCTCGCCGATCTTTGAAGAGATTTTTAGACGCGAGGAAGACTTAGGTAACCTCCGATTGCGGTGGCTAATACCGTCACTCGGGCTTGAGCCCCCTCCCCGAGCGCGCCTATGCCCTGACGTGGAGTCTATTCACTGAATGGTGTGTCTCTCGCTGAGAAGACCCCCGTAATTTGCCAGATCAGCGTTGTGCTTTCTTTACGCCGAGAGAAGTTGGAGAGCAGGCTGTCGCCCTCCACACTCAAGGTTACGTGGCTGCCATCTCCGCTCTCATAACGCGGTGGCTGGCAGCACCGTGGGAACGCATAACCTCATCATCCGGTTCCTCAGGGGCGTTAAGCGAATTAATCCACCCCGCCCCCTCTCATGCCCTCTTAGGATCTCGCCCTCGCTACACAAGCCGCGTCAGATCCCTTCGATCCTCGACTCAGTATCTTTCTGTCCCTGAAGACAGCTCTGCTGGTCGCGTTGATATCGATTAGAGGGTCGGGGACCCGGAGGCATTTTTCGGTCAGTGACTCGTGCCTGTAATTGGGCTGGCTTCTCTCACGTCCTGAGACCCCGCCCGCGATATGTGCCCAAGGTTCCTACCACTCCGTTTTAATACGAGGTAGTGAGCCTGCAAGCGCTGCCCTCGGAGGAGGCAGACCCAGCCCTTCTTATTGTCCAGTTCGCGTTTTGCGTATTATCCGGACCGCACTCAGAGTTTAGATCATCTGAGCAGCTCTTCGTCTGTTATAGCGGTCGGCAGCAGGGAAGTGCCGTACCGAAATAAGTTCCCACTAGATTGTGGATGCCTTTCTTTCACTATCAGAGCCGAGATGAGCCGCGTCCCCCGAGAGCGCGTGCGCACTCCACTCGGAGCTTCGCATCCTCTCGAGCGCGCACACGCGGCGCCCCTCTAACGGACATCTGTAAAGCTGCGGGCTGGGTGACACCCAACACATTTGCAAGGTTTTACAATCTGCGAGTGGAGCCGGTTTCCTCAAGGGTATTAGGTAACCCTTGGTGATTGAGGAAACAATTCGGTAGGGTGTTGAAACACGCTTGCTGCGCCATTTTCCCTAACACGGAGATACGTGCGCCTTTTTATCTGTCAGTAAAGTTCCCCGTCAGGTGAGCCCTGCAGATTCCTCCGTGGCCCCCAGCACTGACTCAGCGGAGGAGTCACTTGCTGACCCACTACGTTGTAGGTCTGCCCGCTGGTCAGCCCGCGTTTTGGGTAAAGGTGCCTGCTATGAGTGATCCCCACTAGGCGATCCCATATGCTTATTCCGCCACGGTTAAGTCCCCCCCCTGGGCGGACCCGTGTCTTCCCTCCCCGCTAACCACTCTTTTGCTATGCGTACTCCCCCTTTTAGGGCTAGTCCATATGTAAATTCTGCCATCTATCCCCCCTTGGGTAACGGATGGCCTCCGCAGCGTCCTCCCTATCGGGATTGCACGCTTCCCAACGTACTGTCGTATTTTCCTAGAATTATCTAGATGCTCACGACTTCCCAAAAAATATATATAAATCCGTAAAACTTCTGTTGAAGTAGGATAAATTAGGGCCAGGGACACGTTGGAGGACCGCGCCCCCCATGATGTGGGTGCGTCACGCTTGCTTGACTATCTCCTCATCGGGGGTGTTGGTAAGGTGCAGTCATTATGGCGCTTTCAATGGGCTCCCAATGCGTGGATTTTACAATCAAATCCACTTATAGTGCTGAAGTTCCCCCCGAAGGGGAACGTTCGAGGTTACTAAAGTAACCCTTCGTTCCCCGAGGAGGGGAACGGAAGCACTATACTCCGTCGCCATAATGACTGTCCCTTAGCTGTTGAAAGTCTCTTCAGCTTAAAAAGGATAGCGTCTGCTGGCGCCAGGTGAGCTTATATACTCAGTTGATTGCTTATGCCGCTCACCTGCGCAGGCTTGCGCTGCCAATTCATTCTTAATTGGCCCGTTCAATACTCTTTCAGACGAGTAGCTTCTGAACCGAACCTCCCAATGCGTGGATTTTACAATCAAATCCACTTATAGTGCTTCCGTTCCCCTCCTCGGGGAACGAAGGGTTACTTTAGTAACCTCGAACGTTCCTCTGCTCTATTAGTTGAATCTACTATTTTTTATGTTAAATCAGTGAATTACCACCATGCTTTTATTTTATTCAATTTAAACTAAAAATATTTTGTTATCTCAACTATTTTAGTAAATCTAAGTTGACTTAAAGTAAAATACGTCGTGATAACAAATCATGAAAATAATTTTTTACAGTGCATTAACGTTATGCACTATAATAAAAGTAAAAAAATGACTGAAGTATTTTTTTACTCAAAAATCTTTATTACTGAAGTATAAAATATTAGTTTAATTGTTTTTAGAATACATTGTCTTAAAAATACATAAAACATTATTAACAATTATATTACATAAAATATTGACACACAGTTCACTAATCTGTTAATTTAAAACTCATATCTGATGAACACCACAGTTTAAATGACATCACAACATTCTGTAAAAGATTATTGCAATGGTTTAAATGCCTGTCTGTCTTTATTTTAACATAAAAAACAGGAAACATGTTCTGCATCAATAGATTTATTGTCTGACTAAACAATTACAGTTACTGACGGTAGAAATATTAACTGCTCATATATTGGGTTTAATGTTGACATCTGTATCTTTATTATTATATGTCATCCTTTTTCACTCCTTCAGTGTATCCTGTAGGTTTGAGTAAACTGCTGATGCTTGAGTTTCAGCCTGAAAGCAAACAGAAGACAGAGAAGAACCAGTAAACATCACTGAATTTGCTATAAAAACATCTGATTTTATGAGAGGGGTCTGGATGCAGACCTAGTGCAGTGTAATCTGAGCTGCATTCAATGCTTTTTAATAGGCTCACCTAACCCCACACTTAGCCCTACCCGTCACAGTGATGTCAATCAATTCATTGAGTACATTGTGTCTGACGTTGCATTGCTGAGTGATGCAATCTCAGCTTGCATCATAAAGGCTGCATCCAGATACTATTGAATTTTACTGCCATATTTACACTGCTGACAAAACTATATTATTATCACTAACCAGCATGCTTTTTTACTGAAGAAGCTCATTGACCAGTAAAGCTTATATTTATGTTTTGTACATTTCAGGTAAACAATTATTATTAGTTATTTCTACATAGGTTTTAAATGTATATTTACAGTTATTTGTAGAGAGGCATAATGAGAATCCATGGGTTCTTCTCTTTCTTTTGCTGCTTTTCTTCTAAAATTAAAAAAAACACACATGAACATTAAATAGCAGAATTCAGACAAAACATCACAAATATATGATGACAAGGAGGGGGACTCCATTCTGAGAAAAACATTATAAAAAGATACAATTTAGTTTCACATCCACTTATTTTCAAAATTACAATATTCTTCTGATGGTAAATTCATCCATGAACTTTCAAAACTCATTTTTAAGAGAGAGTCTTCATCTGTAGTATTAATCTCCAGAGCTAATATGCACACTCTAAATTGTTGATTGAGAGAGTTAAGATACATTTGTGTGCAGGTAGCAAAAACTCTTTCTACCTTCTTATAAGAACCACAGCTGCAATGATGATGAACAAAAGCAAGACTGAAGACACTACAATAATCAGAGGAGCTGTGAACTCAGAAACATCTGTTGAAGACAACAAAAAATATTTGCGTGTAATATAGCTGCCATTTAGCAAATATGAATCAGATATATAAAAAGGTTTATATTTGCTAAGTTCTACATACTTTCTCCAGATAAAGTGTTTGTAAATTTCTTCAAAGAACAAGAGTAATTTCCAGTGTCTTCAGCAGTGATGTTGTTGAAGATGAGGATTGGGTTTGTTTGTTTCATCAGTTCACCATTCCTAAACCACTGAACCTCTGATAAACCACCAGGACAGTCCAGTGAACAAGTCAAATTCACAGAGTCTCCAGTCATTGTGCCATTTACTATAGAGCTGGACTTGGAGACTTTTAAATCTGTCATAAAGGAATTAAAAACAACCCATGATGAAACAGAGAGATTACTGGACTAAAAACAAACAAAACATTTACAACAAAAGTTTTATGAATATTTATTTTTGGAATATTTACCATGTACTGTAATGAACACTCCAGGATCACCTATCCACTTGCCCCTTAAAGAATTAGTAATAAATCTGAACTTATATTCTCCAGAATCTCTGACTTTAATGTCATTAATCAAAAGAGAACAATCTGAAGCTTTATCTCCAATGTATTGAAAATTTGAATTATTGTTGGCTTCACTGTCATAGACATATGGCCCAGACTGACACTTGTCAGAGTTTGAGTTCATTGAACACCACAGCACTTGCTTTACATGGATATTTTCTCGTGGAAATGTAAAATTACAGGCAACAGTGACATTGGATCCTCTTGCAGCACAGATCGGAGGAGGATAATTCACATCCCAGTCACGAACATCTGCAGCACCTGCAACTTTATTTCAATAATGATTTGATTAATAATAATAGTGTGTGTTACTATATGTCATTTCAAAGAAGCTAAAGTTAAAATATCTCAAGATGAATATTTTAAGGGGCTTCGGGATTACCTAAAAAGTTTTTCTATTAATAATTCATTAATATCAAAAACAAAAAAAGCCTTAATCAACATTTATGTGCTAAAATCAAGATGTTTACTGATACCTAGTAAAAAATTCAATATCCTTATTTGCTTTGTGAAATGTAAATTAATTTACTAATAGCACATTTCTGATTACTTCCAGGATTAAAAAATAATTGAAGATGTATTAAATGGTCTCAGACATTTGTATTCAGACCCATTTGAGTAACATTTTGCAATATTGTTATAATAATAATAGTTTACTAAGACCAAACATTGTACAATACATATTCTACAATATTTATTAATCTTCGTATATAGTAAAGGAAATTACAGCCTTTTGTTGTTAGTTCTTGAGAACTTAGCACCACAAACTGCTAACAAGCTAAATTTTGGATTTTATTAATGCATTAGAAAATGTTGAACTAAGATTAATAAATGCAGAACAAGTGTTGATCATTCACAGTTCATGTTAGCAAATACATGAGCTAACATTAATAATGGAGCATTATTGGAACAATTTACCATTATTTCTTCTATTGCTTAATGAGTCATTGTGGATTTTTTAAATATGGCACATTAAATAATTCATAGATAAATGGTTTTAAAACATTATGTTAGTTCAGAACAGTACATTAGTTCATTAAATGAGGAATAAGCAACAGATAAATACTGCTTTAGAGAAATATTTCTTACCGGGCAAGAGGAAAAGAAGAAACTGTAGCATTTTGATCCAATGGTTTTATTTAACTCACAGAAGATGTTTTTGTGTCACTGCAGAGTCTTAGACAAAAGGCAAGAAGAGAAAAGCAGTAAAAGAAGAAGTGGCTAAGAGACAAACGCGAACATTTCTCCTTCTCCATTTCAGAATCTACGTTTCACAGCATATTCATACTTCTGAAAAAGTTTAATTTTCATTTGATTTTTAAAATGTTTTTAAAGAAAAAAAAAGATCTTTTAAAAAATGTTCGCTGAAGAAATCTGTGGGGAAGTAAAACTAGTTATACTATGTTGTTGCTAATTCATTCATTCATTTTAAATATTTTTTTAATTTTATTTATTACATCAATTTTCTTTTTTAAGCACTAACACATGCTGTTCATTTATGTTCATTTATGATATATTTTTTACTTGAACTATTAAGATAAAAAAGACTAAGTGAGAAATTAATTTATGAAATTTCTAAATGTAAAAAATAAACCTTTTATTTTCCATCTACAAATGTAAACCTGTTCTAAATATAAAATATAAGAAACCCTTTTTTTTTTTTTTGCAATGATGAAAACAAGTGAGACTGAAGACACTACAATAATCGGAAGAGTTGAGGACTCAAAAAAAATCTGAATCATCTGTTGAAGACAACAAAAGTATGTGCATGTAATATACAGTAGCTCCCATTTAGCAAATATGAATTTGATGTAGATATAAAAAGGTTAATTTGTTTATTAGTTCTACCAAACTTTGATATACATGCTAATTTGTTCAGATAACAGTTTTGTAAATTTCCTCAAAGAACAAGAGTATTTTCCAAAGTCTTCAGCTGTGACATTGTTGAAGAGGAGGATTGGGTTTGTCTGTTTTATCAGTTCACCATTCTTAAACCACTGAACCTCTGATAAACTATCAGGACAGTCCAGTGAACAGTCAAATTCACAGAGTCTCCAGCTATTGTGCTTTCATTTTTTTCTTGAACTGGACATGAAGACTTTTAAATCTGTCAGAAAAAGAATTTAAAACACTCCATAACTCCATCAAACAGAGAGATTACTGGACTGAACACAAACTAAACATTGACAACAAAAGTTTTATGCACTGCAAAAAATGCTTTTCTTACTTAGATTTGCCATGTTTCTAGTCCAAATATCTACAAAATCTTAAATCAATAATCATTTTCTAGACAAGCAAAACATATTGTCTTGTTTTAAGAAATAATATGCCAAAATGAAGTGAGTTTTTCCTTAAATCAAGCAAAATAATCTGCCAATGGGGTAAGCAAAATAATCTTATCACAAATCGAAAAACAAGATTATTTTGCTTAAAAGATTATTTACTTATTCCTGTAGACTTGGAAATGCAAGGTGAGACTGCATATAATGTCAGACTCAGACTGCAGGCAATATCAGACACAATGCACTCAGTGAAACTAATGGCATCACTGTGAGGAGTAGGGTTAGGGGCGGAGTTAGGTGTGTGTGTAGCAGAGGCCAGCTAGTGAAGTGCTATGCAGGTAAACCTCACTCTGACCTCTTTAGCCTCCTTGTTAGAGCAACCGGAAGGTTGTCGGTTCGATTTCAGCTTGGAAAGAGTTGTGTAGGACTGACAGGGTTATATTGGTGCCGTGAATCAGATTGGAGTGAGGTTCAGGGTGTGAGTGTAGCAGAGGCCGGCTAGTGAAGTGCTGTGCAGGTAAACCTCACTCTTCACTTCATTTATGCCCAAGAATTTTCAAAGTGAAAACTTTTTTTTTATTAGACGTTTAATTAATTTATCAATTAATCAAGCTGATTTGAATTTAAATATACTGATATTTTTTTTATTAAAAACTTATTTTTGGGGCAGTAGTGCTGTGGCTCCACAAAAATAAAAAAGACTAAGTGAGAATTTAATGTATGGTTGAAATTTTTACTAAATGTAAAAATATAAAACTTTTTTTCCATCTACAAATGTAAGCATGTTCTAAATATGCAATATGTTATACCTCCTTTTCAACAGAAGTACTGTAAATATGTTCTGCATATTCTGACATTTAATTACAGTTTAATTGTGGAGGCTTAAGGCCTACAAAAATGCTACATTTTCTCATGTTTGTATAATAAACAACACTTTCCTTTTCCACAAAATTACTTTTATTAACATTTAATAAAAAAAAATAGGTTATTAACATTTACAAAGCTTCCATCAACATTATGCACTATAACATACAAAAATACATATCAGTACAAGTACAAAAATACTAGCTTTGTTTGTTTTTTTTTCAATAAATTGCCATTAAAACTGCATAAAACATGAACTATAAGCAATTATATTACATAAAGGTCTTTCACAAGCTATTGACATGTAGTTTTACATCTGTTACATTAAAATCCATATCTGATAAACAACATCATTTAAATTAAATAAAGGAAACATGTTTTGTGTCTGACATCACTTTCAAACTCACATTTGCAATTGATAAAACTGAAATGAAATGTGCCTCATCATCTTCATAACTACAGCTCAGACTGAAAATAACAAATGCAGTTACTGACAAAAATTGACCGCAGCAATTAATTGCTCGCTTCTCGGGTTTAATATTGACATCTGTATCTATATTAAGCTGCACTTCATCCTTTTTTCACTCCTTCAGTATATCTTGTATGGTTGAGTAGACTGCTGATGCTTGAGTTTCAGCCTGACAGTAAACAGAAGACAGAGAAGACCAGTAAACATTCCTGAATCTATAATAAAAACATCTGATGTTACTGTTAACTTTACACTGCTGACAAGACTAAACTATTGCAACATAACCAGCATGCTTTTATCTGAAGAAGCTTGTTGACCAATACAGCTAGCGACTTACATTTTGTACATTTCAGGTAAAAAACTATAAAAAAAATTATATATATATATATATATATATATATATATATATATATATATATATATATATATATATATATATATATATATATATAATTGATTTCTACATAGGTTTTAAATGTATATTTACGGTTATTTGTAGCGAGGCATAAAGAGGATCCATGGGTTCTTCTCTTTCTTTTGCTGCTTTCCTTCTAGAATTAAAAGACATACATAAACTTTAAATAGCAGAATTCAGACAAAACATCACTAATATATGATGACAAGGAGGGGGACTCCACTCTGAGAAAAACATTATAAAAAGATACAGTTTAGTTTTTAATCGACTTATCTTCAAAATTAAAACGTATGCAGCTCTAAATTATTAATTGAGAGAGTTGGGATACTTTAGTGTGCAGGTAGCAAAAACTCTTCCGACCTTCTTATAAGAATCACAGCTGCAATGATGATGAACACAGGCGAGACTGAAGACACTACAATAATCAGAAGAGACTCATCTGTTAAAGATAACAAAAAGTGTGTGCATGTAATACAGCTGCCATTTAGCATATATGAATCTGATATAAAAATGAAAATGGTAATGTATTCTAAGTTCCCCTTCGGTTGGGGAACTTCAGTGCCATGAATGGGAGGATTCGGATCAGAAGCCGCTTATCTGGAGAGTATTGAACGGGCCAATGAATGAAATTAATTGGCAGCGTAAGCTTGCGCAGGTGTGCGACATCTGCAATCATCTCAGCATATAAGCACACCTGAAGCCAGCAGACGCCATCCTTTTCGCTTCAGATCCTTTCTGAGTGAGTCGATGAGGGTTCCTCTTGCTGATCAGCACTTCAGAGCGAACGAGTGTGTCTCCCGGTCCAGAGTGGGTCTTCGCGGTGGCAGACGGTCGAGCTGGGTTACTCCCTTGCCTGCGGTTCTTTGGGTCCGGTCCTCCAGAGCGGTGCGTATAGTTGCAACTTTCCTAAAAGAGCAACACAGTCGTGCAGCACGTCCTTTTCAGGATGGCGCTCCGACTGTGCGTTTCTGGATGCGGGGGTTTCCTGTCTCCGGATGATGGACACGATCACTGCATTGCATGTTTGGGGGTCCAGCATGTTAATGCGGTGCTCGCGGGCGGTTCATGTCGTCATTGCGATGCCATGACCGTTGCACAGCTAAGATCGCGGCTAACTTTCGCAAGAGAGCGAGCCACCCCAGTTGCCTCCTGTTCTAAAAAAGCAGCGGGCGCTCGGGCAGATCTGAGGGTTTCAGCGGGAGCTAATCCGCCGCCCACGGGCTCGCGGACCTCTCGCTCCTCACGGCGCTCCATCCAAGCTTCGGGTGGTGAGAGTGATCCGTCTAACCAGATGGTAGCTCTCACACTCGCTGACACCGGAGATCAGATGTCCTCCGCGGCATCGGAGGGTGGGCTTTCACTGTCCGACGAAGATCCGGACCCGCTCGCCCCCTCCGGGCAGGTGAGCGCTGTCAAATCGGATCCTGAAGCGGACATGTTAGCCGTGCTTTCCCGGGCTGCTTCGGCCGTGGGGTTGGAGATGGTTTATCCCCCAGCTCCGCGGCCGGACCGACTAGATGGGTGCTACGTAGAGGACCAGAAGGCGAAGCCTTCGAAGCCTCTCGTCCCCTTCTTCCCGGAAGTGCACAGTAGGCTCACGCAGTCCTGGAGGGCACCTTTCTCTGCCCGTGCTGCGAGTGCCTCCGCCCTCACCGCCCTTGACGGCGGAGCTGCCAGGGGGTATGAGGCGATCCCGTCAGTGGAGCGCGCTATCGCGGTCAATCTTTGTCCGCGCGGCGCCTCTACGTGGCGGGGTTTGCCCCGCCTCCCGTCCAAAGCCTGTAGGTTGTCTGCCTCCCTCGGAGCCAGAGCTTATAAGGCTGCGGGCCAGGCTGCTTCTGCTTTGCACGCGATGGCCACCTACCAGCGCTACCAAGCGCAGGCGCTGGCCGAGCTGCACGAGGGCGGGTCCAACCCAAGCTTATTACATGAGCTGCGCACCGCGACCGACTATGCTCTTCGGACTACTAAGTCCGCCGCGTGTGCGCTGGGGAGGACGATGTCCACACTTGTGGTTCAGGAACGCCACCTCTGGCTAAACCTGGCCGATATGCGCGACGTTGACAAAGTTCGCTTTCTTGACTCGCCCATATCCCAGGCTGGCCTGTTCGGCGACACCGTCGGTGAATTCACCCAGGAATTCAAGGCGGTGAAAGAGCAGTCGGATGCGATGGGCAATGTCATCTATCGGCGTGGCCGTAAGCCCGCTCCGCCCGCCGAGCCATCCACCTCCGCTGTTCCTCGCCGAGGGCGCCCGCCAACGAGTGCTGCCCCGCCCCCGCCTGCGCCTCCGGCCAAGCGGGCGCGGCGTTCACCTCGAAAGCAGGCAGCCCCTCCTGCCCAGGGCGCCGTTAAGTCCGGTAAACGGACCGCGAAGCGTCCCTGAGACAGGCCATCCGGAGAAGAGGAAACTTGCTCTTTCCCCGCTGGAGGGCGGGGCCCCGATAACAACGGTACTTTTCAGTGCCACCAAAACATCAGTAAAAGAGCACTTTTTCCCTTCCCCGGATGTGACTGCACGAGTTCTGCCAGTCCGGGACGCGCTGCCTTCCGGCTCGCAGACTCTACGTGCTTCGCCAGTGGCTCACGAGCGCTGGGGGGACGGTCTCCCTTCCCTCAGCCCTCCAGCCCCCTCTCCGGAGTCAGGGTGCGGAGCCAGAGCGAATCGCTCTCCTCCAGCTTTTCCGCGGGACCCTCGTGCTTCCCGGATCAGCACACCCACTCCGCGCTGCCCCACCGCTGGTACGTCAGCGATTGTAGCGATGACTCCATTAGCGAGGGCTCTGCCTGCCTGGTTAGCGCGGGCCAGCCCCTCGCGGTGGCTCATACGCACAATCAGACTCGGTTACGCGATTCAGTTCGCGAAACGGCCCCCCAAGTTTACGGGCGTGTATTTCTCCAGGGTCAACCCCCTGTCCGCCCCTGTCTTGCGAGAGGAGATTGCTGCCCTCCTGGCGAAGGGTGCAATCGAGCCGGTTCCTCCAGCCGAGATGGAGAGTGGGTTTTACAGCCCATACTTCATCGTACCCAAAAAGAGCGGTGGGTCACGGCCAATCCTAGATCTGCGCGTTTTGAACCGCTGTCTGCACAAGCTGCCGTTCAGAATGCTCACGCAGAGGCGCATTCTCCAATGCGTTCGTCCTCGGGATTGGTTTGCAGCCATAGACCTGAAGGACGCGTATTTCCATGTCTCCATTCTTCCACGCCACCGCCAATTTCTGCGGTTTGCGTTCGAGGGTCGAGCGTGGCAGTACAAGGTCCTCCCCTTCGGGCTCTCTCTGTCTCCGCGGGTCTTCACCAAACTCGCGGAGGGTGCCCTAGCGCCCCTTCGGCTCGCGGGCATTCGCATACTCAATTATCTCGACGACTGGCTGATTTTAGCCCACTCGCGGGAGCAATTGATTATGCACAGGGACGAGGTGCTTCGGCATCTCCGCCTACTGGGGCTTCAGGTCAACCGAGAAAAGAGCAAACTCGCCCCCGTGCAGAGGATTTCTTTTCTCGGGATGGAGCTGGACTCGATCACCATGGTAGCGCACCTCTCCGAGGAACGCGCTCGCCTGTTGCTGAACTGTCTGAGGGAGCTCGACAGCAAACTAGTGGTCCCACTGAAGTTCTTTCAGAGGCTCCTGGGGCATATGGCATCCGCAGCCGCCGTCACGCCGCTCGGGTTGCTCCATATGAGACCACTTCAGCACTGGCTTCACGATCGGGTCCCCAGACGCGCATGGCACGCGGGCACACACCGGGTCTCGGTTACTGCGCTGTGTCGCCGCGCCCTCAGCCCTTGGAACGACCCCTCGTTCCTACAGGCCGGTGTGCCTCTAGGACAGGCGTCCAGCCATGTTGTTGTTTCAACAGACGCTTCCAACACGGGTTGGGGGGCCGTGTGTCGCGGGCATGCGGCTGCGGGCCTCTGGAAGGGTGCCCAGCTGCATTGGCATATCAATCGCCTAGAGCTGTTGGCAGTGTTCCTCGCTCTCCACCGCTTTTTACCGGTGCTGGAGCGGCAACACGTGCTGGTCAGGACGGACAGTACGGCGGCGGCGGCGTATATCAACCGCATGGGGGGTATGCGCTCTCGCCGCATGTCTCAGCTCGCCCGCCGTCTGCTCCTCTGGAGTCACCCGCGGCTGAAATCGCTGCGCGCCATTCACGTCCCAGGCACGCTCAATCGTGCAGCCGATGCGCTCTCACGACAGCTGTTACGCCCTGGAGAGTGGAGACTCCACCCCGAGTCTGTTCAGCTGATATGGGCGCGATTCGGGGAGGCCCAGATCGATCTGTTTGCTTCCCCCGAGAACGCTCACTGCCAGTTGTTTTTTTCCCTGACCGAGGGCTCTCTCGGCACGGATGCACTGGCCCACAGCTGGCCTCGGGGCATGCGCAAGTATGCGTTTCCCCCAGTGAGCCTGCTCGCGCAGTTTCTGTGCAAGGTCAGGGAGGACGAGGAACAGGTTCTGCTAGTTGCGCCCCTTTGGCCCAACCGGACCTGGATATCAGAGCTCTCACTCCTCGCGATGGCCCTCCCCTGGCGGATCCCTTTGAGAGAGGACCTACTCTCTCAGGGACAGGGCACCATCTGGCACCCTCGCCCCGATCTTTGGAACCTCCACGTGTGGTCCCTAGACGCGAGGAAGACTTAGGTAACCTACCGACTGCGGTGGTTAATACCATCACTCAGGCTAGAGCCCCCTCCACGAGGCGCGCCTACGCCCTGAAGTGGAGTCTATTCACTGAATGGTGCGTCTCTCGCAGAGAAGACCCCCGAAATTGCCAGATTAGTGTTGTGCTCTCTTTCCTTCAAGAGAAGTTGGACAGCAGGCTGTCGCCCTCCACTCTCAAGGTTTACGTGGCCGCCATCTCCGCTTATCATAGCGCGGTAGCTGGCGGCACCGTGGGAAAGCATAACCTGGTCATCCAGTTCCTTAGGGGTGCTAGGCGAATTAATCCATCTCGCCCCCCTCTCATGCCCTCTTGGGATCTCGCCCTCGTTCTCACGAGTCTGCGATCCGATCCCTTTGAGCCACTCGAATCAGTATCTCTAAGATTTCTGTCCCTGAAGACAGCTCTGCTGGTTGCGTTGGCCTCCATCAAGAGGGTCGGGGACCTGGAGGCATTTTCGGTCAGTGACTCGTGCCTGGAATTCGGGCCGGATTACTCTCACGTTATCCTGAGACCCCGCCCCGGTTATGTGCCCAAGGTTCCTACCACCCCCTTTAGAGATCAGGTAGTGAACCTGCAAGCGCTGCCCCCGGAGGAGGCAGACCCAGCCCTTTCTTTACTTTGTCCAGTTCGCGCTCTGCGCATTTATGTGGACCGTACTCAGAATTTTAGATCATCTGAGCAGCTCTTTGTCTGTTATGGCGGTCGGCAGCAGGGAAGTGCCGTATCGAAACAAAGATTATCCCACTGGATTGTGGATGCCATTTCACTCGCTTATTCGAGTCGAGGTCAGCCGTGTCCCCCGGGAGTACGTGCACACTCCACTCGGAGCGTTGCATCCTCTTGGGCGCATGCACGCGGCGCCTCTCTAACAGACATCTGTAGAGCTGCGGGCTGGGCGACACCCAACACATTTGCAAGGTTTTACAATCTGCGAGTGGAGCCGGTTTCCTCAAGGGTATTAGGTAACCCTTTGGTGATTGAGGAGACAACTCGGTAGGGTGTTGAAACACGCTTGCTGCGCCATTCTCCCTAACACGGAGGTACGTGCGCCTTTTTTATCTGTCAGTAAAGTTCCCCGTCAGGTGAGCCCTGCAGATTCCTCCGTGGCCCCCAGCACTGACTCAGCGGAGGAGTCACTTGCTGGCCCACTACGTTGTAGGTCTGCTCGCTGGTCAGCCCGCGTTTTGGGTATAGGTGCCTGCTATGCGTGATCCCCACTAGGCGATCCCATATGCTTATTCCGCCACGGTTAAGTCCCCCCCCTGGGCGGACCCGTGTCTTCCCTCTCCGCTAACCACTCTTTGCTATGCGTACTCCCCCTTTTTAGGGCTAGTCCATAGGTAAATTCTGCCATCTATCCCCCCCTTGGGTAACGGATGGCCTCCGCAGCGTCCTCCCTATCGGGATTGCACGCTTCCCAACGTACTGTCGTATTTCCTAGAATTATCTAGATGCTCACGACTTCCCAAAAAATATATCTAAATCCGTAAAACTTCTGTTGAAGTAGGATAAATTAGGGCCAGGGACACGTTGGAGGACCGCGCCCCCCATGATGTGGGTGCGTCACGCTTGCTTGACTATCTCCTCATCGGGGGTGTTGGTAAGGTGCAGTCATTATGGCGCTTTCCATATTCTCCCATTCATGGCACTGAAGTTCCCCAACCGAAGGGGAACGTTCGAGGTTACAGAAGTAACCCTTCGTTCCCCGAGGAGGGGAACGGAAGTGCCATATTCCGTCGCCATAATGACTGTCCCTTAGCTGTTTGAAAGTCTCTTCAGCTTAAAAGGATGGCGTCTGCTGGCTTCAGGTGTGCTTATATGCTGAGATGATTGCAGATGTCGCACACCTGCGCAAGCTTACGCTGCCAATTAATTTCATTCATTGGCCCGTTCAATACTCTCCAGATAAGCGGCTTCTGATCCGAATCCTCCCATTCATGGCACTTCCGTTCCCCTCCTCGGGGAACGAAGGGTTACTTCTGTAACCTCGAACGTTCTACATACTTTCTCCAGATAAAGTGTTTGTAAATTTCCTCAAAGAACAAGAGTAATTTCCAGAGTCTTCAGCAGTGATGTTGTTTAAGACAAGGATTGGGTTTGTCTGTTTTATCAGTTCACCGTTTTTAAACCACTGAACCTCTGATAAACCACCAGGACAGTCCAGTGAACAAGTCAAATTGACAGAGTCTCCAGTTATTGTTCCTTCATTTATTCCTGACCTGGATTGGGAGACTTTTAAATCTGTCCAAAAAACACCCATAAAAATTGAGAGATTGTTGTATAAAAACAAACAAAAATATTTACAACAAAAGCAGTTTTTAGTTTTTTAAAACGCATTTAAGGTTAATATTATTAGCTCCTTATTAATATAATTATAAATATTATTAAGCAATTTTTTTTTATAGGCTGCAGAACAAACTAATACCCTAACTAACCTTATTGACCTAATTAACCTAGTTAAGCCTTTGAATTGCACTTTAAGCTAAATACTAGTATCTTGAAAAATATCTAGTAAAATATTATGTACTGTCATTATATCAAAGATAAATCAGTTGATAGAAATGAGTTATTAAAACTATTATGTTTAGAAATGTGTTGTAAAATCTTCTTTCCGTTAAACAGAAATTGGAGACAAATAAACACGGGGGGCTAATAATTCTGACTTCAGTTGTATATTTATTTAATTCAATAATTTTATTAGTTAATTATTTATTTCATTATTTACCATGTACTGTAATGGTCACTCCAGGATCACCTTTCCACATGCCGCCTGAAGAATTAGTAATAAATCTGAACCTAAATTCTCCAGAATCCTTAATATCATTAATCAAAAGAGAACAATTTGAAGTTTTATCTCCAATGTATTGAAAGTTGATTGAATTATTGTTGGCTTCACTGTCATAGACATATGGACCAGACCAACACCTGCCAGTGTTTGAGTTCATTGAGCACCACTGCACTTGCTTTACATGGATGTTTACTTGTGGAAATGTAAATGTACAGGCAACAGCGACATTGGATCCTCTTGCAGCACAGATCGGAGGAGGATAATTCACATCCCAGTCAGCACTGAGAACACCTGCAGCACAAAACACTTCATTTCATGCATAATAATGCATTTAACTATAAGCAAAATTTAAAGAAATAGTTAAAATATCTCAAGATGAATATTTTAAGGGGCTTCAGGATTACCTAACAGTTTTTTTATATTAAGAAATGATTAATGTATGAACATAATCTAGCCCTAATAAACATTAAAATACTAAAATAAAGATGTTTACTGATACCAAGTAAAACATTTAATGTCCTTATATCTGACTTGTAAAATGTAAACAGCACCGAAGCATAAATAACTTTTGTATTTATTTATGGCACCCATTTTCTTTTTTTTTTTTTTTTTTTTTTGTTTCTAAACCTTGATTACTTACAGGATTAAAGTAAAATTCAAGATGTATTAAATAGTCTCAGACATTTGCATTCAAACCCATTTTAGTCAGATTTTACAATAATGTTTCCTCAGATAATGCTAGCTATTAAGAACAAACAATACATTAATTACAATATCTATTTCTCTTCGTCAACATTTAAAGAGTATTAATAATATTAATAAGTCATTGTGTATTTGTTAAATATGTCAAATTAAATCAGGCCTATTTATAGAACGGTGGATATCAAACATTATTGAAGGCTTTTAAAGGGCCGCAGTTTATTGTTATCGGAAATCGAGTAAATTGAGGAATGAGGAAATGACGAATACGCAACAGAAAAAAAACTGTATTAGAAAAATATTTCTTACCACCAGGCAGGAGGAAAAGAAGAATTTGCAGCATTTTGAGTCAGTTTCAGGTATTTAGCTGACAGATGTGTTTTTGTTTTTTGCCACTATAGAGTGTCAGACAAAAGGCAAGAAGAGAAAAGCAGTAAAAGAAGAAGTGGCCGAGAGACAAATGCTAACATTTCTATTTTCTCTTTACCCTTAAACCTTTTACTGGCATCTGTGGTTCTTTTAATATCCATACACCTCACAGTTTATTCTTACTTTGGAAAAAGGTTCTTCAGGGGTTTTTTTAATGGTCCTTACACAAAGTCAAATGGTTCTTTAAAGAAATATTTACTGAAAGTTTCTTGCAAAATTAAAAATAATTCTGTAACTTTCCTACAAACTAATTGTTTAATCTTAAATGTTTTAAGTTTTACAAATATTTTTAAACCGAAATATTTTAAAATACTTCTTTT
This sequence comes from Danio rerio, assembly GCF_052040795.2. Lineage (NCBI taxonomy): Eukaryota > Metazoa > Chordata > Actinopteri > Cypriniformes > Danionidae > Danio > Danio rerio. Next base: position 46,821,191 of record NC_141036.1, on the reverse strand, counting down.
ATTTTGCCATCAATTTTCTTTTTTAGCCACTAAATTGTCTGGTCATTTCCAGGGTTAGATGAAAAGCTCACATTTTAAAGTGGTCCTAAACTTTTCTGTTTAATTCATTACTTATACAGATGTTTCATTTATAGAAACTATTTTTGAGGGACTAGTGAACCACCCCAAATATGATATCGTAGTAGAACACCCATTAAAAGTACAAACATTAATGATTGAAAATTTATCTGAACATTATTAACATAGTTTGGGTCTGTGTGGACATTTTTACATTTAATTACATTTTTGACAATATTCTTTTAAGGGTAAGAAGAGAGTCATCATGACCTCTTGAATATGTAAGATAACATTTTTGTTCTATTTTGTCAATTTTTGATGCTGCATTAAATTTGGCATAGACTTAAACTCGCTACAGGTTTGTAAAGAATAAAGAGAGGTTAAATATACCGTACCATCTTATTTCATTTATCTCACTTTCCAATCCAGATATAAGGTTCCAGTCAATCACACATCATGTGCAACCTAGTATATACACTGAATAAGAATAGTGTTTCTTGAATCCACAAAAAACACGCATGGATGCTTGCATCAGTGTTGCCCCCCCTCTTTATTATTTTAAGTTCTTTATAGCCCTATAGAGGCTGAAGAGATGTTGACATTTGACATCTTATTCATTTCACTGTTGTCTTTACTCTGCTGATGAGAATAGGTTTCCTGAGGAAGACACTACAATGACCAAACTTATGTTTTGTATGGACTCATTTCACAAGTATCAGTCATCACCAGTATTTTAAATCAGTTTTTTTTTTTAAATGTTGCTTTAAAAAAACACATTTATAAATCTACTCATCGTATTATGTCATCTTTGCGTCAAAAAAAACTAGTTAACACAACTGTGAGGTTTTTGTAACGCAGTATCTATGGGAAGGACACTAAATTTGACATTGTTTCAGTCTCAGTTATTCTTAGCATATTTTTATTATCACAGTCATGAAAATAGTATCTTTAAGTCTTTCTTCTTCATTTGAGCAAATTTGAATGCAAAAAAGGTAGAGTATGGCACATTTAAAATGCTTTCAGCAATTCAAGTTTCTTGTTTTATTGTGTTGTCTGTGAATGTACACCTACAGTTATTTTTGTGTCATTCTTTTAACACTTATAAACCTCTCACACTAAAGTATGACCTATTTTAAACCGTGTGAGCTGCTGTTGAGGATAGACCCAAGATAGCAGAGCTTCATTGTGTTACCTTCAATCAACAGTCAAAAGGCTGACACTTTAACATTGAATTTTCATCAGCCTTGCACCCTCAGATAACATTTTTTTGTCAATAATAAACAGATTCAAAAACTGATGCATTAATGAAGTTACTGAAATAAAAGTGATTAACTGAGTGTTATTGAGAATTGATAAACATCTGCTGTTAACAAGCAGATACACTGTTTGGGCCTAGCGAGGGCTTTGTGTGGGTTATATTCCTCTAGACTTGGATATGCAAGCGGAGGCTGCATAATGTCAGACGGCATGCAATATAAGACACAATGCACTTAATGTAGATTAGGAGTAGGGTTAGGGGCAGGGCTAGGTGTGTGTGTGTGTGTGTGTGTGTAGCAGAGGTCAGAAAGTGAAGTGCTATGTAGATAAACCTCACTCCTCTGACCTATTTAGCCTCCTTCCTTGTTAGAGCAACTGGAAAGTCGCTGGTTCGATCCCAGCTCGAAGCGGGTTAGGTGGTGTAGGACTGGCAGGGTTAAATTGGTGTCGTAACCCGGATGGGTTTATGGTGGTAGCAAAGTGTAGCAAAGGCCAGCTACTGAAGTGCTGTGCAGGTAAACCTCACTACTTTGGCCTATAAAGCTGCTCTAGCAACAGACGCTACAGGCCAAGGTGTATAGCCTCCTTGGAAGAGCAACCGACTCCCGTTAAGGACCACCACAAGCTAGTTTGCAGGTAGAATATTAGTCCATTCCTTTCCATTCCATTTGCACATAGAAAAATTAGATGAAAGATATGTGACAGATTGACCTCAAGATATGGACCTTTATAAATGTAACATATATGTACAGTGTGAAAGCATTAAAAGTGTCCAGGAAGATGAAAAGTCATTTTAACTGCATGTCACTGCTGAGAAGATGAGGGATGCCTACTGTGTGATGACTGAAATCACCAAAATGGCCTTAATAATTAAATGCACTACTGACTGTTAAGTCTTCAAAGACATGCTCAAATTGCATGTGCTCAAATTTCATGTGCAAAATACTCACTCAATTCAGTTTTTCTTATGCATGCTAAATCCTCCTGATACATGTAAACCCTAATGTTGTCTTCACTTAAACAATTAAGTAAAGTTAACTAAACATAACTTTAGTATTTTGGTCCTGTCACTTAAAAATATGAGATAATTTAACTTGTGTTCTATGAAAATGCATAAACTTAAGATTTCAAATGTATTGAGCTCAAAACTTTAACTTATCCTTTGAAAAAGCAGGTCATTTTCACAAATGTAGTCTTGACTGTAAAATTCTGATATGTGCAACCTTTTAGGTGCAAGGGCTTTTTTTAAATCGGAAAACAAATGGCTTCAGGAATAATTATTCATCATAATGTGAATAAATGGCTACTTATTTTTTGTTTAAAATTTTATTTAAACATTTTCTCATAATATATTATTACACACATGCATGCACACACATGCATATATATATATATATATATATATATATATATATATATATATATATATATATATATATATATATATATATATATATATATATATATAGTCAAAATTATTAGCCCTCCTATTTATTTTTTCCCCAATTTCTGTTTAAGGAAGAGAAAAAAAAATTCAAGACATTTCTAAACATAATAGTTTTAATAACTGATTTTATTTTATCTTTGCCATGATGACAGTAAATAATATTTGACTAGATATTTTTAAGAAACTTCTATACAGCTTAAAGTAACATTTAAAGGCTTAACTAAGTTGATTAGGTTAACTAGGCAGGTTAGGGTAATTAGGCAAGTTATTTTATATCGATGAATTATTCTGCAGACTATTGAATAAAAAATATATAGCTTAAAGAGGCTATTAATTTTGTACTAAATAAATCAAATAAGACTTTCTCCAGATTAAAAATATTATCAGACTTACTGTGAAAATTTCTAAATATCTGTTAAACATCATTTGGGAAATATTTGAAAAAGCAAAAAATCTCAAAGGGGGGCTAATAATTCTGACTTCAACTATATATATATATATATATATATATATATATATATATATATATATATATATATATATATATATATATATATATATATATATATATATAGTAACTGAATGAAATGTCTGTCATTTTTTTTTTTTTTTTTTTGATATCTATGGAATAATGGAAATAAAAATGTTGTTATAATGGAACTACAGGGCACTAGAGGGCGCTGGTCAGACACCTGCAATGTATAATAGGTGACAGGGTGAATAAAGAAGAGATTTAGTTGTGGTAGAGGCAACGCATGGTTCCCTGGAGCTACATCAAACTGTTTGTATTGTGAAGTCCTAGTTGGAAAACCCTGCGTTTTAAGCTCAGCCTAAGGACTACCTTATTGTCCAGATAACTGAATGTTTGGAAAATGTATTGGTATGCTGTCTGTACTAAGTTTGGGGAACTGAACAATTTAAGTATAGTCTACAAAACCAGCAAGTTAAATAAACTTAAATATGCGGAGACTCCATTACTCAATTAAATTTGGGCAACAAGTTTACTCAATTAATTTGGTTCAGTCAACTTATCAGGGTTATAATATAGTCAAAGTTAAAATGTTTTTTTTTTTTCAGCTAAAAATATTTGTAAAACAACTACACAAATTAATCTGCTTCTTTGAATTGATTTATGAACTGTTAAATGTATATACAGTTTTTACATTTAAATGTAATCCCTTCGTCTTTTTTTAGCAGAAAAGTAATTTATTCATTCAGTTACTTTGCAACTAATTATACCTGGCTAACACTGATGGCTAAAAATTTAAAACAATAATAAAGATGTTTTATACAGTTACAGTATATATACTCTCAAATTGATAAGCTGGACCCAAATGTGTCATATTATCTTTTTTAACATGGTAAGAATACAAATCCTGTTACAATATGAAGAAAGATATATTAACCACACTTGAGTGCTCACATATTGGGTTTAATGTTGAAATAGTATTACACTTATCCTTATGTCGTTGATTCAGTGTTTCCTATAGAATTTTTGTTGATAAAACTGACATATGATGAAATGTGCCTCATTATCTCCAAAACTATACAGCTCAGACAAAAACAAACAAAACATGCAGTTACTGACAGTAGAAATATTGACCACATCAATCGATTGCTCACTTCTTGGGTTTATTACTGACATCCGTATCTGTATTTGTCATCCTTTTGTTGCTCACTGAGTGTATTGTAGGCTTGAGTAAACTGCTGATGCTTGAGTTTCAGCCTGACAGCAAACAAAAGACAAGGAAAACATCACTGAATTAAACATCTTTACTGTCGTCTTTACACTGCTGAAAAGACTAGATTTGTCCACAAGAACTAGGTTTTCCAGAAGAAGTTCATTGACCAGTAAGGCCTGCTAGTGATATACTTTTCAGAGAGTAAAAGTCTAACATGTTTTAGATTTTACAAATATAGTTACAGTTATTTGCAGTGTGGCGTAATCAGAATCAGGAATTCCCTCTTCTTCTTCATTTGTGTTTTCTAGAATATTTGCTTTCCTTCTAGAATTAAAAGACACACGTGCATTAGAAATAACACAGTTAGACAACAATTTATAAAGAAAAGCGTTCATTCTGAATTTCTTTTATATAAAATGGTGCATCTGATAGATTTAGCAATCTGACTGCATGCAATAAAATGTTTCACAACTTCAATTTGTTTTGCAACCTCATGTCTTTACCAACATAACAAAACTCTTTCAAACAGACTGATGGAAAGAGTAATAATAAATAGTGCACAAGTACAAGTAAAAAAAGTAATTCCTACCTTAATATAAGCATCAATGAAAACAATGCAACGATGAACACAAGTGAAACTGAAGACAGTGCAATAATCAGAAGAGGTGATGACTCAGAAACATCTGTTAAAGACAAAAAGTCTGTATTAAATATGTGTATGACATTTTTCAAATATGAAAATCCTCTATAAGTATATATGGTCATCAAGTCTACCAACCTTCAATGTAAATGCTAAATTCTTCAGATAAAGTGTTTGTAAAGTTCCTCAATGAGCAAGAGTAATTTCCAGAGTCTTTAGCAGTGATGCTGTTGAAGATAAGGATTGAGTTTGTCTCTTTCATCAGTTCACCGTTCTTAAACCACTGAACCTCTGATAAATCATCAGTACAATCCAGTGAACAAGTCAAATTCACAGAGTCTCCAGTTATTGTGCTTCCATTTATTCTTGGCTTGGACATGAAGACCTTTAAATCTGTCAGAGAAACACCCTGTATTTGAAATTATTTTAGTAAAAACAAACAAAACAGCAAAACCGTCATGTACTAATGAACTGAATGAACCATTACCATGTACTGAAACTTGCACCCCAGAATATCCTGTCCATTGATCATCACTTGCTGTGATTCTGAATTTATACTCTCCAGAATGTGTCAGATTTATATTGCTGATCAACAGAGAGCAGTCTGAAGTTTTATCACCAATGTATTGAATGTTGTTTTGATTATTGTTGGCTTCGCTATCGAAAACATACGGCCCATCTACGCAGTTGCCGTAGTTTGAGTTCATTGAACACCACTGCACCTGCTTTATTTGCCGTGCTCCCCAAATTCGCTTTGGTGGAAATGAAAATGAACAGGCAATAGTGACATTGGATCCTCTCGCAGCACAGATCAGAGGGGGATAATTCACATTCCACTCATCACTGAGCACACCTGCAGCACAGAACACTTCATTTCATACGATGCTAAAATTAAAGGGATGGCTCACACAATAATAAACATTCTGATAACATTTATTCTGTTGAATACGAAAGAAGATATGAAAAATAACCATTGACTCTTATTGAGGTTCAGTGTAAAAAAAAAAAAAGTCGAATCAAATGACTTTTGGGTAACACAGTGGCTCGGTGGTTAGCACTGTTAGCACTAGCAGAGCTTGGTTCGAGTCTCAGCTGGCATTTCTGTGTGGAGTTTGCATGTTCCCCCCGTGTTCTTGTGGGTTTCCTCCAGGTGCTCCGGATTGCCCCACAGTCCAAAGGCATGCGCTGTAGGTGAATCGAATAAATTAAATTGGCCGTAGTGTATGTGTATGAATGTGAGAGCGTATATGTGTTTCCCAGTGCTGCAGCAGGAAGGGCATCCGCTGTGTAAAACATATGCGGGATAAGTTGGTGGTTCATTGCACTGTGGCAACCTCTGATGAATAAAGGGACTTTAATTCATTAAATAAAAAAAATAAGTTAAAAAATATATATTAAAATAGGTTGTCAATTTTTTCATTGTTCTTCAACATATCTTGTTTTGTGTTCAGCAGAAAAATGAAATTCATAGAACTTTTGAAACCACTTGAGTTTTGAGTAAATGTAAGGATTTTTTTCTTCCCTTTTTGGTATTATTAAAAGATAGAATTATTATATTCATTGTATGTACACAGTGGATATCTATACCAGAAGCTTCAGGGTGGCTTCATCTTAATTAAAATGCTACAGATAAACACATCAAAATCTAAATATAACTGTAATCATGTACCTTTTTAATGTCCCTGAAGAAAAGTAGAACTTAACTTTTGGAATTGTGGCTAATTTACTTCATATATTACATTTAATAACTAATGAATTTGATATATCCTTAAAAATGTTTGTAAATTTGCAGCTTTGTCATAATTACAGCAGAAGCACCAGAAAAGTCTTAGCATACACACTCAGAAATAAAGGTAAACAAAATTTGTCACTGGGTGATACCTTTTCAAAAGGTACACTTTTGTACTTTAGTGGGCATTAGTACCTTTAGGGAACACTTTTGTACCTTTAAGGTACTATGTGGCACACATTTGTATTTTCTAGGTATTGAAATGTACCTTTAAAGACCTGTTAGGAACAAAAAAGTACCTTTAAGTACCGTCCCAGTGACAGATTTCGTACCTTTATTTATGAGAGTGTATGGTAAAATATTGAAAATGGTGTATTAATAAGGGTGGACACTTGAGTCAAAAGGCTGAGATTAAAATTTACATAATTTATCAATAAGCAATTACAAAATTCCAAGCAATTCCATGCAAATGTCAACCTGGCTATAGAAAAAAAATGTTTAAATAGAGAAACTAGGCATTTTTTTTTTGTTTAAGCAAGTATTTTACAGTACTTTAAAAATACTCAAAATTGTCTCTGTCAATGTTTTCAATTAATTATATTTGATTTATCAAAGTCACACAAGTAGCAATTTCACATCTGTCACATCCATAACAGAAAAGAGTCACATCCATAACGAAGCTTTTCCCTCATAAATGCAAAAACTATCAAAAAGAGTAAAAATATATATATATATATTTTGTTTTAGAGAAAGCAGCTCTTAAGGAATAATTAGGCATTGATTTAATAAGCAATTTCAGTAATAAGCAAATGTAAAATCCATATGAAATTACCATTGTGTATATACAATAAAAATACTGCAGTCTGATATCAGTTAAGTGATTAATTAGAGGAGAAATGGAAAACATGCTTTTGGAAACATTATAAAAAACAAATAAAGAAGGTCTTTTCTTACCAGGCAAGATGAGCAGAATAATGTGCAGCATTTTGCTCCACTGTAGAGAGTCATCCAAAGGACACAAAGAGAAAATTAATAAAAGAAGAAGTTAAATGCTCAGATAAATGCTGACATTTATTTCCTAACTCCTTATCACTCTTAAAAATAGACGTTGCCCTTTAGTTCTTTTGAAACTAAACACTCCACAGAAGCGCTTTATAGTGGAATAATAATATTATTTGGGTCTTTTAGACGCTCTTGATTATATTAAGAAAATCATCCTGTCTACGACATTGATGAGAAAGAAAAATAATTAGGAAAATATTTTTAATAGTGAAGTATTGTGGTGCCCAAACCAATGAAAAATTACAAGGAAAGAAAGAAAGAAATGTCTATATATTCTTAACATGGTGACACAGTGGCCCAATGGTTAACACTGTCGCCAAACAGCAAGACGGCCGCTGGTTCGAGTCCCAGCAGGGTCAGTTAGTATTTTTCTGTGGAATTTGCATGTTCTCCCTGTGTTCTTGTGGGTTTCCTCTGGGTACTCAGGTTTCCCCCACAGTCCAAACTCATATATAGGTGAATTGAATAAAATTGACCGTAATGAATGTGTGTGAATGAGTGTAAGGGTAATTAGGGTGCTTCCCAGTTCTGGATTGCAGCTGGAAGGGTATCCGCTGTGTAAAACATATGCCAGATAAGTTAGCAGTTTAATCCACTGTGGTGACTCCTGATTGATAAAGGGACTAGTAGCCTAATAAGCTATCTTCTCACTAAATATTTTGATGTTTACATTTTGACAAACCTTTGTTCTTTGAAGTAAGCTATAATTATTATATTTTTTAGCATTATTATTTTGTATAAATTCTTATTATTAATCTTTGTAGATACATTTTACTATAATAAAGCACAGCGCGTGTGAAAAGTCATTAAATAACAGACACACTAGCTCGCAACACACTGCAAAAGAACCACATTTCCCAGAGTCAAGATTTAGATCCCATGACGTCACTTCCGAAAACCGCAATCGCTTCCTGTATGGGTGTAAATGGGGACATGACACAGTCGTTTAGAGCTGTAAAATTGAAAATAAACCTTCTGCGGGTACTTTTCCAAGCGATTGAACGCTTCAAAACGTTTCTGCTTTAGTCGGCTCAGCGAAATCGGCCGCTGTGATGGAAGCCGTGCCGCGAATGCCGATGATCTGGCTGGATCTAAAGGAGGCAGGAGAGTTTCAGTTCAGCCCGACTGTCAAACAGGTGAGGGACCAGACAGGCCTGATCGAGCCGTTCATTTATGTCACTGCTCCTGTACACTCGGAAAATAAACAAAACGGCGTGTTTTGTGTAGGTCATGTGGTCCAAACTGAAGTAGTAAACATGGGCCTTGTTTTTCTCTTTATATGCTCAACCTACAGGCTGCCTGCCTTTAACAAAAAAAGTATGCCATTGTTTATTTACCCTGACATCATTGGAAATCCTTGAGCGTTTACTTCTTCAGCTAACAACACAAAATTAGCTCTTTTAAGGAATTTAGCAACAGAGATACACCATAGAAATGTAAATTATTATTATACTGTTTTAAAATATACATGTATACTTTTCTGAAATTGTGTTATTGAGGAGAAAGTCTGAATCTGTGATCACAAAAGTAATAATAATACTGTATAATAGCTTTTCCTGAGGTAAAGTTGGTTTATATCAGCACATTCAGACTTTCACCTACTTAAAATAATTTCAGAAAAGCATTCCTTGCAAGTTCTGAATAGGGAAATCATATTAGGAGCTAATGATTCTCAAAGTACAACATTGTTCGCAGTCAATTAAATGGTGCTAATGTTTTGTAGTCCAACTTGCATGTGAATTGAGACCCTATATTTAAAGTAGCGTGATAACCAATATAAGTATATATAATATAGAACATTTTGAGGGATGTAAACAAAAACAATGGTCCTAACATATTTACTCTATAGCTTCCGAGAATCCAAAAAGAGCCACATATTGATAAATACTGTTATGACAGCGTTTTTAACATTAAGTTATGATTGAATTGCCTCTTGTTACAGTTATAAAATAGTTTGATAACAAGCAGGAAATGTTTAAGGGCCAATGACATGACCACAATGGTCTATATAAGCTATAACTGAACTAAGGTGTATAAATGTGTTTTATATAATGCAAATGTAAAAGCAACTTTACCTCAATATGGCTTTTGTCAGAAATAAAGAGCAACGCCTGATATATTTGTGTATATATTAATCGTATTTCATGACATTTTAAAAGTATTTCTGTCACAAATGACTCGCGTTTTATAATTGTCTCACTGACGCAGAGAGTCATGGGGTTTTGAAAGGCATGAGGGTGAGTAAATGATGAAAATGATAACTTATAATTGATGTGGTGTTGTAAATTATATAATCTTTAAACTAGTCAAATGTCAAATATACAAACTTATTTATCTTATCTTTTAAAACTTATGTATCTTATCATAATGACATCCATAACGGAGTACTAACTGAATTTTTTTTATAATTTATAAGTGTGTTGATTCCTCTAGAATGATGTCAGTGCTTTTTTATTTTTTATTAATTTATTTTTTTTACATTAAAATAGCTGATAACAGTTTAGTTTAGGTCACTATTTACAATATTTACAAACTATTAACTAACACTACTATCTTAATAAGCCACAGATTGGCTGTTTATTAATAGTTAGTAAGCTAGAAGTTGAGTTTAGGTTTTGGGTAGGATCAGGGATGCAGAATAATATACTTTGATATCTTAATAACAGGCAGGTAAAAAGCTGGTAGTTAATGCAATTAATTGTGATCTTCTTGAAATGTTACCATTACTCTATTGTAATTGAATTAAATGACTTTAATGTTAAATTAAAGTTAGCAAAGATGCTTGTTTCCTTATTTCCTTTTAGAAGTAAGGAATTTGTTATTTGCAGCATACTTGAGTGATTTTAGTTATCACATCAGATCCATTCCTATCTAGGTCAAAAGGTTAATGTCGTTAACAATTTTTGTTTATGTTTATGCATGATAATTGTGGACAGTGTTGTATACAAACAAAAATGATAGAACTATAATACAGGTTCAGACTTTTTTGTAGGCTTCATGTTTTTCTCTTTAATAATAAAATCATATGAGCTGTTTGTAAGTTATATTGTTGCATTAGATTGGATTGTTAGTGTCCAAAAATAGGCATAAAATAAAAATTAATATTTACAATTTTGCACAATTGTTATGTGTACCAAATGTTATTACATTTTACTAAATTTTATTATATAAACAAAATTGTAGAACTATGGTAATTGACTGCGTCAATTAGGGGTTCATGAGATAATACAGGTTCTGACGTTTTGCGATTTTTCTTCATGGTAAAAAAAAATCCATTTTTTTTTCTCTAGACATTTTTTGTCTAAAATTATAAAATCATATGAGCTGTTTGTAAATGATTTTATTGGATTACAATGGTTTTGTTAATGTCCGAAATTAAAACAATTTCCAATCACCAGTGCATAAATCGTTTTAGAATTTAAAGGACACCTAATTTACCACTTTTACAAGATGTTAGAATGTAACAATCTTTACAGTCTCCAAATAGTGTCTGTAAAGTTTAAGCTCAAAACACCCATCAGATCATTTATTATAGAATCCAGAATATGCCCATTTCGGTGTCTAAATACATTGTAGCTGTTTTGTAGCCTGTGGCTTTAAATCTAAATGAGCTGCTTCTCCCCTACCGTTCTGACGTGCGAGTCTGCTTCTCATGCGTTATCATGCGTTACGTCAGATACGGATGAAACTGAAATACAGCTCATTAGTCAAAAATACTAAGTAAGTTTATTTTATGTATTTGTGGTGGAGCTTATTCAAGCCTTTCTGAAATGATGATTCACACACAAATGCCATTTGCAGTACACACACACACACACACACACACACACACACACACACACATAAGAACTACATATAACTACTTAAGAACTACATAGCGATTTTACTGTCTTTAATACAAACATACTCTGTATTAAAAATGTTTTAAACTTATAAAACTTAAAAAACTCATACAGAGTTTGAACAAATAATTGAATTTAATTTTATTTGCTAAAAAATGCGGATGTGTATATATGTTATTACAGAAACACGGCACCTGCCAATCAATTCAATGGGTGGGCAAAACCGCATTCATACGTCACATTTCGGTGAGAATTTAAAATCACTGGAAATTGCATTCTATTTTAACGTCAGGAAATTAAAAAAAAAAAAAAAAAGACTTATTCGGTTTATATCCCTCCAATATGACAGAGGACACACTATACACACAAACACAGTTCTGTCTAAACAGCTTACAAAAGTAAAAAAATGTTATCATAGGTGCCCTTAAAAAAATAATGGCATGTAATAAAAATAAATATTACAAGTTTTGCGCTTTTTTTATGTGTATCAAATGTTATTACATTTTACTAAATGTTATAATATTAATTTCATTATGTATTTGTATTACTTTACTTTCTGAATTTTTCACAAGTATAAATTTATCTTTAGATTCACCACACAATTACATCAGCGTTTACATCACACTTATCACAAAAAACAAGCAACACAAATACATTCAATATCACCACATAAGTCACATAAAAACTCAATTAATCCTGTTCCTTTTTAAAATGCAAATGGCAGTCGGCACAAAAGACATTTGGTGCACATTTTTCTTTACTTGAGGTTGCCTAACATGTTTTTTTGATGGAAAAAGCTGACATTTTAATTTTAAAGGATGGAACAATCTGCAATAAAGATATGCGCTTTATGTTTAATTCTTATTTAATAAATTTAATTTAGTTGTCTTTGTGCTTTACCTACAATTGCCCTGTATATTTTTACTACCAATACATTTGTATTTCATTTAATGATCTTATTGGTTGGCCAAATATAGAAACACTTTCTCTAACGGATAAATCCTTATCAGCTAAACTTTAACTGCCATTTGCTTTTTATCTTTTCCCAGTTCATACTGAAGAACTATGGTGAGGATCCTGACAATTACAATGAGCAGCTAAAGAAACTGGAGCAGTTGAGACAGGTTAGTCTCACAGTCTTACAGTGTACCATTTTAATCAGTAAGTACATCTTCCCTGGAAAATATCCTTGGCATTGCTAGCATCATGCTCTACCAGTTAAGCAACTAAGAGAAGTTTATGATCTTGGCATTCCTACATTCTCCGCATTGTCACGTCTTTCCAGAGTGCTGTAAACGTCACACGAGACTTTGAGGGCTGCAGTACGTTGAGGAAGTACTTCGGGCAGCTGCATTATCTTCAGAGTCGTGTGCCTCTGGGATTGGGCCAGGAAGCTGCTGTTCCTATTTCCTGGTAAGGGCATCAAACCATGCGCTCCAATATGCTGACAACTCGCACAAATCAGTTTGCATTGAAATAACTCATCGTCCATGGTTGCATCCAAAACAATATCCAGAAAATGTCTGTAACCATTGTCCCAACCTTCACTTGTTCCAAAACTGTTTGAGTTTTTTTTCTGTTAAACACAAAGGTACTGTAGATGTACAGAACTTTGGAAAAAAAAACAGTCATTGACTTTCTTGGTATTTTTGTCCAAACTCAAGATTTGGAACAAGCAGAAGGTTAGTAAACGTTGACAGAATTTTCATTGTTAGGTGAACTATCCCTTTAAAATGTTTAATTGAACAGCTTATTAAGCATAATTTGGCTAAGAGTATGCATGTAAAGACATTATTTCTATTTCTTTCTCAAATACTGACTTCTAGTGCTCACTTTTAAGGCTTGTGCACACCTGGATGATTTTTTTCACACTTATTGTTATGTTTTTCTGTGTTCTCTCCCAAGCGCCAATCTCATTGGTCAACCAGTTTTAAATGCATCTTGTCAAACCAAAATAACAAATCCAAGGAATTTTTAAAATGCTTTTATGCCTGGCTTGATTTTTTTTACTCATGATTTTTGCACAATGGTTTGCATGCTCACATTAATGATCCTTGTCTAATCATAAGGTGTTAATCGTTGGTGATAAGTGTGTGCAAAAATCGTCTTGATGTGCACAGGACTTTACTTCAACCGGCAATATGACTATATACAGTTGAAGTCAGAATTATTAGCCCCTCTTTGAATTTTTTTCTTTATTTTTAAAAAAAAAAATATTTCTTTAAATGGTGTTTAACAGAGCAAGGACATTTTCACAGTATGTCTGATAATATTTTGTCTTCTGGAAAAAGTCTTACTTGTTTTATCTTGGCTAGAATGAAAGGGGTTTTTAATTTTTTTAAAGACTATTTTAAGGGCAAAAATTATTAGCCCCTTTAAGCTGTATTTTTTCATTTATTATCATTATACAACGATTGCCTAATTATCCTAACCTGCCTAGTTAACCTAATAAACCTAGATAAGCTTTTAAATGTCACTTTAAGCTGTATAGAAGTGGCAAAGATAAAATAAATCATTTATTAGAAATGAATTATTAAAACTATTATGATTAGAAATGTGTTGAAAAAATCTGTTAAGGGGGGGTAATAATTCTGACTTCCACTTAATAATTTTTCATAATTTATATGAACATAATATTATATACCATTGCGAAAATGCAGACAGAAACATGAATGACAGCATTATGAGAAAGTTGCAAGCATTCTTGAAGGTGCCATGTTTACATGTTTTATTTTAAGCGATAATTTTTGTTTTTATGTTGAAATCATTCATTTTTGAAGTGCTTTATATATATATATATATTTTACTTTATTTATATATGTTACTAAAAACTACTGTTAGATACCTGAAAAACACTTTATCTTTGCTATATTGTATTCATTTTGTTTTGTATTTTGCTTATAGACTTTTCTTGATTTTTATTTGACTGTCCTGTTTTTTTACTCAACATATATTCTATACCATACTGAAACAGTGACCCTAAAAGCAAAAGAAAACCATAAACATTTAAAGTCTGTATTGTTGCCCCTAATTTCAACATTTTTAATCAAATATTTGCCCTCAAGTGAGAAATATGATCACAGGAATGAGTATGTTTCTCAGTATGTGAATAGTTCTTTTCATGTGGTCAGTATATTAAATCTATTGATTGATTGATTGAAATGATTTTATATTATAATATTTATCATTATCAGGATATGAGATTATGTATATGATGTGATATTTTTGTTATATCTTAGGACGGAGATATTTTCTGGGAAGACGGTGACCCATGAGGACATCTGCTATGAGCAGGCCTGCATCCTTTATAATTTGGGTGAGTTAGCATGAGACCGATACGTCAATGAGCGCATTGTCTGAGACTGAAATAAATCCTGTGAGGTTGAGAAAAGGGTATTGTTGAAAATCAGGCTTGTTTTGCTGAATCAAGTCATGTTTTCACGCCTCTAGGAGCACTTCATTCAATGCTGGGAGCCATGGACAACAGGGTGTCCGAAGAGGTGAGCTGAACTACAGAAGACACAGCATGGACTAATTTAAATGTCATGTGATTTACTGTCGCAACCGACCGTAAGTCACACTGTGTTGAGAGGAAAGTGGTACATGTAACAGTTCATGCAATTCAGAAGTCATTTTAAAGTCATTTTATCTCACTACAAAAATCTATTACATGTAATTGTATTAATATATGGATAAAAATAATGAATAAATACAAATAGTTTAGCATTATATGAGGAATGGTGACGCAGTGGCGCAGTTGGTAGGGCTGTCGCCTCACAGCAAGAAGGTCGCTAGTTCAAGCCTTGGCTGGGTCTGTTGGCGTTTCTGTGAGAAGTTTGCTTGTTCTCCCTGCATTAGCATGGGTTTCCTCTGGGTGCTCCGGTTTCCCCCACAGTCGAAAGACATGCGGTACAGGTGAATTGGGTAAGCTAAATTGTCCGTAGTGTATGAGTGTGAATGGGTGTATGTGTGGATGTTTCCCAGAGATGAGTTACGTCTGGAAGAGCATCTGCTGCGTAAAAACGTGCTTGAAAAGTTGGTGGTTCATTCCGCTGTGGCGACCTCGGATTAATAAAGGGACAAAGCCGAAAAGAAAATGAATGAATGAATATATGAGGAATTGGGATTTTATTTTTGCACTTAACTTTATATTTATTTATATTTTCTGAATTATGTATATTTTAATCATTTAAAGTAGTTGCAATGGATCTTGGAGGTGTTTTTGAAAAATGGAGATATGGAAGAAGTTTTGGAAGTCTGAAGTTGTGGAATGTGAATTGATGCTTGATTAGAATTCTTATTTATTTTAATTATTTATAAATTTTTATATTATTTTTAATTATTTTTTTAACGAGGATTATAATTTAATTTAGATTTTTTTCTAAGTGTCTGGGGTACGTTTGGGGTAATGGGGTTTGAATAATTGTAAAACCTTTAAAAAAACTCAAAAGACATGTTATACAGTAGTTTCAATCATAATAAAGTAGTGGTTTTGTGCGATGTTCACGAAACAGACGGGTTATTAAAATAAATAAATGTTAAAATGCTGGACATGTTTCGGTTATTCTGAACAGTTGTAATTTTAATGGAGAGAGATCTGATTGTGAGCTTGTAATTTATTGCTAGAAAGAGGCAAAGTTTAGGCAGACTAAGTGATTGAAGTCCATATCATTATGATGTTTCAATTTAAAATGTCAGTCAGTTAAGTACTTTTGTCATTCACATGTACGTATACACAGAATAGAAATAACCTAAACAATAAACAGTTTAAAATAACAAAATGTATATTTAAAAAGTCATTTACACAGCAGCTGACTGACGATCCTCATTGTCAGGCGGATCTACAGTGTAGAATGGATCTACAATGCAAATGACCATGTGTTAACAATTCAACATGCGCAAATCATTCAGATTTATGTATTTAGAAAATAGTCGAACCTTCTAATTTCTGCCAATCGTACAACATTTTAGACAATACGCTTATTTTTGGATAATATCTTGTTTTCGTGCATGACACCAGATTGGGAAATCACTGTAAAGATTTGTGGGCAACATTCATCAGAAAGTCAGCTAGCAGATTGTGGGCAGTCTGTGAGAGTGTTGTGAGGTTGTGACTAAGTGGAAAAAGGTTGCGAATTCATAAACGTACAAGTTTCAGCCCAATATGTGAACAAATCTGAAACCATATTCATAATAAATTAATTGTGGCATTGTCCAAAAATATTAATTGTGTTAATCATAATCTGTTTTTGCTACTTTCTCTCTCTTTCTCAATTAGGGAATGAAAGTATCTTGCACACATTTTCAATGCTCTGCTGGGGCGTTCGCTTACCTGAGAGATCACTTTAGCCACAGCTATAGCGTGGACATGAGTCATCAGATCCTTAACCTCAACATCAACCTCATGCTGGTATGCTACTGTGCTAGTTTTCAGTCAAAAAGCCTCTTACGTATTCTTTTCATTTGTTGTGCTTCAAATTTGGGCTGAACTTTCAATTCTTCTTTTTCAGGGTCAGGCCCAGGAGTGCCTGTTGGAAAAATCTATGCTGGACAACAGGAAGAGCTTCCTTGTTGCTCGAATAAGTGCCCAGGTACTTTTGTTTTACCATTAAGTATCTTGAATGAAATGAATGGGAAAGCAGTATTCACTACTAGCTTAATAAACTAGGGATGTAACATTATTGTAAATACCGACATACCGCAATAGGGATTTTTTTTTATATTACCGTAGGCGCATGACTCAATAAATCTATATTTCGGAGAAAAGTTTGCTTAGGCGATTGAAGCGAACGGGAGGTAGCGGGAACTACAATTCCCATCAGCCTAGGCGTGGCCATCATCCTTTGCGGTCTGCTGTCACTACAGATCCAGTAATGCAGAAATGGAGTGTGTGAACCTAAAGCGGGTTTTAAATCGGATGTGTGGAAGTATTTCGGTTTCTTTCTAAAAAGATACGAAAAAGGAGAAAAGGTGACAGACAAAGAAAAAAACGATATGCAGGCACTGTCAGACTGTGGTGAAATACAAGTCGGGGAATACGACTAAAAACAGTCATGGGGACTGCAAAACACAGCACACTTGTTAGATTGATGCAGACATTGACTTGTACCGTAAAGAGACCTCTATCTCACTCATGGCTTGTCCTCTCAAGTGGTGGAAAGACAATGCACAGCATTACCCACTGCGGTCAACCTTGGCTAAATCATATCTCTCTGTCCCAGAAACCTCAGTCCCAAATGAGAGGGTTTTTTTCTGTTGCAGGGGACATTGTAAATGCCCAGAGATTCCAGCTTTTGCCAGTTTATATTTATATGATAATTTAAAAAAAAAATCCCATCTCTATCCAAGTGAGTGAGTGAATAAATGTTTAATGTGATGAGTTTTCAACAATACTAAATTGAAACTTTATTTTTTTTACATGGTTTTATAGTTTTTTGTTATTAAAATTTAAAAATTGAAGTTCCTGTTTCAAAACTTACAAATAGATGGCTAATTTGTATGTCATTGATATGTTCAGTGCTAAGGTAAATAAGTACTTTTGGCACTTTTTTTCGAGTCTTTTCATTAGTTTTGTTTTCCTGTAAATAACTCAATAAATACCGTGCCGTGCCATTCATACTGAGGTATTACCGTACCGTGAAATTCTGATACCGTTACATCCCTATAATAAACCGCTAATTAGCTGTTTATTAATAGTTCATTGGGTAGAAGTTAGGTTTAGGTTTTGGGTAGGATTAGTGATGTAGAATAAGGTCATAGTTTATAACTACCAATGAACATTTTACATTTCATCTCAAAATTACAGTCTCAAAAGTATAATATGTCTTTTTGTTTTAGGTGGTAGATTATTACAAGGAGGCATGCAGGGCTTTGGAGAACTCGGAAACCGCTTCGATGTTGGGAAAGATCCAAAAAGACTGGAAGAAATTAGTGCAAATGAAAATTTACTACTTTGCTGCCATTGCTCATGTGAGTCTCTTGTTTGAAACTGAGCTTGGATGAATTACAAAGCAGGCCGGCCAAATGTGTATGTGGATGTTTCTAAGAAAGTCACACTAAATCCTATTTCTTTCAACAGTTGCATATGGGGAAACAGGCTGAAGAGCAGCAGAAGTATGGAGAGAGGGTATAAATGGCTGTTTTTCTGTCTTCATTTTCATTTAGTCACCATCTTTGCTGTTTGTCTAGGAGAACTTCATCTCTTTGTTTAAAGATCTATTTCTTAAAGGACAAACAAAGATGCTTCTTGTAGTTAACGTCTAAAGTTATACAAATCATTTAACTTCACATTTTTGTTTACAAATATATTTTTTCCAATAGGTGGCTTACCTTCAGAGCTCACTAGACAAACTCGGTGAAGCAATTAAACTAGCTAAGGGTCAGCCAGACAGCGTACAGGAAGCCCTGAGGTTTACTATGGACGTCATTGGGGGAAAGTAAGCATATATGATGGTTAAAGACATCATTTTGTCTTTATATAAAGTCTCATGAAACATAGCGGTTGATGCTTCTAATGTCTTTTTTTAGATTTAATTCCGCCAAAAAAGACAACGACTTCATTTACCATGAATCTGTGCCATCTCTGGAGACGCTGACCTCGGTGAAAGGTATTTTGACAATTCTTGTTGTAGTAACCCTGTAATTACATAGAGATCACTTTCATTACTTGCATTGCATTACTAGAATTACTTAAGATTATCTGTTTGTGAACAAGATAAAGACTTCAGTAGGAGTAAGAAAGTAAGAGGAAAGATTTAAAACTGTCCCAAGAGTTAACACTGTTTTGCATTCATCACAGGTGCCCCGCTGGTGAAAGCCTTGCCTGTAAACCCAACAGACCCCAGTGTCACCGGCCCAGACATTTTTGCAAAGCTGGTGCCAATGGCTGCCCATGAGGCCTCCTCTTTATACAGGTTTGGCTCAAGTGCTTATAATTCATAACCAAGGACTATATATCCTAAAATATAAACTTCTTTTGAAACACCCATTCTCTATTTCTGAAAAATGTTTCGATGTGTTAGCATTAAAAATGTATTTCTTTTTTCTCAAATTTTATAGTGAAGAGAAGGCTAAGCTGCTTCGAGATGTCATGGCAAAAGTAGACAACAAGAATGAGACATTAGAGTGAGTGAAAACAACTTTTATATCTATACATTTGAAGTCAAAATTATTATTATTATAATAAATATTAGAATTTAAACTTAACAGGAGGGCTAATGATTTTGACTTAAGCTGTGTGTATGTATGTGTAATGGAGGCCAGCTAGCGGAGTGCTATGCAAGTAAACCTCACTCCTCTGACCTCTAAAGGCCATGGTCTTTAGCCTCCTTGTTAGAGCAACCGACTCCTATACAAAGAATTACTGGTTCGATCCCAGCTCAGACTGTATTGGGTGCAGTAGGACTTGTGGGTTACACTTGGGGGCTCGTCCGGGCTGGGATTGAGGTTTAGGGAGGCCAGCAGGTGAAGTGCTATGCAGCTAAACTTCACTCTTCTGACCTCTAAAGTTGCTGTAGCGCCAGACGCTGGAGGCCATGGTCTTTAGCCTCCTTGTTAGAGCAACCGACTCCCATACAAAGAATCACAGGTTCGATCCCAGCTCAGACCGGGTTGGGTGCAGTTGGACCGGTGGGTTACATTTGTACAAAGGCAGATAGTATGAATCTAAATATCTCAATTGTCACACTTCTACAGACAGTTCATGGACTCTCTTGGTTTGGACCCAGAGTCAGTGGACAATATGGAGATGTATAATACCCTTCCAACTGTGCTGATGGAAAAATGTGCAGCACTGAGTGTGAGACCTGATACTGTAAAGAACCTCATCCAATCAATGCAAGGTAAGTGATTCTTACTTTAGCTTTAATATTCTTAGTTTGATCAAGCAGCTTTTGAAAATGTAGACATTTTCCTGATGCTTACTACATTTGTCCTCTCTCTCCAGTCCTCTCGGGTGTGTTCACTGATGTGGAAGCCTCTCTGCGAGAAATTCGAGATGTCTTGGATGAGGATGAGACAGAGGAGCAAAGCTTAGAAGAGGCTGTCGGGAAGCAGGCTGTACCAGAACGGCCGTCGACCCTAGCTGAGCTGCGGAGGGACCTGGAAAAATATTTGGAAGCCCATGAAAAAGCTAGCTTTACCAACACAGAACTTCATCGGGCCATGAATCTGCACATTAGCAACCTGAGACTCCTCGGTGGTCCACTGGACACTCTTAGAGAGGCATTGCCAAGACCTCAACTCAGTGAGGGTAGGTGTTCTGTAATAACCTAATTTGGATGAAATATTGTGCTATACAATTTTTAAGCATTAAATTTTTTACACTTTTAGATGAGATGGCAGGTCTCCAGACTATGAAAAGAATTTTGGGTAAAGTGCAAGAGATGCGGGACCAACGAAGTTCTCTCGAGAAACAGCTTAGAGACCTTATTCAGCAAGATGACATCACTACTGCTTTGGTCACGACTGAGCGTGCTGACATGAAGGTATGGGCCTCACATGACTGTGGCACTATGTTTTTAAGCGATCACATTAGAAATGTGTTACTATGCATTGTAGTTTCACAACTTTGCTCACTTTTCCCTCATAGAAACTGTTTGAGGAGCAGCTTAAGAAGTATGAGCAGGTCAAAGTATACATTGATCAGAACCTGGCAGCTCAAGAGAATATCCTGAAGGCACTGACAGAAGCTAATGTACAGTATGCCACTGTTCGGAAGGGCCTGACAGAAACTGAACACAAGTATGTCTTGAGGGATAGCACTTTAGTATGACAAATATAGAAAAACACTATCAATTGATGCATCATCAGAATGCTTTTAAATGGCTACTTATTTTTTTTAGATGGAACAGCACTGTGCAGATGCTTGTGGCATCCTATGAAGCCTATGAAGATCTAATGAAGAAATCTCAGGAGGGCAAAGAGTTTTATGAAGATCTTGAAACAAAAGCTTCTCGCTTGTTGGAGAAATCCAAGACTGTCTGCAAGGCCCGAAAGGAGGAGAGACAAGCAATTACTGAAAGGTAACTAAGGAATTAACCCCCAGTCTATTCATGTTTCTGTCTTATTCACAAATAAAACTTGTGATGTGTTACCTATTATTTAGACTCTGCTTAATTTCTGACAGAGAGCTCAAGAAAAAGGCTCCTCAAAGACCCACTGCCCCAAAGCCTGCCCAGAACAAAGGCCAAAATATGGGTCCTTCAATTTCAGATGACCCTGAACTGGCTGAGCTGAGTGCTGCTATCCTAGCCCTTGGTGGAGATCTCCCAGAAGAACTACGCAGCCTGCCTCCTGAACTCACCATTCCGTCATCTGGTCATCCAGTTTCTGGAGCTGCTCCTAGCTCTGTTCTGCGCTGGCCTGGAGCTAATTCAACCTTACACTATGGGCAACACCGTTTTCCCCAAAATTTACCACCCCCTGAAGTTCTTGCTCAAATTTCTCGTTTTCCAACACCCCCTCTGTCTCAGAGTTTCAGTCCCAGTGTTCCCCAGCCTTCTCTAATGCAGCAACAGTTTCCACAGATGCCTAACCCTCAGGTCCTTCCTCCACCACCTGTTTCTGGGTACCACCCTCAACCTTCACAAAACCAACCTGGTCCATCAGTTACTGCAGTTCGTCCTTCCACTACTACAGTGGATAGCATTCAGACACCAATTACTAGCTACAGTCCTGCATCTGCCCAGGCAGTTATGCCTTCTCCTGGCCAGCACCAAGTGCCGCATCCCATTTCTTCTGTATATGCAACTCCACCTCAGATGACACCCCATGTCCAGTACATGCAGCAACCTGGTGTTCCAATGAGTCAGCCCCCACAGGCAATGCCAGCCCCTCATCCACAGCCTCAACCTCAAGTATTTGCTCAACAAGGGGGTCAAAACCAACCACAGCCATTTTATCCACAAGCCGTTTTACCAAGTCAACAGCAAATGCCAAGACCTTTGACAGGGTCGCAGCCTTCACAGCATACTACACCTCAATTTCCACAATACATAAGACAACCAGGACCACCAAACTTTCAGCAACCTCAGATGCAAGGACAGTTTAGAGCACCACCTTCCCATGCTCCACCCCATCAGGGATATCCCCCTGTCTCATTTGTTCCAAAGGCCTCACTTCCACAAGTTAACACTATCAACCCAGGCCAGATGTCCCATTCTGGCGTTAGTCCACAAATGCCACTATCTTCCCATCCAGTTCCCCCTGTGTCAATGCCACACTTGGCTCATGTTAATCAGCATATTCCTCCATCCTCCCAGCCAGTGCCCTCAATGTCAATGCCACATTTAGCACGTGTTAATCTGCAAATTGCCCCATCCTCCCAACCAGTGTCCTCTGCCTCAATGCCACACTTAGCACATGTCAGTCAACAGATTCCTCCTGCTTCACAGCCCCAACCACCTCCTGTTAATCATTTGTCTCATCCTCCTCACCGTCAGATACACCCATCCTCTCATCATTTAGGCCCCACGCCTCATATGCAGATACCTGCTGCCCCAACACAGATGCCTCCTCCCCAACAGCCTCAAATGCATGCATCATCCACTCACATGTCTCCTCCTCATCCACAGATGCCCTCAGTCTCTCAGCCACCACCTCACTGCCCCCAATCCCATATAATTCCTGCTCATCAACCAAATCAACAACCACCATACCCAGCAGTTCCAATGCAGGCTACTGTTCCTATTCAACCTCAGGCACCCCATGGCTCACTCCTTTCACAAGTGCAAATACACCCAAACACTCCTTCACAACATCAAAACCACCCTCATCCTCAAATCATTCCCCAGTCCTGTCCTCCAGCTCTCCCTCACAATATGTACAAACCTCAGCCAACTATTACACCTATCTCTGCACCTATGAGTTTTCCAGGAGGTGTCCCTATGGTTCCCCATCAGTCTGTGCCCTCTCTGCAACCTCAGTCTCAGCCACCCTCTTCAAAGCCTTTAGTCCCACAACAGCTTCCCCCAGGAGGACCAATATCTTATGCTGTTCCACAAGTTGGGAATATTCCCCCTGGAGCAATGCAACATCCCGTTGCAACTGCTTCCCCTGGGCCACAAAGCATGATACCTCCATCCTCAGGAGCACCAGGGGCACCACAGCCCCATGTATTGCCTTCTCCTGCTCCGTCACCTTCTCCATCTCCTGGTCCTCCCTCCCTTGGTATGACCACACAGAGACCATCTCCTGCTCTTACACCAGTTGGAGGAGCAGCAATGCCACAGTCTTCTGTTCAGGGTCCAGCACCCACTGGTACCATGCCTCAACCTGACTCCACATTGTTTCAGCGACAGAACTCTAGTACTGATGATTTGCTCTCCTCAAGTCCTGAGAGCCAGCATGGAGGCACCAAGGACACCGCCTGTGTCTTATTACCAACCAAAGCTGATCCCCAAGAGGAACATCACAGAAAAAAAGCAGAGGGTGTGAGACTTATTCAGGGTGACCCTTATCAAGCACCAGAGAGGGTTTCAAAACTCAGCGCACAGCTTGAGAGATTTCGTTCAACCGTCCAATCCTTAGAGCGCCCAACAGGGGAGGGTGGTCTGTCCGAACTTGATGCTCAATGGAAAGAATTGCAGGAGCAGCAGGAAAAGGATACTCGGCAGCTCTCTATTGCTATTGCTCGATGCTACACTATGAAGAACCGCCATCAGGATGTGATGCCTTATGACTGCAATCGCGTTGTCTTGCATTCTGGTAAAGACGATTATATAAATGCCAGTTTCACTGAGGACCTATCTCCATATTGCCCCCGGCTCATTGCAACACAGGCTCCCCTCACCGGCACTGCAGCTGACTTCTGGCTAATGGTTTATGAGCAGAAGGTTTCTGTAATCGTCATGCTAGTGTCAGAGCAAGAACTAGAGAAGGTAAATGTTTAATGTTAATGGATTTTTTGGTAATTTCTACAATCTCGTTGGCTTTTCAAGTAATTTCAAATAATGTGCAATGTTTCTTTTTATCCCCAGCAAAAAGTATTGCGCTACTTTCCATCAGAGAGAGGCCAGCAACTTGCTCAGGGGCCAATCACCCTTACACTGACCACCCAGAAGAGCACTCCTACACACATTGAACGCATGATAGGACTGCAGTATCGGGACCAAAGTCTAAGACGCACCGTTGTGCACCTTCAGTTTACATCATGGCCTGAACTGTAAGGGACTTTTTTTTATACATGATAAGAGTATACCTATATATTAGAAGTTCTACTTTTCATTAAAAATCATATTTATTTTCAAAAGGGGCCTTCCAGAGAGTAAAAGCAACCTTATCCGCTTCATTCAAGAAGTACATGGGCATTATCTGCTTCAGCGTCCATTACACACTTCTGTTGTGGTGCACTGCAGGTACCACACATCAAGAATATTTTAAATACTAAAGAGTAGAAAAGAACAAGACATTTGCTTTTTTTTCCCCTTTTCTTTTAGTTCTGGTGTTGGCCGTACTGGAGCCTTCTGCCTGCTTTATGCAGCCTTACAAGAAATTGAGGCAGGCAATGGTATACCTGACCTGATCCAACTGGTAAGGAAAATGAGGCAGCAGAGGAAGAACATGCTGCAAGAAAAGGTAATAGTTCACCTGGATATATTTAAAATCTTGTGCTGTTGTTCATTTTATACAAAAGAACTTTTGTTTAAAAATGTCCACAGCTTCACCTCAAATTTTGCTACGAAGCCGTTCTTAAACATACAGAACAGGTTCTTCAACGTCACGGCATCATTACATCACCTTGCACCAGGACCCCAAACAACATTACACTAAAGGTAAACCACTTATTTGCTCAATTGTCTGTATGAAAACCAAACAACAGTGTGATTTTGTTCATCTAATATTTCTAATCTTTGTAGTCATACTCGCGACAGGAATCTCAAGACATTGTTCTGGGAGGAGACATGCCTATTAGCTCTATACAGGCTACTGTTGCCAAACTAAGCATTCGACCACCAAGTGTTGACCATGAGCAGGAGCCCAGCCAGGATCAAATGCCCTTTACTTCAGAAGTGGCAGGTTTAGGGGAACCAGATCCCACAGATGTGCCACTTCAACCATCTCAGGACCCTCTTTGTTGTGAAACTATGCCTGATTCCATCAGTCCGCCCCTCTCTTGCACTTCTTCTCCAGGCAAGACACAATCACCTTCACCTCCTAGTGGTCAAGGAAATGGGTTTAACGGGTCTACTCCTGCCTCTCCTGTCTCAAATCACCACCCGTCCACTGAAGCAACAACTCGTGGGCCTTCTCCACCCACATCCTCCTCTTTAGATCTGCTGGCTTCTCTTACACCTGAAGCCTTTACACTGGACAGTGCCCATCGAGGCAAGCAAAGGATTAACAAGCAAAGCTTCCTACAGCCACAAGAAGGCAAAGGCCTGCAGGGACCTCCAGAGGGCGATGATCCACTCAGTAGTTTGGATCCTCTGTGGACTCTTAACAAAAGCTGAAACAACACAAGTCTCTTTTATCTTCTCCCCCACAGGCAGTCCTCTTTTGAATCGTTTCAGACCCCGTGAACCATCTTGTTCATGTCTATTGGACCTCATCACTGTGTGTCTGCTTGTGTCCTGATAAGTCTATTCTGTCGGCACTTTTCCAGCACTGATCCTGGTGTTTCAGGTTACATTCCGTAAATCCAGTCTTGTCTCCTAGCATGCACTCCTAATGCCATGTTGTTTGTGATTGCCTGTAAGGTGCCTGAGTTTGGTTCTGTTGCAGTTGGCTTTTGCCTGTACACCAAAAGACTGAGAGTGGATAAAGTATGATAGAAACTGACACCCAAGAAAGCTTATTAACAATCTGACTGAGCGACTGTCTGCTCGCCCTTTGTACACATGCTGCTTGCACTGTGGGTTGTATATTATTAGTCACTGCACCTGTCCTTGAGCTACAGTGATCTGCGACTTGTATGTAGGGACAGATTGAAGCTGGTGATGAAAATACTACTTGATATGTCTTGATGTACTCGTCATACTTACAAAACACTCACATTTTCTGAATCTCTTCAGAAGTCATAGCATTTTTATGAGTTGATTTGAACAGTGTAAATAAATCTTAACAAATGTCAACATCTTGTTGTATTTTGAGTTTTTTTTATTTTTATTAAAATATAATATATAAGGGGGGTGACGTTGTGGCTTAGTGGTTAGCACTGTCACCTCACAGAAAGAAGGTTGCTGGTTCAAGTCCCGACTGGGCCATTTGGTGTTTCTGTGTGAAGTTTGCATGTTCTCGCCGTGTTTGCATGGATTTCCTCCAGGTGCTCCGGTTTCCCCCAAAGTCCAAGAACATGCAATATAGTTGAATTGAATATACTAGGCTGTAGTGTATGAGTGTGTATGGATGTTTATCAGTACTGGGTTGCAGCTGGAAGGCATTCACTGTTTAAAGCATATGTTGGCGGTTAATTCCGCTGTGGTGACCCCTTATGAATAAAGGGAATAAGTTGAAAAAAATGAATGAATATTATATAAAGGGGACACTTCAGTCTTCTGTAGACCAAAAGCAGAAAGTCCGGACTCCCAAAGGTAAATTGAACTTGTAAAGCAAGCAACCAATCAGAAGTTTTGTTCATGATTGGGACAGTGAAAATGTAAAAAAAAAAGTCAATTTAATACACTACAAACTTGCATGTATATCTACATTTACTTCAAGTAAACAGTTGTAAAGATAATGGTTTTCTCTTGCATGAAGGGATTTGGGATTGGATGTTCAGGTTGTGAATTTTAGCACTCAAGTCAAAGGCCTTAAAAACTGACTTCCTTGCATCGCCCCACCATTCTCTATCTGTATCTTAAAATTATTCATCCATCACTGAGCTTTTTGAGGTGGGGGTAAATACAACTTGCAATAAATACACAATAGTTTTGTGTGGTATATTGAGCAGCCCGCAGTGCCTATAGAAAATGATCATACCCAATGAAAACGTCCAGGAAAATAAAATAAATGGTCTAACTTTGTTAGCTGCAATTAAACATTATAATCCTCATCATTAATGTACAAATATAATTGAAATAAATGCCAAAGGATTAATCAGTGAAATGCCTGGGTTTGGTAAAGTGATCGTCCCTTTGGAGTAAAACATTATAAACTTGCTCTGGTGCAAGCAATCACCTCCAAAATTAAGCTCCAGGTGACATCTGACATCAGTAGGAGAGGTGTTGATTTCTTGGGGATAAAAGAAGCTGTTTTTTTTTTTTTTTTTCAAAGGCTTGTTTAAAAAAAAGCCTCTGTTAATAGTGCATGGCACTGCAAAGAATTCATAATGGTTGGGGAAGTGCTTTCGGGATAAAGTAGAAAGGCACAGGTTAGAAGAAGGCTACAAAAACATTTCAAAGGCTTTATCTATCCCTCGCAGTGCTATTTAAAGCATCATTAAGAAATGCCAAGTGCATGGCATCACCTGCACATTGCCTTGATCTGGCCATCCATTCAAACTGAATGACAGAGACAGGAGGACATTAGTAAAAGAAGCTATCAGGAGGCCAAAGGGAACTTTCAAGGTCTTGCAAGTTTATGGCTGGGTCTGGTCAGTCTGTGCATGTGACAACTATCTCTAAAGCTATCTCTAAAACTATCTCTAAAGCTCGTCCGGGATATAACAATGGCAGTTCAAAAAGGAAATTTTATTAAAGATATTACTTTTGTTATTCATAAATATTTTAGTTTTTTTTTTAATCAATGGATAGTTTTAGAATGTACCTACAATAATTATTTTTTTTAGCCCTTAAGATACTTGGAGCCGGTCGTAGTATATGGGGGCTCGTCCAAGACATGACAATGGCAGTTCGAAAATGAAATTTTATTTTAAATAATTTAAGTATATTTTGATCATGTTTTTGTAAAGAAATTATTTCTTGCCACTGGCTGATCTCTGTTGCCTCCGTTTATTGATATATGTGGAGCCGATCGTAGTATATGGGGGCTCGTCCGGGATATATCAATGGCAGTTCAAAAAGGAAATTTTATTGAATATACTATTTTGTAATTCGTAAATATTTTAGAGGGTTTTTTTTATCAAAGAGCAGTTTTATAATGTAACTACAAGAATGATTGTTTGGTTTTTTAGCCCTTAAGATACTTGGAGCCGGTCGTAGTATATGGGGTCTCGTCCAAGACATAACAATGGCAGTTCGAAATTGAAATTTTATTTTAAATATTTTAAGTATATTTTGATCATGTTTTTGTTAAGAAATTACTTCTTGCCACTGGCTGATCTGTGTTGCCTCTGTTTATTGATATCTGTGCAGCCGGTCGTAGTATGGGGGCTCGTCCGGAATATAACAATGGCAATTTTAAAAACAATTTTATTTAAGATATTATTTTGCCATTCGTAAATATTTTTAATAGGTTTTAACAAAAAGTAGTTTTTAGAATGTACCTACAAGAATGACCATTTGTTATTTTAGCCTTTAGATATTTAGCTAACTAAATTTAGCATCTGATAAAGATATTGATATAGATCAGGGGTCACCAATCTCGTTCCTGCGGGTCCGGTGCCCTGCAAGGATTAGCTCCAACTTGATTCAACACACCTGCCTGGGTGTTTTAAGTATACCTAGTAAGACCTTGATTAGCTTGTTCAGGTGTCTTTGATTAGGGTTGGGGCTAAAATCTGCAGGACACCGGCCCTCCAGGAACAGGTTTGGTAATCCCTGATATAGATCATTGGAATGATCTCTATCAACGGGGCTAGGTTAGAGAAGAATCTCAATGTAGATTTCTACAGAACATGCTTGGTAAATATACTGTTGAATTTAACCTTGAAAACTACTTAAATAAAACAAGTTTAGCATATGAAAACAATAATAAAATGAAACAAACTAACAAAAATGTATGAAAGCCTTTTTATTTGCAAATTAGTACAAAGTTTTTTTTTTCCTGTGTTAAAAATAGAACAGAGCATTAGTTACATCCTCTACTGTCTGGTTACACTGTGTAGTGTATTTGGGAAAGATTGAGAAGAGGGCAGAGCAACCCCCCAACAACAAAAAACAAAAACAATATTTACACCCAATCAATCTGTCTCTGCCCCCTCCCCGTCTTAAGAAACAGTGCAACATTCAGGCATTTCACATCACTTTAAAAGATCCTCCACCCCACTCCTACTTCAGCAGCAGTAAAAGATACAGCAAGTCGAGAGCGGTATTTCACTTCAACACCGCAAACATCGAATCATGTCTAGGAATGTACTCCTCTGAGACGGGAGAGTAAAATGAACACAATGGAGCGCGGTGCTATTTCACTCCTCACAATACACTAAAAACAGCTGACATTGTTTATGGCCATCAAGTAAATGATGCTTTCAGTATGGCCATGCCAAGGATAATAAATCATTGTCTTCTCTCAGCAGTTGGTTCTCACGTGGTTAATATGTAATCTCATAGTCTTGAGAGCCATTTCTAACCACTCAAATAAGTATGGAGCCAGATGATTCTCAAAAATAAAACATTTTTAAAAATAAAACTGAAATACCCACAGCACATTTCACATTTACAAAATCTAATTCGTAAATTCTAAACAATTTGTGAATTCACAAGTAGAAATCATAAACACTTTGCCAAAGTAATTACATGTGTGCTTTTATGAATTGTGTTTTGAAATCACGAATTGGATTTGCGTATTCATAGATTGTGTTTAATTTACGAATTAAATGTTGTGGATTTAAGAACTGTGTTTTTGAATTACAAATTGGATTTTGTGTATTTATCAATTGGATTTTGAATTTATGAATTGGATTTTGCATATTTACGAATTGTGTTTTAAATTATGAATTGGATTTTGCATAATTATGAATTGTATTTTTAATTTACAAATTGGATTTTGCATAATCATGAATTGAATTTCGAATTTACAAATCACATTTGCATATTTATGAATTGTTTAAAATTTTTGAATTGGATTTGCATATTTGCAAATTTTGTTTTTAATTTATAAATTAGATTTAGCATATTTATGAATTGTGTTTTGAATTTACGTATTAGTTTTGTGTATTTATAAATTGTTTTGAATTTACGAAATGGATTTGTTTATTTATGAATTGTGTTTTTAAACTACAAATCGCATTTACGTATTTACAAACTGTTTTGAATTTACAAATCGAATTTGCTTTACTATGCACTGTGTTTTGAAATTAAGAGTCAGATTTGTATATTTATGAATTGTTTAAAATTTACAAATTGGATTTGCGTATTTACAAATCGTGTTTTAAATTTACAAATTGGATTTGCTTATTTATGAATTGTATTTTTTAATTACGAATCACATTTGCATATTTACGAACTGTTTTGAATTTACAAATTGTGTTTTGTGTAGTTATGAATTGTGCTTTGAATTTACAACTCGAATTTGCTTTATTATGAACTATGTTTTAAAATTACGAGTCAGATTTGCGCGTTTCTAAATTTTTTTAATTTACAAACAAAATTTGCATATTTGCGAATTGGATTTTGAATTTACAAATCACATTTGCATATGTTTAAATTGTTTTGAATTTACAAACTGGATTTGCATATTCACGAATTGTATTTTGAAATTCCGATTTGGATTTACATATTACAAATTTTGTTTGCGTATTTACAAATCACAAATCAGATTTGCATATTTACGAACTGTGTTTTGAATTTGCGAATTAAATATTACAAATGTGAAAGGTGTATAAATTTTATTTTGTAAATGTATTATTTCTGATACTGACATGGTTCCATAAATAAACAGTTCTGGACTACTCCTGTCTGCTTTAGTTTTTTAGAAATAACTGGCCACACACTGAATTAAAATGATTGCTATTTTTTTATGATTTTTGAGCATCCTTGCATTACACACATCAGCCTCACACAGTCTTGTGAAAGCTCAGCCATATCAATGCCACAATCGCAAACCCAATTATAAACGTAGATATATAAAAAAACGAAAATCGCACAAAAAGAGAGCCAAATGTTACTATACGGTTTGAGATTGCAAAACTAAACCTCTCATCAAAACAAACTAATATTTACATTCACAAAACATGGCTAATAATTGAGGGAGCATGTGCATTTTAGTTACTTGCATAAATCAAATTTTTTTGTTAACTTTTATGGGGACAATAGTTGTTTTTCAAAAGAATGGAGGGACACATGATAAAACAAACAATCCGTAACCCCGAAATATTTAAAGCATCAAAATAAAGTTCTAAAGTGCAGTAAAAACCACCTAAGACTTATTTGCATTGAAAATTGGAAAAGTTTTGGTATATCTTCTTACCAAATCATAAACCAAAACACAAAACGAGTCAGATGCGCACATGCGTATGAGCTTAATTATCTGTAAAAAAACAAAACAAACAAATAACGAACAAAACAAAGCTACTGTTCTCTCAGTGCATTCTAGTATTTCAGTTTAAGTTCTCGGGACAACAAATGTACATTTGTACCAATCCCAGTACTAGAACATCAGGGAAAAACAATCAATTATTTGATTGATATGGCTGTATTAAATAAAAAAGCCGAACCAATGCACACATTAGTGCGGATTCTGCAGGGCTGGACTGGATACACTAATATTCATCAAACACACACATCCACTGTGCCTGGTTACAGGGCC
Source organism: Danio rerio (assembly GCF_052040795.2). NCBI lineage: Eukaryota > Metazoa > Chordata > Actinopteri > Cypriniformes > Danionidae > Danio > Danio rerio. The sequence continues at coordinate 46,788,889 of NC_141036.1, read as the reverse complement.
CAAAATAAAATGTACAGTAAAAACTAATGTCAACAAAATCTCAGTGAAACCTGTAAACTGATCTACAACAAAAACGCAATAAGAAAATAGAAACATCTAATAATAAAAAAGCAGCCCTATCCATCACCTTCCAGCCTAATATCTGCTGCATTTCTATTAATATGACTTTGGGTGACTCGTAATACATGTACATCATAATGTGCGCGTGAACATTTCTATTGTGTTTAAGGCAGAACTGAAATGAGAACATCTCGCTTTCTCATGTCTCTGGCTACCCGACAAAGACCGACACTACACCGAAAATGTCAATATGATCTTATTATTATGGTGTAAGTTAGTCAAAGCTTTTGGTGTGTGTTAAAATTGATGACCATGTCTCCGCTTTAACTTCTCTAGAAGTTTTAAATTCAAATACAAATTGTTAGAAATTTCACTTAGAAATAATTGATCTCAATATTAAAAAGATAGATTCCCCCCCCCTTCCGCCTTTTCCCCAGAGATTCAGACGTACAGTATGCTTTTTGATAATGCGACCATTCACAGAAAACACAGCATCCAGATGTTTCACCCCAAAATCAAAAGCAAACGAGAAGTGATGGGTCGCAAATATAATCAGTTGTCTATTATTTGCACGGTGACAGCATTTAGTGAAAATGTAGAACACTTTCTTTCATTTAAAAAATGATCACTTTGATAAAAGAATAAAAATCATCCTGTAAGGACGTAAAGATCTGTTACATTAGCAAAAATTCAATTATGCTTGGGGGGTTGAGGTGGGGGGGGGGGGGTCACACACGGGTTGCGCTGCTTGGCACTGCCCCATGCATTTTAGAATTCTAAACAAAGATTTCTATCACGGTACACTAGGGCTGGGCCAATAAACGGTATTATATCGACTCTCGATAAAATTGATGTCAATAACAGTGAAAAGCTCTGGACTTTTTCACTCTATATTGATCTTAGAGCCAATGACACAGCAAAAATGTGCAACAATGGAATCTAGAAGTGTGCTGATATTAAAGATGTTCCAAATTTTTCAGGCAATGAATATTTATCGGCCAAAAATGTTTGGCCATTTACTGTACCCTTTAAGTTTTAAGGCTTCAGTCATTGTTGGGCTACTCTTTTAAATCTAGGAGAATTAACAACTTATATTAAAATATATATCGTAAATATGGAAAATAATTATCCAGATTGAATTTTTGCCTTCTCGCCCAGCCCTAGGGTGCGCACAGCGGCCCCCAGTTACGACTTCTGCCGTGCCACAGAGCGACATCTGAATAGTTTTATATTAAATGACTTTCGATTGTGCGCGTCTGGTGTGTGATACTGTCAACTGTCGAGCGCTGCATTGGGTGTGCGACCCCCTTCAAACTTACAGTTGTGAATTGAAAAAGATTAATAATTTAGTAATAATTTAGTAATAAGTTATAATAACATGTAGTGTGTGTGTGTGTGTGTGTGTGTATACATATATTAGAAAAATAATGACCCTAAAATAGCTTTTCCTGACCAATGGTTCATCTTCCTATGCGGTTATTATGATACAGGCCTTCCACTGTAATCAAAGCTCTGAAAATTCTTTTGATTATGGGGTGAAGAAGAACCTGTACATTTCTACAGCTCTCATGAGATTCAAACCTTTCAGCAGGACAAACTCTGCCTTTTTCTGCCCCATCCACAACCTTTCGTTCTTGCAAATATTATGGTGATCTCTTAGTGCTGGACAGCATTCACCATCAAACACACACACATACTCACACACATGGGCATCTTAAGGCAGGGCAGGAGAGCCACCTCTCGCTGTCAGCAGCTTTTTTTAACACCCTCATATCTAGATTCACACAGAATAATCTGTATAATGTTCTAGCAAAAAGTAAAAAAAGTGTTCAGGCCTGATGAAAGACAAGAGAAGAAGATTTCCATCCGGCTCAGATGTGCTAGAACTCGTCCGCTTTCTCCCTACTCAGTGTAGGGTGCACAATAAGAGGACATGTAAACGCCATTCATGTGTGCAGTGACCCAGCGGTGATGCTCTTTAAAGGGTGAGTGCTTGGGTTGCCAGCCGCTCTGCGAATCTGCAGGCTGCTGTTCATGTGTGTTTGTGCTCAGTCCAGCTTCTCCAGAACAGAGGGCACATAGACCAGACTGAGCTCGCTACCAAAGTCACAGATGATGGCGGCGTTGTCCAAAACCAGGAGCTGCCGGACGCTCTGACCTTCACTGCTCGGCCCCAGGTACACCGTCTGCAGCAGGTCCCCATAGTTCAGGTCCCAAAATGACACGCAGCCTTGTCCTCCGGTCACCAGCAGATTTTCAGAAATCACCCCCAGACTGGCCCCACATCCCACCTCCTGAAACACGAGAATATCTGTGTAAAATGCTCATTTTGTTGAATGATTCATACGGTCTTAAAAGGATAGTTCACAAAAAATTAATATTCGGTTGACATTTACTCACCCTTTATTTGTTTCAACACTGTTTGAGAAGATAATGATGATGTATTTTTATTTACAACAATGCTGTTTTCCAACACAGTTTCAGTTTCTTTCTTCTGTGTAACACAAATTACGATACTTTGAAACATGTTTGAATCCTGTAACCATAGACTTCCATAGTGTTTGTTTTTCCTATTATGAAAGTTCCTTTTATGAAAGTTTTCTTCAAAAGTGTTCGACAGAAGGCAGAAACTCGGTTGAAAACATTTGCGGGCGAGTAAATAGTGATTTTTGTGTGAACTATCCCTTTAACTCTTGCAATCACGCACCTGTTGTATTGAGTACAGCTTAATGCCTGTGCTTCGGTCCCAAATGCAAATGAGGTCATCCAAACCGCTGCTAATGATGCAGGATGTTGTGCAAACCAGTGAGGTGACATCACCACGATGACCGTACACGTGGCTCACCCGGCTGCCTGTTAGGACATCCCACACGCAGATGGCTCCATCTTGGCCTCCACTGGCTAGAACCATAGTCTATAACAGAGCACAGAAGGACATTAGTGTTGGAGAGAATAGGTAACACTTTATTTTAGTGCTCCTGAATCATGTGCTTACTATTGTAATAACAGAAAGTTAAATGATTTAACCCACCTATCCATCCATTCATTCATCCATCAATTAATATACATCGTTTCCATTTAAAGTCTAATGTAAAATGGCATGACTGTTCCCTGAATTTTACTGACTAAAAATTTTTTCCATGACTTATGATGAAAAAAAAGTCAGAAGTTGTCTTGAGTAGATCTTCAGGTAAAAAAAACAATACTACTAAGATGTGTGATTTTGTGTATGTTTTCAAAACAACACAACAAATGTCGTAAATATTGCCACAAATTTGGAGAATAGTCCTATTAGGCTGCAAAAATCAAAACTTAATTTTGTTAAATCTAGGAGGGACTGGTTGAGCACTGAGCAGACAAAATTTAGCCAGTGACAGTATTTTAACAGGTTCAGCCTGGTGACTGTATAATTGCCAGTTGCCAAGTGAGAAAAGGAATAAAATTTAAGTGAAAAATATATATATATATTTATATTTATATTTAAGTAAAATTTTAAATGACAAACTCTTGATTTCCCTGTTATGACATGACCTGGACCAAACAAATATAAAATCCCCTGACTTTCAATAGGTCTGGAATAAACCTTATAAAATGTCATCATTATGGGAACCCTGAATATAGATATCTTATCTATCAATCAACATATCCACCCAATATTATATACTTCCATCCATCAAAATATGCATTTATGCACCCATACATGTATGTATCCTCCATGTGTTCATTCATGTATCCAACAACAATACATCCATGTATTCACTAGGCATGGGATAATAACTAGTTTCAAGGTTTACTGTGGTTTTGGAAAAGTCAACGTTTTAAAACCTAAATGTTAAATGTTCCTGTAATACCGTTCCTACAGTATATGAAATTGAATAAAATTTTTTAACTTTTTAATTCAATTCATCTTTATTTGCATAGTGCTTTTACAATGTAGATAGTGTCAAAGCAGGCTTACATAGAAGATTAAAGTGAACTGAAATGGTGTCATTTTAGTTTTTAGAGTTTAAGTGTAGTTCAGTTTAGCTCAGTTCAGTGTGTTTTAATATTCACTGTTGAGAGTCCAAACACTGAAGAGCAAATCCATCGGTGCGCAGCTCTACAAGTCCCGAACTATGCAAGCCAGTGGTGACAGTGGTGAGGAAAAAAAACTTCACAAATTGGGAAAAGTAAAGGATAAAGAAGTCGATTTTAGAAGGCAATGATTTATTTTTGTTATTTAGTCTGACATGTTTACTGTTCCAAACTATTTTAAATGTTTCTTAAAATAAAATATATTGACAAAAAGTTGTTGTGTTTTTACCCAGACATTTAAAATAAACTAAAAATAAAATAAATGAAAATAAAAATTGTATTTTAAAGCAGTGATCACAATACCATGATACTGTGAAACCGTGATATTTTTATCCAAGGTTATCATACCATCAGAATCTTATAACAGCTCATACCTAGTATTCACCCCTGTATCCAACCATGTATGCACCATTGTCACCATCTATCTATCCATTCACTCATATTTCCACATACCAACCACACATTAATTTATTTGTCCATTCATTGTCAATCAATCAACCAATCAACCAACCAACCAATCAATCAATCAATCAATCATTGCAGTACTGCACAAGCATGCAAGTGTGATATAGTGTTGTGCTTCTGACCTGGTCTATGTAGATGGCGGTTATACCACCTGAGTGGCCCTGCAGGGTGAAGAGGCAACAAGAATCCTCCAAACGATACACCTAAAAAGGAATTAAAATTAGAATTATTGTAAAAAGCGCTATGCAAATAAACTTGAATTGAAATGAACTGAATTAGATTAAATAAAAAGTAGGCATGCGTTAACTGTAGGAATCAGAATCTGTGCCTACATAAAGCGTTAGCACCTAATATTTTAGGTAAACTTTATTATATAAGTGTTGCTTCCTTTGCTTTTCAGATTATCAAGCTATTGTAATAAATATATATATATATATATATATATATATATATATATATATATATATATATATATATATATATATATATGTGTGTGTGTGTGTTATATATAAATGATCTTACCCTGACTGTATGGTCCTGGCTGCCGGTGACCACTCTGCCAGCAGCAGCTTTCAGCACAGTGATGGGTTTCTGATGGGCACACTGTACTGAGCGAGTGAGATGACAGCTGATTACATCCTCGCTGCTGTAACAGGGGGACGGTGGTAGACTACCTCGGCCTGGTGGTCCTGATGCAAAAATATATATCAGGTAAACTATTTTTTACATTTCCATGCCTTCTGATCTAATATATTTCCAGAAATTTACCAGTTCTTTTTTTAACATTGGGTCTGGAGTTCTAAAAACTATTTCCCTGAAATCACACATGCCGCAAAGAAAACTACAATAATAAAACTTTACCCAGACTTGATATATTTTTAATTCGCTTAAAATCTTTAATAATATCATGGTTTGTACGTACAATGAAATTCGAGGAGTTGAAGGATTTTTTTTAAAGTGCTATTTAGAGCATTTAGTGAACTGTCAAAAAATTACTTAAGTCAATGAGTATACATCACATTTCAATTTTCATTACATTTCCTGACACTACATTCCCTGATATTTGCAGGTTTTTTAAAAACAGAAGTGTTTTAATGTTCTTTGCCGAATACTTAAAGACATGCCTCACCTCGATATTGCAGCAACCCGAGTGGCTTGTTGATCTCCACTGTGAAAAAATCCAGTGAGCCATTTAATCGGGCTGCAACAATTCTGCAAAAGAAAACATCACTGTTAGCAGAAGAATGCAAGCTGGTGTGAAACTGGTGTGGCTTAGGCATGCAATTCATATTGCTGTGAAATGCACCTGTTGTTAAGAAAAGCCAAGGCTGTAATTCCAGAAACTCCATCTTCATTACTGCACCGTAAAGATCCCTCTACTGCATCCCACAGCTGGTAGAACAGAAAATAAAGAAGGTAAGTTAAAAACCCTAGCTATGAGCCCATCCAAAGTTCTGAATTTACATTATGCTTAAAAATAGAAATATTTATAAAGTGCAGTTTACATTTTCATGGGTTCAACAGAAGGAAAGTTAAGAAAACGAAGAAACTAGAATGATAAATGTCTTAAATGTCATTTCTTTATTAAAAAAATAAATAGGCTTTTCATTGATGTATACGTTGTTAGGATAGATCAATATCTGACAGAGAAACAACTATCAGAGAATCTGAGGTTTCAAAACATCAAAAACATGCAAATACTGACAAAACTGCCTTTAAAAGTTGTTTAAATTAAGTAACGAAAATAAATTAAAAATGAAATAAAAGTTAAAAACATATATTATATTATTTTATATATATTAAGTTTTTAGTTACGATACTCCTAATCATTCCAAATAAATCTTATTTTTTTTACTAAATTCTCAGCAGAAATAGCACACAATGTCCGCAGATTATGTCTGGCCCTAGTAACGAGTTTTGATACATTTACAGACCGAAATTTACTAAATATATAAAATGGAACACAATTTTTATTTAATACTCAAATATGTTTTTTTGCATGAAAGAAAAATTTATAATTTGAACCCATTAAATGCATTTTTGTCGTTTGCCAAAATCACCATAAGGTGGTGTGTTCCAGGGCAGGGTCACATATGAATAATATATATTTTTTTATCTTTTTTTCCTCTTTACACTTCAGTTCCACCTCAGACCAGTAGATAGCAAACCAGTTTACTGGTTAATCTAGTTATACAATCACATTATCTGTTGAGGAAAAATCCTAAGATGGTTTTGATGTGCATCAAGGAATTTATTCAGAAAATGTGTTTCCATCAAGTTCATGAACATAATATCTTTTAATCTGATTCAAAATGTACACCCAGTTGAGCACATTATTAGTATTTATGGGGATATTTGTACTTAAAAACGCTGTTTTTTATAAGAATCCTAAAATGTACATACAATTTTCAGCACATTTTTAAACAAAAATAGTTTTAATAACTCATTCCTAATAACTGATTTATTTTGTCTTAGCCATGTTGACAGTACATATTATTTTACTAGACATCAAGATGCTGGTATTCAGCTTAAAGTTAAATTTAAAGGCTTAAAGCTGACATTTAAAGGCTAGGTTGATAAGGCAAGTTAGGGTAATTAGGCAACTCATTGTATAACGATGGTTTGTTCTGTAGACTATCAAAAAACAAATATTGCTTAAGGGGGGCTAATAATATTGACCTTAAAATGGTTTTAAAAAAAATTCAACTGGTTTTATTCAAGCTGAAATAAAACAAATAAGACTTTCTCCAGAAGAAAAGATATTACAGGAAATACTTTTAAAAATTCCTTGCTCTGTTAAATATCATTTGGAAAATATTTGAAAAAGAAAAAATTATATTGGCTTTAACTTTAGGTATTTACGGTTAAAAAACATCACATCTTTCCCTCACCTCCAATTTTCCAGTGCTGCGGCCCGTAGCAATGAGGTTCCCCCTGAGCTCCATGGCCCACACTGAGCTGTCCCAGTCTGCACTGCTCTGTGGAGGGAGCTCAGGAGGCAGGACCGGCTGATCCCCGAGGCTGCGGCGTCTCTGCTGTGAGGCTGGAGGAGACGGAGGGAAGACCAACACTGGAGAGGGCTCATGCTCCTGGTACGCTTTCTCCACCAAACTCCCAAAGTCAAAGCCAGAGCCGCTCAGGGCCTGAGATGGAGGCAGCGCCCCGAAGTTGGTGTCGATGAGAGGCGTGAGGTCTGGTTGGTCTCCAAACAGTGCAGGACGAGCAGGGGTGGTCCTCCTCCTTATAGCGAAAATATCTACATCTGGGCCTCCCATCGCTCCTCCTGGTTCTCGAAAGTCTGTAGCTATTCCCTCTACTTCAAAAGCACTGATGTGATCCCAGCCATCACGGTGCTCCCAACAACCGTTGCTGCTGCTCCTGCGCAGGCTAACAGAGGACACAAGCATGTTAAAATACACAATACAGTAGTGGTCAAGGTGATTTTTTTTTTTATTATTGTGTAAGTTGAATTAAACCAGCAAGATATGATAAACAAGATACATTGGGAAGAGGAAAACACTAAACTTGTGTATGGTATTTAAATGAGAAAATGGTTTATGACAAAATATGGGTTTTATTTTACCATGCCAAAAAAGCATGGAAAGACTAACACACAATGAATACTGTATGATCAGTTAATCAGCATCTCATTGCTTGTTCTGCACATATTTTAAAAATGTTCCCACTTTAAATCCATGCAATTTGTTTTAGCATAACTTAAAAATAACTCTTTAAAACTTTAATAAACTAAATGTATGCACAAAAGACTGTAATAATATTAGTTATGAATAGACTATTGGTAAAAGTTTTATTGAGATGTATTATTAAAGATTGGATGTGTGATAGATCAATGGGTAGCTTTAGATTAAAAGAAAATCGGCACACTGCCACTTAACTGTAGCTCTCAAAAAATGTTTTAATGTCATGTTTCGAACTACATGGTCTTCATCAGGTGACCATCTCAATTTTTTTGAGAGGTAAAGTGGCAGTGCGTCGATTTTCTTTTGTTACGGTGTTTGTTTTTGATCGAGCACCAGCCTTTGAGATTCCTAGATGTGCGCACATTTCTTTTTCAACTGGGTAGCTTTGCATAAACAAAGGAAAACTAAGACCCATTTAAAATGTTTTTTTAAATGTAAGACATTTTAAGACTTTGCGCTGTAATAATAAAAAAAATCAACATCACAGGTAATATTATAGCAATATTTTAGTCACAGTAATATTTAAAAGAAAACATTTTATTGTAGCAATACTTCAATAAAAAAAAAAAAAAAAAAAATATATATATATATATATATATATATATATATATATATATATATATATATATATACATATATATATTTTTTAACGTTTTTTTATTTTATTTTATAAGAAAGTAAGTAGAGACAAGAATTCATGGGGAGCAGAGAGAGGGGTAGAATCGGAAAGGAATCAATCTCTGTAAGCATCTCAGTGCTATGTCGATGCACTAACCACTAACCACATCGACCATTTAAAAATGTTTACAATTTATATTATCATGTTTTTTTGTAATATTATCAAATAAATCCAGGACTAGTGGAAATAACAATTTTTAAAACAGTTAAAATGAATGTAAAATATAGTATTTTCCAGTGACGCAGTGGCGCAGTAGGTAGTGCTGTCACCTCACAGCAAGAAGGTCACTGGTTCGAGCCTCTGTGTTTCTGTGTGGAGTTTGCATGTTCTCTCTGCGTTTGCTTGGGTTTCCTCCGGGTGCTCTGGTTTCCCCCACAGTCCAAAGACATGCGGTACAGGTGAATTGGGTAGGCTAAATTGTCCGTAGTGTATGAGTGTTTGTGTGTGAGAATGAGTGTGTGTGGATGTTTCCCAGAGATGGGTTGCGGCTGGAAAGGCATGCGCTGCATAAGTTGGTGGTTCATTCCACTGTGGCGACCCCAGATTAATATAGGGACTAAGCCGAAAAGAAAATGAATGAATGAATGTAATATTTTATTAATTGTCTATATGCACATTTATTATTATATATGTAAAAAAACTTTATTATATATGTACATCATTAAAAATGCTGGGTTCCACAAAATCGATTTGTGTTGGGACAACATAAAAATGATCAGTTAACTTATTCGATTTTACGAATTAAAAAGGGTTGAACATAAAATAATTAAGTTGCCCCCCCCAAAAATATTTTAAACAAGCAGATTACAGTAAATATAATTTTTTGAGTGTACATTAATTGAACATTAAGCAGTCTGTCTATTTATTATAGTTATACATTTCCTTACCCTTTGTTGGGTATAACAGTGAGACAGTCTCCAGTCTGTGCGTCCCATACACGGATCTGTCCTGCCAGGCAACAGCTGGCCAGCAGCATGCCATCACTGGCCAGACACTCAATGTCCTGAAGAGAGGTGCCAAAAGATCTTTTAAATATCTCAAGACTGTATTTATGGAAAAATAAATTCAATCCTGCATGACTCCAGTCAACGTACCATACTGTGACCTCTCAGCAGCAGAGGGGAAATTTCACTGATGGGGGGTGAATATCCGTACTCATCGCAGGGCAGGTCTCCACGACGACGACGGCCATGGGGCACACCGTTCTGCCCATAGTTTCGAGGGCAGAGCACACGATACAGACAGAAGAGTAAGAGCACCAGCAAAACACCAGCGAAAAGCCCAAGAGCTGCCACTCTGCACAAACACACACACATTATAAAGCATAAGAGACTTGTAGTGATACAATGAAATTAGCTTGGTGGCTCCAAGTGACCTTTAGCATTAAAGAAATATGAGAATAAACAATAGAAACAAAATAAATATTTAATAAATAAACAAATATATAAAAGTAAATAATAGATATAATTGCTCTATAATATTAATTTAACATTATATACAACAATGGGATTCATTTCGAGGGGAATTGGATAGTGCAAACAGTCAATCAGGAATTACATTGAACGATAGTAATGTAAATAATAATACAGATTGTTATCATCATTAAAACTATGTTAAACCTTAATATTCAAAACAACAGTCTAAAACAACCTGTCCAATCGATGCAAGATGTGCTTAAATACTGCCTATTTTTCCTTAAATGTGTCTACTGCAAAACAAATTACATTACACACTTCACTGAAAATGCCCCAGTACACTTTTTTTTGGTATTATCATTCATGAAGTGTGTGATACAGCCGTTTATGAATGTGAAAGGGTAACACTTTAGTTTAGGTCACAATTCACAGTATTACCAAACCATTAACTAACACTAATATCTTAATAATCTACTAATTATTAATAGCTGTTTATTAATAGTTAGTCAGGTAGAAGTGGGTTTTGGTTTAAGGTAGGATTAGGGATTTAGAGAATAAGATCATACCTTATTAGTACTTATAAACAGTTAATATCTTGATAACAGGCAGGTAGTTAATAGCGTGAATTGTAACCTGAACTAAAGTTTTACCTGTGAATGATCTGCATAGTTTCCCTCATTTAAAAGCAGACACTGGAGTTTATCAGAAAGGACTGATTCTGATCTGCCTGAAATGAGTCATCAGTAATTCAAGTCTTAGCCCAATTTGCATAATGCCAACCCTATGGTCTTCACTGGCCGCCAATGTGTGTGCACTTTGCTCTCAAACACAGTAGTTGTAACTGAGACCTTGAAGAGTTTGCTTTGTGACTGAATCGATATGGAAAAGCCAACACCATTGTGTTCACATCAGGGAACTCATGATAAAACGATGATTATCAAAATACAGTTGTCCCTCAATAAAATGATAACATGTTCAGGAAATGTTTGGTATGACATACTTATAAAGGCGAAATATTTAGCTCTCCAGTAAAATTGTAATACTTTTTCACTTTTTCACATTTTATTGTTTAATTTGAGGATTTTTTTCACAGCAATTCTTATTTCTTGTAGTTTGGCTGAAATAAAATATTTGAATAAAAAATAACAATATTATTTTCCACCTTGAGTAATAATAGTGAACATAATTAGCCTAGTAAAGCCTTTAATTAGCTCTTTAAGCTAAATACTGTCTATATATATCTATACCAAGTTAAATATTATGTTCTGTCATCATGGCAAAGATGAAAGAAATTCGTTATTAAAACAATTATGTTTAAAATGTGTCTCAGCTAAACAGCACTAGGTAAAAATTAAGAGTTAATAAAAGGAGTTGATAGTCAATAGGAACTAATAAATTGTCTTCAACTGTATAAGCTTCCTTGTGGAACTAAATGGCGCTGGTTTGTTTACAAGCAGATAGTCCTTATATCGATCATGCAACCAGCTCTAAAGGGAAATGCTTAAAAAGTAGGGAACAACCTAAATATCTCTGATTTAGCTGAAAGCAGGATGAAACAGTGCTGACTTGACATAGATATCAGCATCCCTGATAAATACATCAATTAAATAATTGAATTAATGAAATATTGGACATTATATGAGACCTCTAAAACAAAATGAAAAGAATTTATTAATGTACCAACATCTTGAACATCAGATCAGGGTGAGTGTTTACAACATGCAATACTATGCTTACATGGCATGCTGCTTAATCTAATGGAAAATATGTTGTATTTCTCGTAGTCATTTTAGTGCACGAAAATAAAATTTCTATCATTACAACTGATTTAGCTTTTGGTTCCTTTCCTGGACTATGATCATTTGAGGATGAGCCCTCAGATTTCATTTAAAGGGCACCTATTTTACCCCTTTTTCAAGGTCTGTAAAGTTTCAGCCCAAACACCAGTCAGATTATATATTATACCTTTCAGAATATTTGGAATTTTTCTGCTCTGAACAATATGTAGCTGTTTTTGTTGCCTTAGTCTTAATGCTAGTTCTCTACGCCCACCGTTCCCACCTGCCTGTCAGTGTGTCTAGGTCTCCGACTCAGATAAACAGCAGATAAACGTCAGATAAACAGCAACCGATTTCATGCTTGTGAGAAATACTACAGTGAGAACTTTCCCAATGATTATTTGATGTATTTGTTATGGAGTTAATTCAAGCTTTACTGCAATGTTGTTACAAAGTTCACACACACACACACACACACACACACACACACACACACACACACACACACCCACACACACACACACACACACTGCAAGCGTTTAACATTGCATGTTAAAATACACTGCTGCACGGACATCTGTTATGTTAATGTGCAAAATAAACCTGATTTAACGTCCACAACCCAGGATCTTTTCTAACTGTACTTACATGCGGCTGTGATGATAAAGATGGTAAAATCGCTATAATTCATAACAATCATGCACTGTTGATAAAGATTGATAATCTATAGACAGCGAGCTGAACAGATCGTTTAATCCCAGTTGCTTTGCGCACGTCCTGTCTTGTTGACAAGATTATACGTGTTAAAACGGAGACATGTTAATACGCGGATGTCAATAAATTCGGTGTGTGGGGAAACCGCACTCCTACATCACATTGCAGTCAGCCTCAAAATGGGAGGAATTTGGATCCTATTTTAATGTCAGGAAATTCAAAAAGAGATTTATTGTCTTTATGTTACCGCAATATAACTGTGAACACACTATACCTACAGACAGTTCTGTACAAAAATAATACAAAAATAATTTTCATCCTAGTCCTACTTTAAAGTATTTTAATTTGTGTTTCGAATATGAACAAATATGTAAAAAGAATTGTAACAACTTAGTAATTAAGTAATAATTAAATTATCTTTTTTGGCTGAACCAAATCTTTAAAGTGCCACATTAGTGGGCCAATAAATCAATTTAAAGCTGGCATTTGAACCCTCTTAAACTGGAACTTAAACCCTCGCAAAACAAGTCCCTCTAGAAATTCCAGTCAACACACTTCCACAAATGGGAATTCTAGGTAAACAAGATCTCAGTTTGTGCACTCAGTGTTGATGTTTTCCTTACGGAGTAAAAACAGTAAACAGAAAACAGTAAACGCAGGCAGGGGGCCAGGCTTTAAAAAAAACCTGACCTATATCCATCTGATGCGTATCTAACCACCATAACAACAACCTCAAAGATAAAAGCAAAGCCTTGAAACAATGACCTTCAATGCCGCAATCAGAGTGTGTTTGTTTAAGAACAAGGCTATTGTTTGTCTCTGCAGTCGCATAGTTGGACCTTTAGTGTGTGCTAATATGCAATATGAATGAGGGCTTGTTGTTAATCAGTAACAGTTCCATGTATAAATGAGAAATGTAGGTGTTTGTTTGCTTAAAAGAATATTTTGGCCATGAGGTTTAAAACCTCTTGACATTTGTTCACAGAAAGAGCACAAAGGGAAGCGGTAATGCACGTTTTCTGAGTAAAGTCACTGAGCAACTTACAGATTAGCAATGAATGACTGCTGTCTGATCTATAAATACAACAAGGTGTGAAACGAACAAAGAAATTCCATTCCGATTCATAAAACCCTCTGATGAGCACACAAAGAGCGGAGGAGTTTTAGAAAAGAGAAGGGAGGCTTTATTTGTTGTAACACGACAAGCCTGGTGAAATGTGTTTCTGTGATATACCATAACCACAAATACAATTGTTAAAAACTAATATTACTAACTAATATTTCTCAAGAAAATGTAAGTCTTCTGATTTTTACTAGCCTTGTCAAAAAACAAGCTAAATTAAAGATATGTTAAATAAAAGTCAAACAATAAGAAAAAATATGTAAAATATAAACAATAAACAATGTGCGAGTGAAATTGAGAATCTGAGGGTATTTTTTGTTACTTTTATGCTTTCTTTAACGCAGTGCCACAGGCTGGTGTGTGATACTTAAATTTGACTCATAATGAAAGACAATAAAATTAATAAAATTTTAATAAATGTAAACAAAGTTTTATATACGCTACCATTCAGAATTTTGAGGTCACTAAGATTTTGTCTGAATAGTTTTTAAAAATCTCAGAATGTTTTAGTAATATTAATAATGGTTTTATTCATATTTTTTTTAAAATTATTTCAATTTCTTCCAAATATAAAATATTATAAAGGGAACATTAGGAGGAACTGTAATAAATGATATGACAAACAAATTTTTCCGATTTATTATTAACTACTATTATTAACTCTTCTGAAGCAGGGTTTCTGCAGATATCATGTCAAATTTAAGACTTTAAGACCTTAAGATCATCAAGTATTAAATTTAAGACCTATATTACAATATCAAAAACACGCATATACAGACAAATTGCAAAATCCCAAAATTAGTGGCAAAATAAATGTAACCAAATTGAACAGTACAAAAGGCATGTCAGATGCGTCACATCGCGCAACTTACGAAACGGAAGAGGCTTTTAAACTGGATGCGTTCGCCATTGAGCTATTCTTTTAAATGACAGCGGATAGTCAAAAGAAACAGACAGTAAAATCAGACGGATAAACAGAGAAGTAGAACAATTCTTGGACTAAGTCATACAATTAATATCATTAAAGATTTTTCAATAAATAGTTTTTTATTATTTTTATAATTTATTATAATAATTATAAGGATTTTTTATAACCATTCAAGATTTTCTAAATCAAACTTTGATGCATCACTGTTATTAAAATTAAATATTTAATGGCAATAGAACATGAGTTGCTCTACAATTGTTTTTTTTGTTTTTTTATGGCAAATTATGCGAGTCTGCGTGAACCGTTCGCACGAGTTTCAGAAAACTGATTGGCTATTGCATGTTTATCTTATTTGTAGTTGTAATACTGCAAATTACAATTGGACAAGTGAAACTACATGAACTACAACACCACGAAAACCAAGCAACAACAACAGAAAAAGAATTTAAATAAGCATTACATGTAGTGTTACATGGACATCGGAAAAATAAGACCTGTGCAAAAATATTTACGACCTAGAACCGCGATTTTAAGACTTTTTAAGGCCTTAAATTTAGATTTTTAAATTTTAGACTTTTTAAGATTCCGCGGAAACAGTGTGAAGTTATAAATATTGCCAATGTGCCATCAAGACGTTGACATGTTTATCATCATTTGAAAAAATGTCATCAAAATTATGGTTTACTGAAATGCGGAAATATAAATAGGAAATCCAGAAAAACTGGAAGTATTTAAACACTGTTTTTTTATAAAGCACATTTATTATCCACAATTTCTCCAAATACAATCTTTGAAGAGTAATGTTTAAAAATGAAATATTTAAATATGAAAATATTATAGAGGAAATAATGGAGATTTTTTATTACAGTTGGTCAGACCAATAAATGTATTATGACAAACATTTATTGTTTTAACACCAAAAAAATTTTCGGCTCAGTCCCTTTATTAATCCGGGGTCGCCACAGCGGAATGAACCGCCAACTTATCCAGCACGTTTTACTCAGCGGATGCCCTTCCAGCCGCGACCCATCTCTGAGAAACATCCACACACACATTCACACTCACACACTACGGACAATTTAGCCTACCCAATTCACCTGTACAGCAAGTCTTTGGAGTGTGGGAACCCCCGCAATTGCAGGGAGAACATGCAAATTCCACACAAAAAATGCCAACTGGCCCAACCGAGGCTCGAACCAGTGACCTTCTTGCTGTGAGGCAATAGCACTACCTACTGCGCCAACTCAACTCAACTCAACTCACTTTATTTCTATAGCACTTTCACAAATCACAATGGATTACCAAAGTGCTGTACATAAAATCAAATAAAAAAAGCATGTAAAATATACATAAAACCAAAATACATAAACTCGTATCACATGATTAAAAGCTAAAGAAAATAAGTGTGTTTTCAGTGACCTCTGAAACGACTCAAAAGTTTGAGCTGTTCTTACAAAGAGTGGGAGATCGTTCCAGAGTCTTGGAGCTGCTACTGAGAAAGCTCTATCCCCTCGACATTTTAAGCGTGATCTAGGAACTTGCAAATAGAGACGATCCATAGAGCGAAGAGATCTCACAGGTTGGTGCATAATAATTAGCTCAGAGATATACTCAGGGGCCAGGCCGTGGAGGGATTTAAAAACATACAACAGAACTTTGTACTGAATTCTAAACTGGATTGGCAACCAGTGTAGGGAAACAAGTACAGGTGTAATGTGCTCTCGTTTTTTTGTGCCTGTTAAAAGCCTGGCAGCTGCGTTCTGGACCAGCTGCAGTCGCGAGAGAGAGGCTTGACTCACACCCAGATACAATGCGTTGCAATAGTCCAGACGAGAAGAAATAAAAGCATGCACAACTTTCTCCAAATCACTGAAAGAGAGGATAGGCTTTAGCTTGGCAATATATCTAAAATAGAAAAAACTATTTTTGACAACCGCATTAATTTGCCGATCAAATTTTAGTCAAAGATGACACCAAGACTCTTTACTGAGGGATGTATTTTCCCAGGAAGCAATGACAGATTGCTATTAGAGTCTGAACCTTTTTGGCCAAAAACAATAATCTCACACTTATCTTCATTCAGTTGGAGAAAATTGCCAATGCGTTGCCAATAATAATTTTTCTGAATTATTATTATAATTATTATTTTTAACTATTATTACTATTATTACTATTATTGCTGAAGTTGTTAATGTGCTATCAAAATATATGTTTATTATCATTTGGAAGAAATGTCATCAAATTTGTGTTTTTCTGAAATGCATAAATATAAATAGGAAACTGGAGATATTTTTTTTCATAAGCCACCTTTTTCCATAATTTAATATAATTTAATTTAAATAGTAATGTTTAAAAACAAAAACAAAGCATGAATGAATCGTTTTGCCTTTTGCTGCCCAAGCTATGGATTAATTCAGCCTTTGTAAAATCAGCTTAAGCTCTTAAACAGCAGAAGTGAGAGACTGACTTGTAGAGTGTGAGGTCAGTCTGCAGATCAGAAGTCTTGATGCTGGGAGGAGGAGGAGGAGCGTGCTGTGTGTCCTGCGGGTGCCGAGTGTCTATGGCCTCCTGTGGGCTCAGATGAAGCGTCACGGGGATGACTGGAAGAATGCTGATGTACCTGAGGGCATCGGAGATGTGCATGAGCACAAGCTGAAACACAGACAAACTTTTAGAAACCATACGAAGAGCGCACCTTTTTGCAAGAGTGATGTTGTAATAGCTGAAGAGCGAGGGCCAGTGGCGGAAAGAAAGCCTCCTCCACAGCTCCTCATCTTCAGAGCCCCAGGTGATCTGAGGGCTTGAGACGGGGGCGACTCCTGGACGGGCTGCTCGGTGGCCCTGGGACTGGTTTTCGGGAAGAGGAGTGGGTTCAGGGGCAGGGAGGACGCTCAGTGTGCTGGTCGGGTGTCCGCCGGGAAATACTGGAGCAACACCCAGGTGAGGAGGAAGCCCTGCCTCCCCAAGAGGACTCTGCTCGGACACTTGAGCTGCAAGGAAAGTCCTCAGACCAGCAGGGTCAGTGTAGACCAAGATTCCAATCCAGATTACAGTGCCAACCTATTAAACACATCAGCAACAATATTAGATCACATTACAAATAATATTAAATTAAAGTGAAAATACATTTTAGAATAGCGTTAATTTATTAGTTTAGAAAAAAGGCTTTTGCAAAGTATTTAGGCCCAATCCCAATTCTATTTTTGTACCCTACCCCTTCCACTTGGGCCTTACAACTGAGGGTTAAGGGGAAGGGCTTCAAAATTTACCCCTAAGAATTGGGACAGCACTACACCACCTGCACACATCATCATATGTCCTCGCGATCTCCTGCTTCATGTGTGATCAGATGATTGCGACTGCTGTAGTTATTCTAGTTGTGTTTTTTTTGGTATTTATCTTGAGGAAATCACTGAAGGTATATATTATGTTATCATAACGATCTAATGTGGCAATAAGATCGTAACTGTACTGTGTATTTACACAGTGGGCATATTCATCTATGTAAACACACCAAAAACAACATTAATATTATAGCAAACACTGTAAAATCCCAATTGACAGTCACTAGACATTACTGAAAGGGTATTCGAGTGTCAGAATGCTGTGAGACTGCTGTACAGGAGTTATTAATAGGGATTATAGATTGCAAAATTTTGCGGGTTTTTTTTTTTTGCGTTTTTTTTTTTTTTAAAAGCATGACAGTAAAACATGAACGCAGTTATGAATATATTAAAACATACGTTTGTTTGTCGTAAAAATTCGTAATAATGACAAAAAATACTAATTTGTGGATCTCCTTACTTCCGGGTTCAGCAATACTGAAATTTTCTTACCCCTTGATTTCAAGTGTGGTCCTGAAAATTTTTTTTCGAAGGGCTATTCACCCCTTCCCCTTAGCTCTACACCTTTAAGCTAAAGAGAATTGGGACACACCTACCCCTTGGCATGCACCGCAAAACGAGGGGTAGGGGTAAGGGGAAGGGCTGAGGGGTAGAATTAGGATTGGGCCTAAATTTGTTTAAAAATACAGTAAAAAAAAACACTGTAATATTGTTAGATATTAATATAATCCAAACAAATGGTCTCCTGTTATCTTGTAAAATTATATTTTGGTCCTGAGTGCTAGGCTGAATATTCACTGGGTTTCTACAGCTTTCATCAATTCAAATTTTAAGACCATTATGAATGGAATTGCAGACTTATACAAGGCTAAAAGGTAAGATTTTTTTTTCTGATGGCCCAGTTAAAACATAAAAAAATTACAAATGCTGTTGTAAGGAAGATAATTAAACCATCTTACTAAATAGTTAAAGGTGCCGTAGGTGATCTGCTAAAATGCTAACCGCTTAGCATAGTATCTTTGTACGGCAGTGAGAGACTGTATTTCAAAGCCACGCCTCTCGAAATCGTGAACGCGTGCACCATGTTACAACAGCAGACACTAATTCATGTCATTCGCCAGTTAGTTAGTGTTTGGCCGCCCAGGCGGCGTGGAGGAATTACATTTAAGCCATATTTACATGCTATTCCAGAGCAAATATTCAGAGAAGCGTGGAATACAGTATAGGAAGGCAAAATGAACAAATGTGAATATAAAAGCAACTTCAGCTCAATAAAGCAGGCTAGGCAAAATATTGCTACTTACTGATGTTTTGTTGTTAAACTAAATAAAAATCTACATTATTGTTGCTGTCAAAGGTCCCTTATAAAACTGAAAATTGTTAAATCAATCTTTTGCCGGGAGATTTTTAGTGGCTGAACAACAATGTGCATATAACCCATTCATAACACAACACAATCTAATATAAGCTTAGCCTGACTAAAATAGTTTTAAAACAGAACATTACCTGTCTAACAGTAATACTTCAGCTATGGTGTCTTCCTTCCTCCAGCGTGCAAAAGTAACTCCAATATTGATTCAGGATTTTCAAAACATTCTATTCAGCATTTGATTTCACTGCATCAGTGATTGTTTCGTGAATGCGCAGCGCTCATGCAGGCAGGCACACGTGAATGGCTAATATGCATGAACGGATGCGCCGAAGTCCGAATCTACATATGCTGACAGACAGTTTGGGCTACTTATAGGAATTATGGCAGATGTCGGAATGACAATATTTAATTGGATGAACATTTTTACATTTTAAATTTGTTTTATGTCTCCCCAGAATATAAAAATACAGAT
Organism: Danio rerio; assembly: GCF_052040795.2. Classification (NCBI taxonomy): domain Eukaryota; kingdom Metazoa; phylum Chordata; class Actinopteri; order Cypriniformes; family Danionidae; genus Danio; species Danio rerio. The sequence continues at coordinate 46,768,764 of NC_141036.1, read as the reverse complement.
AAACACATATATCATTTACTGCAATCAGTACTGTTGGACTGTAGAGAGACTTTAAACCAGCACAACAAAAAATGTTTCTGAAGACAATCACCTACTGCACCTTTAACAAATAAACTTGTCACATTTTTATTGAGATGGAATGTAAGTGATTGAGTGTTGACCCAATTGGGTAGCTATACATAGGAAAATTAAGACCTGTTTAAAATGATTTAAGACCTACATCACAATATTTCCATGAATTTAAGACTTTTTAAGGCCCTGAAGATTCAGCAGTCATTAAGCAGTGTTTAGGATTATTGGATAAATAAAAACTAACATTTAAATTTATATTTTAAAAAAAAATTCTAGTTCTACATCAGTATCACTTTTTAATCGATTTCTATTCTGTACTTTTAGAAGGAAAAAAACATAATTCTAATAAATTATAATAATTATTAGTAATTATGTTTCTCTCTCTCAATCAAATATAAATTAATAATTGTTTCTCTCAACAAAACATAAATATATAATTGTCTCTCTAAATAAAACATAAATGTTTAGTTGTATAATGCATTATACTAACTATAGTAATATTAATATAGACTATTATACTATTATTATACTAACTGTATAATTTATATATATTTTTTTATTTGTTGCATTGATTACTTCTATATTTCAAAGTTTTAAGCCAATTTGGAAAAGATATTTGCCCCTCATGGTTTGTCATCATTTGCTGAAGTTTTCTTTCTTGAAAACTCTCGCCTCTGGCTTTCTTAGTTATCGGAGGAGGTGCTCTTTAGTAGGTCGTCCTTCAACAGTGACATGCATATTGAACTGAACTCAATCTACTAAAGACCACGCTACATTCTTCCATTACTCTGCTCCCTGCATGACATGCTGATTATGTCCCACAAACTGAAAATTACTATTTTAAAAATAATTTTCCTTAACGTAAAGGTATATGAAAGTGTTTTATAATTCTAGATATTTGAATGTTTAATCTGTTTAAAATGTTTTAATATTATTGTTATTTAAAACAGTTTTTACATCCGTTTAAAATGTTTTTTAAAAAAAGTTTTAAAAGGAGCTATATAAAAATAAATTATTATTATTTTTATCAGAATTCACATTTGTATAAAAAATACAGTAATTAATAAATAATAAAAATGCATTGTAAAAAGTAAAGAAACATCTTAAATGCTACTTTTGATAAATTGAATGCATGTTTGCCAAATAAAAACTTTAATTTCATTAATTAATCAAAAAATAATAATAACTAGACCCCAATCTTTTGAACAGTAGCATAACAGAAATTGTTCTTTTATTATTAACAGCACAGAACAATAACATCAAATCTTTTCAAATCAATCATTATTTACCATGATGATCCGCTGTGCCAGGCGAGTGCGGGCTAAGAAATACACCACCCTCAGCCTCTTGGGCAAGCGGAGGTTGCGAAACGCTGGAGTCTGCAGAGTGATGGTGTGTGGTGAGGGACGAGGCGGTGGAGGCGTCTCCCGGGGACGTAAAGTGCCCGGTTTAGGAGGAGGCATCCCTGCTTCTGCTGGCAGACGTCTGTTGAGATCAGCCAACTGTTGTGGCAGAGACATCAATGTGAGGGAAAAGATAACAAAACGGAATGTTCAGTACACCGTATTTGGCTGATTTATGAATATGTCATGGAGTTGTGAAAGAAATGTTCCCTGTGTGGGCGTTTCTCACCTCCATGCGGCGGATGTCAATAGACAGCACAGTGGTGAAGAAAAACATCTGAAGGAAGAAATCGGACACCAGACCCACCACAGCAAACAGACAGAACTCCTACATGCACAGGACAACAGGGGGAAGGTGTGAAGCGTTTGCTAACTGACATAATGCAACTACTGCTAAGAGTAGGTTGCATACTTTTGTTGCATACTCACCTGAATAGCTGGGACAAATGTGAAGTATCCAATGAGGATGATGCACAGCTCAGTGGCCATATTCTTCATGATTGACCAGCTCTCGTTGCTCAGACCTTAATGGAAAAACCAAAGTATGAAAATAAATCATTTTTGCACTACTTACTTTATACTTTTATCAATCTATACAAAATGTCATTGTATTTTGCACTGTCTAAAGTGCTTGACATAAAAGTGATTTGATTTAAGGATGTAAAAGTCTAATAAAATAAGCAAACAGTTTTTACAAAGTGCAAAATTACAAAAGCTTATTTATTATGTAAGGTTTTTATAGAATTTTCTGATGTTTCTAGCAGAAGTGTCAATGTACAGAGTATAAACAGAAATCAAAGAATGAAATTCAATACCTTTTAAGACCTTTTTAAAAGACACTTTCCATACATTTTAAGACCTTTTAACCACTTCAACTAGAAACAATGGCGAATATTTTACTTACAATATATTTACTAAATATTAATGTAAGAAACTAATCCAAAACTAAAACATTACTTATACACTAAATAAAAATCTATTAAATCTAGCTAATTCAGCAGGTTTACGCCTAACTGCAGAAATAATGGTGTTGCCTTTGTTACTGCGGTAAACAAAACAGGATGATGCCAAATCTAGTAGGATATCATTGATTTCATGATCTAGAGAGCATCCTGATATTCACAGATTTAATTCAGGCAAACTTTAGCATAAAACCATAGATGGCATAATCAAAAATGCTATACAAATTAATACCTTGCAAAAAAGCATTTAAGACTTTTTAATGGCATTAAATTTCTCTACATTGATTTATCAACTTTTATTACTTTAAGACCCCTCGGACACCCTGATGTAACATAATTTTATTCTGCATTATTCCAACTGTAATGTTTGAATGATAAAATAAAAAAAACTGAAATGAACTTTACTCAATCAATTATGAATGCATATAAATTTTTTTGTTATATGGAATATTTTAAAGTTTTTTAGGGATGTTAATTAAAATAAATAAACCATGTGTGTGCAAAGCAGTATTTTATGTATAAATCATACATGTCTCAATAATAATTATGTGTTTGGATATTATTACTTCTTTTTTTTATCTGGGTAAAAAATTCTGGAAAAAAAAAACAAAAAACAAAACACAAACTATCAATTTTGGGTACATATTCAGATATTCAGGGCTCAACAATAAGGACTGCCTGATGGCCTGGACTGTGGACAGGATCGTTACTGGCCTGATCGACTAAAGTTTAATTTGTCTGCGACAATTTGTCAATAGGGTATATGCAGAGCAAGTGTTTCCTCCCATACTAATAAACTTCCGGTAAACAGTTATTGTGACTTTTTTCCATTTTATATGGTTCCTTTTACAGCATCGATGTTGTAATGTAATTAAAATACAATCAGTTAAATAGACTTTGCCATTCATTTAGTTGCTCAATTGTAAAACGAGATGAAAACCCGTTTACTCGCACGCAACCATTAGAATTGGCAAGCTATCGTAGAAGCTCCATTGAATATACAGGGGTAAAATAAATGTTCATATTTTATTTAAGACATCGGGGAAATTTTTTATTTAATGCAGTGCTTCTTGTACAATTTGAGACTGACTTTATATGGAATATCACACAGCTAGTGGAGACTGATTTTTAAAGAAAACAGACCTTAAATGCGCCGATTTTGTAATGCCATACAGTTCACTGGAAGTGTTTAACCCAGGTTAGCAGGTCTGAAGTCGTAAACACCATATTGCTTTTCAGTTCCTCATATTTGCATAGATGTTGTGAGCATGTTATTTTTTCCGTAACCTGGTAAAAATAAGTATAGCGAAGAGACTAAAACATCAAATTATGAGGCTAACATATTGGAAGCAGACATTCACGTGGGTACTACATGATGAAACCAATGTAAGTGAGGTTTTGCACAGTTTGCCGTTAGTTTGGCAAGTCAGACACTTTTTTGTTAAATAATTTAAAACTGCAATAAAGTACCTAATAATACCAAAATACCATGTCATGGCATATCTAAAGCTAGGAAAAATGACATATTTCACCCAAGGCTTAAATAATAGACTCTTAAAAGTGTGAAGGCCATTTCTGTCATATTTTGAGAACATATTAATTCCAAATACTTGAATTGTAAGGGCCCTCCCCTCAACTTGCCGCTAAATCTATTAATTTTATTTTATTTATTTTTTTTTTATGATTGATTATTATTTTTTCCTTTTGTATTATATACTGTTTGTTTCACGTACTTCATTCTTGTATACAATTCAGTTTCTCTGTTACGATCTTCAGTTTTTTTTCTATTTAATAAAAAACTTGTCTACTACTGCAGTAAAGTACCTGCAAATTTTCCATACTGCTCTTTTTGTTGACATAGCAATTTTGCTCAATAATCATTTATTAAATTTGTTTAAATATTTAAATTTTAGATTTACACAAACACGTTATTTTTGACAGATTATTGAATATATGTGGCTAAGAGATAGCTATAAATGTTTTGTGTGTGCGTGTGTGGGGGTGGTGGGGAACCACTGGCTTGACCGGGCCAGTCAAAAAAATCCTTAGCGTTGAACCCTGATATTGTAACAGAGCAGATTATTGCATCATGCCTGACCTTGAGCGATACGCAGTTTGACTTCAAGGTCGACAGGCGTTGACACTACAGACTTGGTGAGGACTAGAACATTCTCCAAACCAATTACCACCACAAGGTAGGGGAAGATTTCCCTGAAAAACAGCAGCAGATAAGACAAATAAGATTTTAAAAGTCAACCAAAACCAACTAGAGAGTGTGAAAATATTTACACAACAACACAGCATTTAGTAAAAAAATTCAATGCATGAAATATGAGGAATGAATACACTAGCCAAACAGAAACACATCCACTCAAGTCAAAAAACATACAATTCTGTTAATAATCCATTGTATGCTGGATCAATATGATGTTCGCATGTGGCCCAGATATTGTGTTTGCGCTGAACGTGAGCGAACCCAAATTTGTTTGGACAGCTTGAACTCACACCACTGTGACTTTAAGTCCATACATGCAGTCTTATAGGCTGGTCGAGGACTATCCCTGCCCACTCAAACACTTGTTGGCTATCAAATGTCAATTTTATCAACTGGTTATACATCAACCTGCTTCAAGATCAAAAGTGAATGTTTTATACGTGAGGGATTAAGTCAACAGCAGGCCAGTCATGTTTATGCACAGAATCAGGCTAGTAGTGTGTGAACAAAGGGTGTGTTTTGGCTGAGCTCCTACCCTCCGTTCAGTGTAGGTGTGAGGCCAAACAAGGTGCAGAGTCCCACTGACATGAGTAGAGAGCTGAGGACCGTCACCACCGCAGCCAGCGCCAAACCCCATTTTGACCTCACCATGTCAATCTTTCCTGGGATGTCAGAGTGAACAAGTATTAGCTGAAGTGTTTTTGCCACTAGCACAATAATGACTTCCTTCAGCTTTAGTATACACGTGCAAAACTTTAGGATTTTTCATTAGTTTTAGTTTTTATTTCATTTTAACTTTTTGTTTTCTAATTCAGATCGTTTAAATTAGTTGTTAGAGGCAGATTTACTAGTTTTTATTAATTTCTATATTTTGAAATTGCTTAGTTTTAGTTTCAGTATTAGTAAAAAAAAAACTGTTTTACTTTTTTATTGTTTATAAAACTAGAATATTTGTTAGGTGCAAGATACAAAATCATCAGAAAATTGTATAATAACTAAACCATAGATATGTTTTTGAAATCTGTATTCAGAGGACACTTGACCACTACCATCTACCCATCCTCAAATTCAAACACAACAGCACACAAGATAGCAGGTCTAAGTACCATTCAATATGTGTGCTTCTGGGGTTAGATACACAGGTACAATTCTCCCATGTTAATTGCTCCCAATTTAGTCAGCAATCATAATTTCAGTCTGTTAAAACATCACTATGATCTAAAAAGTTTCTTAAAATGAATGTTTGCAACCAAACTGAAGTATGATTCACTTATTTAAATTCCATTACGATTTTCTGTCATTCTGTTATTTATTTCTGTGAAATAAACGTATGTTTCGTCAGATCCTCTTATTTAATCCCTTTGTCTACCCGTGCTGCAGTTGTTCAAGTTTATTTCAATCCCAGCAGGCTATCATGTACTGTTTGTGTTCGGTTTACTGAATCACACATGAGCATTAATATGAGTACACCAGTTCTCAAATCCGATCTCTGTGTAAAGTTACTGTTCTAATAATTGGGCTTGATCTGGCCCATGGCAACAGGAGTCCAAGGTGCCGTACGGCTCAAAAACCTAGCATTGCGAAGTAAATAGATTTACTTCTAAAAAGGCTTATGTATTAAATATATTTACAAAGACTAAAACGAAGGATGTTTTTGCTATAATTTTAGGTAGTTTCAGTAAGTTTTGCATGTACACAATGCAGTTTTAGTTAGTTCTAGTTTTTAAAAAGAAATTATTTCATTTAACGAAAATGTTTTTTTAATTCTAGTTTTTGTTTTTTTTCCGTTAACTCTAATAACCTTTGTGCAAACCTCTGATGGAATGAGGGTACATGGACACATTCTTGACGCTGAACGTGCTGTTCTTAGGATAAATGCTAGGCCAGACTGAAAACCCCTTTGGCAAATGCTCAGTTGGAAATCTGTTACGCTAATCCAAAAGCTTTCTGCTGCCAATTTGTCGTTTTGTCTACAGGCACCTGGCAACATGGCAAATTTCAACACTCCCTAATGTTATTAAAACTTTGCAGAATAATCCATAGAGAAAGAAAAATACAAGTCCTTAGATGCCCATCAAAGGGTTTTGACTTTCTCTCTGGTAAACAGTAAACAAATAAATAAATTTAATATAATTGATTTACAGGTGAAGTCAGAATTATGAGCCCACCTGTATATTCTTTTCCAAAATTTTTTTCAAACGGAAAGATTTATTTCAACACTTTTCTAAACATTATAGTTTTAATAACTCATTTCTAATAACTGATTTATTTTATCTTTGCCATGATGACAGCAAATAATATTTTACTAGACATTTTTCAAGATACTAGTGTTCATTAAAGTGACATTTAAAGGCTTAACTAGGTTAATTAGGGTTATTACTAGGGCAAATTAGGGTAATTAGGCAAATCATTGCATAATGATGGTTTATTCTGTAGGCAATTGAAAAAGATATTGCTTAAGCTAATAATATTGACCATAAAATGTTATTAATAATTTAAAAACTGATTTTATTCTAGCTAAAAATAAAAAAAATAAAAAACTTTCTCCTGAAGAAAAAATATTGTAGGAAATACAGTGAAAAATTCCTTGATCCGTTAAACATAATATGGGAGATATTTAAAAAAGACAAAAATATTCACTGGAAGGCTAATAACACTGACTTTACCTGTATATATTTATTGTTTGTAACAAAATGTTATAGCAGTTTTTTCACGCAAGATGACTCTTGAAAGTATGTGGCCCATTAAACTAAAATATTTCTGGAATTTTCTACATACATTTTAAAGGAGTAACTTATTGTTTACAAATCACTGAGACACAGTGATATCCTCTGTTGTAACTCCAAGCTTACAATGTGACAAATTACATTCCACAATCATGTAGCACATAACACACAAACAATGCATGTACAGTACTGTTCACTATTTTGTGGTTGGTAATGTTCATTTTTCATGTTTCTTATGGCTGCATCTACTTGATCAAAAACACAGCAAAAACACTAATACTGTGAAATATTGGTGCAATATTGTTTTTCCTGTAGCTCAGATGGTAGAGCATGCTGCTAACAATGGCAAGGCTGTGGGTTGAGCCTCAGGAAAAACAAGAACTGATTAAAAATAAAAGTGTACATTCAAGTACCGTGAATCGCTTAGATAAGGTTAGATAAAGGTGTCTGCCAAGTGTTTAAAAGAAAATTAAAAATATTCTAAAACAAGGTTTCTGCAGGTTTTACAAAGTTAACTTTAAGACTTTTAAAGACCTTTTTATGACCATTATGAACACATTTTTACACTTTTAGGCTAAATGCTAAATATTTAAAAAAAATATCCCAGTTAAAAAAGGTTGTCACTTGATAATACAATAGCAATAATTTAGTTTGAATATATATTTTTTTAATTTTCAAATTAATTCATTCACAAAACCTATAACCCCTACCAATAATAGAGCAAAACATAGCTGTCAATGACTGTCTACAATAATAATAATTTAATAATAATTTAAAAAAAGGCAGGTCAGTATCCTCGGCCATAAATAAATGGAGAAGATAAGCAAATATTACAGTAAGAAAAGTAATTAAATGATATTTTTAAATAAAAAGTTAAAAGCTTTATTGTGATGAATTGTTAATGATTGTGTAAGTGTTAATGGCAAGATTGTGTAGCTATACATGAACAGGAAAATTAAGACCTGTTTAAGAAGGATTAAGACCTACAACACAGCATTTCGGTAGATTTAAGACTTTTTAAGGCCTAAATTTTTGCTTTTATGATTTAAGACATTTCAAGAGTTTAAGACCTCATGGACACCCTGTAAAATGCAAATCTTTAAACGCAAAATGTATTACTGTTAAGGTAAAGTACATGTCAGGACTATTTTTGCCATAATTTACAATGTCACTTTAGAAATCATTAGAATGTACTGAATTAGTGCTTTTCTAATTTGCATTTGTAATCAATGTTAAACTGGTATCTATCACATTTGTGATATGATTAAATTAAATAGCACTATCCATCATAATCATCCTAATCAGACTAATATTATAAATTCTTTCCAAAAAGAGGTATTTAAGTCATCTGATGTTGTACTCAAATGCAATGTATAAATCGCAGAAAATATACTGTATGTGTTGCAATATTAAGGCCGGGACACACCAAGACGACAGTTGGTCGTTGGGCTTCGTCTGTGTTAAATGCTGCATTGTTTACTCTTCGCACGTTAATGTCAGAAGTTCGATTTCTTTTTGTTGAATTAGAAAACAGATTACTTCCACGTGCATGTCCTCTCACACAGGTGGAAAACGCACGCTCTCGAATCAGTTGGCTACCATCCGTTTGGTGTGTTCACATACTGCTTTTTGGTCCAGATGAGCCCAGATATGAGCCAATACACAGTTACAACAGTTAGTTTCTATTCGCGCTAATTGTTTAGACATTGGCTTGTTGTGGCCCGGCCTTTTGATTCAATATTGTGCAGCCTAAGAGATGGTGCTTACGTGTGGAGAAGTAGATATAAGCAAACAAGATGATGTAGGTTGTGACTAAAGGGATGAGCTCAGCGATGCCAATCTCTTCTTTAAAATGGACGTGCACCATGTGGTCTTCACGCAGAGTACAGTTTGCTGATGGATGAAGCTGCTTCAGACGTGCTCGAAGACTGCCTACAAACCTGTCCATAAACACACACAAACAAAGAAGATGCTAAATACTCGTTGTTTTTATAAACTATGAAAAAAACTAGAAAATATGACCATGTCTATGCAAAGGAAGGCTGACCTTGCATCATAGGAGCTTAGTGCAATTGTGACGGTGTATGTCACCACTCTCTTCTTGCTATACAAGCTAACACCCGTCTGCTTCCCTGGGACGCCAAAGAGTAAATCTGAAAAAGCACACAATGGGGAAAAAAACTGTAATTTCACAGGTCATAAATGAGCAGCAGGTAACTTGAATTCTGTATTAGATTAAATGGCTATAAGCCGCTCCCTGCCTCTAAGAGTGGCTGAGGTATGAAGGCCTTTGGGTTCATGTTGGTGGACTGTCTTCAGGAGGTCTGGATCAGCATCAAACAGGTCACGCCGGTTCTGCCAATAGTTGCCAGGGGACACCAGCAGACAGCCGTGCTCTGGAAGGACCGCCTGCATGCGCCGCAAACCTGGCAACAAATCTGTCACCTGCAAACACAGCGCCTCCAAACTTCTGTGAAGAGAAGAAAACAAAACAGGAAAAATGAGGTTGAGAAATCCAGCATCGATTAAAAAGCACTAATTAGTCAGGGTGGAAAGTCTCAACCTGTCCGTGTAAACGTGGTTTCTGATCTCATCCAAAAGGCTGAAAACTCGACCAAGAGGAGAGCGAAACACGTCCACAGGGACCAAACTGTTGCCCCATGGTGAAACTGCTGCCTTGACCAACACCTGCTGGATGTAGGCCACTGGAGGTCCCCGATACTGCAAGAAGAGTAACAGTTTTGGTTAAAACATAAAAGACTTAGGTCTCAAACTCCTGGAAAAATTCCTGGAGGGCCCCAGCTCTGCACAGTTTTGCACCAACCCTAATCAAACACTCCTTATCCAACTAATCAAGGCGTTCAAGACTACTAGGAACTACCAAGCAGGTGTGAGTTGAAATTAAACTCTACAGAGAATTGAGTTTGAGACTCAATATAAGAGTGCATGATTTTTATGGCATGTTATGTATATCTGTATTATTTATATTGTTTTTACGGTGTTATTTTCTGTCTGACCTAAGATGAACCTAATTTAAAAATTTCTAGAAAGAAATTATAAGTGGCGCTTGCCTAAGTTATCTCTATGCCACAACGCTAAAGTGCTGTGGGCTGTTGGAAGAATATTGCACTGCCATTGAATCTTTGAAGTGGTTTTTAGTGCAATGGTTGTTCCTACAGTTGCCTGATGTAGGCAAAGACCAGTAAAGGTTTCTGACGGTATAATAACCTTGGACAAAAATATCACGCTTTCACGGTCTCACAGTATTGTGATTACTGCTCTAAAATCTATTGTTTTTAAATGTCCATGTAAAAAACTAAAACTTCTTTCCCCTTTGAAAACTATATATTTTATTTTGTGAAAGATTTATAATATTTTGGAGCAGTAAACATGTCAGGCTAAATAATTCAAATGAATCATTGATTTCTGCTGTCTTTTCTGCTGGAGATACTGTTGTGCTAAAAAAAAGTAAATAAAAAATCTTACACATACCTTAGGAATGATATAGCAGAAAATTTTGGCGCTTTTCCAAATCGCGATATACCTTGAGACAGTTATTGTCTCATGCCTAGCCTGATGTAGATGTGGTAAAAGTCAATAAGTAAGCCGTTAGGGGGATTATTGTCCATTAGGTAAAATGGTTTAAATCTGATAGCTTAGAAGGTAATAAAACATCTTTTTTTGGATTTCAGATTTTTATTTAAGTCCACAAAACTAACCAATACTAGAACCAATATTTGCCTTAAAAATATATATCTTATCATTAGGGCTGCACAACAGATGGTTTTAGCATCGCTATTGCAATGAGACAATTCGCAATGGTCACACTGACGATATGTTGAGTCTGTGTGAAAATGTGTCATTTGGATGTGTTTTTTGAAGCCTGAGGATTTTAAAAGCATTTAGCATAAGAAATTGTGCTCTTTCTACATTTTAATGATTAATTTTATTGAATTATTCTTTTCATTTAATTACTGTAGCTGAATACTGATAAACAAAGAAAACAAAGCACTGTATCTTTTTCTTTATTGAATTTATTGATGGTTTTAATTTGTTTATTAGATTTTATGCAGCTGAACAATATCCCAATCAATCTAAATTGATTAATTCTGTGCAAATAGAGATATTCAAGTAACTTGGAAATCATATTGCAGTATATAATCGGAGTATAACAAAATATTGCAATGTTAGAGTTTTCCAATACCATGCAGACCTACTAAACATTGTAAATAAAACAATGCACATGCCTAGGCCCAGACTTTTATGCTTACCAAGGCTGTAGTTATTTGGCAATAATGTAAAACATAATTTCGATAACAGCTTTTTAAATTCTTGATTATTTAAAAATATAAGTTGCTTCCAATGATCCTTCAGAAATATTGTTTGTCAATTAACATTTCTTACACATACTGATGAAAATAATAGAACTGATGAATAAAGTTGAATTTGAAAAAGCAACCTCTGATAACATAAAAAGCTTTCAAGAGTTCACACTTAGCTGATGATCAGTGAAGCGTAATTGGCATGCTGTGCCGGGAGAGAGCCCTGTGTTCATAATATCCACGAGCCTGGGGCTCCCTCCCGTTAGAAGGGCGAGAGGGGCGAGAGGGCAGGTCTCAAGAACACTCCTGTTTGTCACCGTTTGAGAAGTGTAAACTAAGGTTGTCTTAGGTGATAATTTGGTTAAGTCGATTGGCTATGGTGTATGTTTTTGGACGGTGGGAGGAAACCAGGGAACCGAGGGGAAACCCATGCATGTTCTCCCAAACACTGGAGAACATGCAAACTCCGCACAGAAACGCCAACCAGCCTAATAGGAGGCTGGACCAGCAGCGTTCTTGCTGTGAGGCAACAGTGCAAGCCACTAGGCCACAGTGTTGCCCTATAAGAAAAAGGGGGGAGGAAGGGGAGAAACTTCAAGACGAAGATAACTGGAGTGAAAAGCTCTGGTTATTTATAATGCGTCCATAATCATCTAATAGGGCAGATTATGGAGCTAATGAGATGCCAGCCATGTTGATCATAAGCACGTGATCCTCTCGAAATTAGTTTATAAATAAACCGCACTTAATGTTAATGCACATCACTGCATATCAAAAGTGCCTTTCATCTTACCCAATCCGGGCGCTCTGACAGGTCCCCCTGAGACTCATGGGATGGGATCGAGTAATCTCGTACTCCAGTGGTGAACTCCACAGGCCCCGTTCCTGGTAGAGGCAGCTTCAGCAGAGGGTAACTGTAAATGAAAGCATGGTCACACAACAACAAATCAATCTTTATTACTAACGTCAAGCTGCATTCCTCATAGACACAACATCTCCAAACTGAGGCCTTCTCACAGAGCCCTGAAAAGCTCCATACCACAAATAATATTTGAATAAAAATGGTACAAAATATGCAAAGTGTTGTTTTGCATTTTTTTACTGAGTTTTAAAGCTTTCACTCAGTCACGCAAAGGTGCAGCAAGAGTGAACATTGTAAATTTGTACCAGGAGGGAGACGAGATCAATATGATCATGCTGTCATCCCTCAGGCAAAAACAAGCTTTCAGAAGGCTAGGGTTTCTACTCTTTCTAGGAAAAATGATTGCACAATGCCCTCAGCAGCACACACATGCAGAGAGGAAAACTCTCCAGATGGACAATCTGACCAGCCCCTACATGTCACAAAAGAAGCATCAGTCACTATCCTTTAAAATGCCTGAAAATCCCTGGTTATCCTCTACTCACACTAGCAGTGTGTTAAAGAGAGGAGCTTAAAACATGTGACACTGCTGACATAAGGAACAGTAGGCGGTTGTGCAAATTACACCTGGAATGTCCTCTTCAAAACAAGGCTCAGACTCTTTCCATTGCTTTGGAAAAGTATTTAACGGAGCTTGCTTCACTGAAGAGCTGTTTCCTGGAAGATGAACAAGGGTGTGTTCACCATGGTTTTTTGGTTCTCTTTGTTGGTTTAAATATGGACAAAAAGGAAACAGACATAAAGCACATCTTAAGTCCTAGTTTGCTCGGCATTTACACTATAATTACTGATTATATATTTTTATTTTGCTTTTTCAAGAATTAACAAACTAACTAAATTAAAACATACACAGTATATAAAATAAATAAATAAATAAATAAATAAATAAATAAATAAAAAAGGGAGGAGATACAGTATAAACCAGTAGAAACAAAAACATTTTGTCAAATCAAATCAAGTGGTACTGTTTTAATGTAGTTCAAAAATGGATTACAAATCTTTTTAAATACTTCATCCTTTCCTCTCAAAGAATATGTGATCTTCTCCAATGGTATACAGTTAAAACTTCTGAGATCCACAGTCCAATTTGTTACATCAATAGCCCCTTTCACACATACAGACCTTTCCGGAAAATTGCCGGCAATTTTCCGGAAAGGTTGTATGTGTGAACAGGTCCTTTTTGAAAATACCGGTAAATTCGTTCTGGCTATTTTCCGGAAAGAGAAGTTGTAACATTACCGGCAATTTGCCGGAATGCTGCGCTGTGTGAATGCAAAAGGAAGATTCCCGTAATAAGCGCGTGCACGTCTAGAACGTGCTGACGTGAGACACCTGATTTAGCCAATCACAACAGTCAGACGCATTTACGTCCGCGCGGTTTGTGAGGATAAAAGCCTTTGAATATTTTTCCAGACACATTTAGCTGCTAGAAGTTAGTCAGATCACGTTTATATGTTCTTCTTAATGCCAACTGTGTAAATAATCATCGATGAGATGCTTATGATAAGCCGTTGTTTGTTTACCTTCAAGCTTTGCGTGCGCCTATGAGCGCTGCACACGCACATATTATGAACATCTCGACATGCGAAAGTGATCCTGCGAAAGTTGTTCACAATATTGATCATCCACAGAGTTTGTAATTTAGTCAAATGTTTACAAATACAAGCGCAGCCGTTTAAAGCTCATTTGTGGTGAATGATGTCAGAATTTACCGGTATTTTGGAATGGATGTGTGAATGCTCTTTTCCGGAAAATTTCCGTAACGTCCTCGCCTGTGTGAACAGCGCTTTTTTCAATATACCGGTAAAGTCGTTCCGGAAATTTTCCAGAAATTTACCGGTATCACTGTGTGAAAGGGGCTAATGTCTGTTTTCCATTTTAAAGCACACTACAATTTTTAAAAGCAAACATACAGACATAAATTGTGTGATGAACTTACTTTTGTCTGTGTTGCGGACATATTTTAGTCAAACCTTACCAAAGTTTGAGTGGAGTCAGTTTTCTTGTTTACTGCACACCAGGGTTTGGGTGGCAGTGTTCACATTCTTCAAAACGAACCACACTACCAGAGCAATCAATCAGCTTGTTTTAATATAACCAAACCTGTCAATTGTGAAAACACCCTTAAGCAAACTAAATATTTCTTTCAGGGGAGCTGTGACCTTGCCATAAGTTCAACATGCACACCGTAGAATTCCACCTTGACAGATGAATTCACTTTATTAGCGTGACGGTGCCCACATCAGTGAACAATGGCATTTCAGTGTTTATAAATGCACGCTATTGTTATTATGTCTGCTACTTAAAGCTGTTAAAAGTCGTGTGGATTTTGATGGGCATATTTCTTTATCATTCATCAGCAGGTAAAAATTCATCTGTGCATTCTTTCAATGTTATTGAATTTTAAGGATGCACCGAAATTAAAATGATGGATGCACTTAGCTAAAAACTGAAAATACTTTGTTTATTATTTTATTTATTCATACTATTTTCTAAGACTTTTTAAAAGTAACTGAATAACTATAATAAAAGTCCCTTTAGGGCAAGCCATTTTACTCGGCGACCAACTTTAAAAGGTTTCTCGGGCATTCTGTTTGAATGGGGAAACATCAAATTCTCCTATTATTTTATTTATTCATACTATTTTCTAAGACTTTTTAAAAGTAACTGAATAACTATAATAAAAGTCCCTTTAGGGCAAGCCATTTTACTCGGCGACCAACTTTAAAAGGTTTCTCGGGCATTCTGTTTGAATGGGGAAACATCAAATTCTCCAAAACTGCTTGCCAAGCTTACGATTACATTACATTGAAGGAATCATCAATTAAATTAAACAGCAACTGTCTCTTTAGTTTAATGTCCAAATGTTCAAATCACACAACATCTGCAAAAAACTCTGGTCCGAGCCCTTCCCCCAGAGAGTCGAAAAATGATTGGCTACTGTACTAGAAGGCGGGGCTTCATTTGCCGCTACAATTTTCTCCATTTAAAACTATACGAGTGACATGTCTTGTCTATTCTATAGTCTTTGATTATACTGATTAAAAAACAAACCAATAAAACAACCACATTTAATGACAGTATTATGTTATTAACTGTGACTATTTTTTATATTATTCTTTTAGAGCAGGGGTGCCCAAACTTGGTCCTGAAGGGCCGATTTACTGCATAGTTTAGCTCCAATTTGCTTTACCATACCTGCCTGGAAGTTTCTAGTATAGCTAGAAAGAGCTTGATTAGCTGAGTCAGATGTGTTTAATTAGGGTTGGAACTAAAATATGCAGCACACCAGCCTTCCAAGACCGAGTTTGGGCACCCCTGTTTTAGAAACATAATTTTATCATCATTAGATGACTGCACAGTAGAGCTATTGCAAGCAACAAATGCAAGCATGTTAAAAAGAAATGAACGTTGGTGGACTCTACGTGTAATTTGAATGGACTTTCCTATTCTGGTGAGCATGAATGATTCATGCATTGATATTCTTAAATCATTATTTTTGCTTTATGACCACACAAAATAGTCTCGTAGCTTGATAATATACTGATTGAATCACATAAGACAATGTGGTCTGTTTTTGAGGCTGTTTTTGGTTACTTTCTGGACTTGTGCGTAGAAAAACCATGAAACATGGAGGATAAGAGAGCTCTCCAATTTCACCTAAAATATCTCAATTTGCGCCAAGATGGCACAGTGGGTAGCGATGTCGCCTCACAGCTAAAAGGTCGCTGGTTTGAGCCGCAGCTGAGTCACTTGGCATTTATGTGTGGAGTTTGCATGTTCTCCACGTGTTTGTGTGAGTTTTCTCTGGGTGCTCCTTAGTCCAAAGATAGAGCTATTGGTGAATTGGATAAGCTGAATTGTCTGTATTGTATGTGTGTGAATGAGTGTGTATGGATGTTTCCCAGTCATGGGTTGCAGCTGGATGGGCATCCGCTGCATAAAACATATGCTGGATAAGTTGGGGGTTCATTCCACTGTGGCGACCCCTGATTAATAAAGGGACTAAGCTAAAGAGAAAATGAATGAATGAATATCTCAATTTGTATGAAATGAGGGTGAGTAATTAATAATAGAATTAAAAATTTTGGGTGAACTAACACTTTTATGTCAAGTCAAGCTTTTCCACATATCTGCACTTTCTATTTTCCAGCTCCAAAAGGACTGACAAGTAGTTTCCACCATCACAAAAGGCTACTTCTTTTCCTCCAGACACTGGGCTACACACCGAGAGAAGCGTTCACACACTCACTCTTTTCCACATGGATTGCCCTTTATCTGAAGCATCAGAGTCTTAATTCACATTTTGCTGACAGAGGCCAAATGAAAAGGCATGAGAAAAACATTTTCTCCTGTTCTTAGTACCAGTTTTGTGTTTGCGATACAGACAGTCCTCTTGGCATGATCCTACATTTGATACACACTGTGCAGAACAACCAACCACAAGACAAATTAATTCCTTTTCCATCACCTCACATGTCTTAACATCACAAAACATCCCACCCAGAGATTTTATAGGTGATTTCACAGCAGCACAAAAGAACACGCAGTGCTTCAAAAATTGATAGAGCTGTGGATTTTTGGTCTTGTGCACAACACTTCCATGCATTTCCTTCAAATTCATTCTGCAATGGTGGGATGCCACAACAAAAGCTTGCCCACCATGACTGCAGGTTGTCACTGACATCATCATATCATTGCATTTGGGTATTTTATAGCGGAGGAGACAGAAGGGTCACACAGCAGACAAAAAAAATCAGTGCACCATGTGATTAAAATGTGGACATTCAGAAGACAGTTCAATATCCTGCCAGTGCACAGAGAGCTTCTCACATCACTTTTCCTTAAATTAAATTGTAATTGTCTTAAATAGTTGTTAACAAGCCTACAAGGCTGGAAGGTTGTGTTTAGTGCATCTTTTAGAAAACAGGGTTTCTGCAGGTTTCACCAAGTCAAACTTAAGATTTTTTAAGACCAGTATGAAGTAAATTTCAGATTTACATGGGGCTAAGCACTAGGGATTGTTTGTAATGGCATGGTGGGGCCAATGAAAAAGATTTGAACTTGCCTCATCGAACAAAATTTTAATTTAGTTATACCTTAATCACGTTTTATATTTGTCAAAACAAGCAAAATCTAGTTGAAATATTTACAAAACTATATTAAACAAAATGTATGCACAAGAGTGTGTCTATAACACATAGAGAATTTTTACTATTGGTAAATAGAGGTAAATATTTAACTTTTTTTAACGTTTTATGTTTTAAAGATGAATTATTGGTGATTGGTAAGCCCGATCAGGCAACTTTACTAAGACATAGGAAAATTAAGACCCGTTTAAAATGATTAAAGACCACACAATTTACAACACGCTTTCCAGTAAATTTAAGACCTTTTAAGGCCTTTAGTTTTTAAAATGCAAGACATTTAAGACCCCACAGACAACCCTGTAAATGCTCATTTTCCTGTGGTTTGAAAAAGTGTGTATGTTTTGAATAAGAGCTGATGTTTTTGATCTTATTTTTTTAACCTGCAAACTCATCAACATCCCTTTGTTGACTTAAACTCTTAAATTTAACTTCTGCATGTTTGTTGTTTAGATTAACTAATTTAAGCTAGATCGGAAGTAGGGCTGAGTATCGAAGGTGATATTTTTAAGCACTAACCAAACTGTCTCAATTCTAGTATCTATGAATGTCTTGTCTGACGGTACAAAGTACCGATACCTTAATGAATAAAATGACATAAGTGTTAGTGAATTGCATGTGTAGGATGGCAAATCTATGGCAAAAATAACTGAACTAAAATAAATAAACAGATGCTGGCAGCCTAGGTGAATTGTTTCTGCGAGAGGATACGATGTATACATAGAAACGAAAGTCCATTCATGCAAAAGCCCAGCACAGTTTCGAATTTAAAATATCATTTCAAAAACTTAAATGGTACGCAGCCCTAACTTGACGTGAAATGCTGTGTCCAGTGTGTGATACCTGTGAAGCTGTTGTAGATGTTATTTAACTCTTAAAACATTATAGACTGTAAAAAATAGCCATGGATTCAATGGTAAAAAAACTGTAAAATGCTTCAGATGCTAAATATATGTGTCACACTTTAGTTTAAGGTTCAATTCTTGCTATTAACAAACCATTAACAAAGACTTTTAGCTCAATAAAATACTAATGTGCTGCTTATTAATAGTTAGTGAGGTACCTTAGAGTATTGACATAGAATAAGAACATATTTTATAAGTACTATAAAATAGCCAACATCCTAATCATAGGCACAGTCAGTGTCCTTACGATGAATCACAAAAAAATTACTTTCCAGAATTCCTTTAGTGACACTTCAGTTTATCGTTTGGCATTTCTTTCTTCTTATTTGTTTTGTACATTAGAGTATGATACTGAATCTAATGTTATTAATAATATTTATTGCATTAATTAGTGTTATGTATTACCATGGTGGTGGAGTATTAACATTTTATAATTTAATGAAATACAGTAGTTTACTGTAAACATAGAATAGCTTTCTTGCTTATTTTGTAGCTAAAATTCTGCCAATCAAAGTAAATTTTAGTCATTTTTATTTAAAGGTGTACATTACTGACTGACAGAGGACCAACTGCCCCCTCTCTGGTATGACTTTGTCCATGATAGAGTCATCCTACTATTATTTAAATAGTGAAGTAAATGATTAACAGTAGATTTACAGCCTGTGTGTGAGTACAGCGATGTTTGTGTGGATAGTCCTTGCATCCTGCCACCACAGGTAAATTAAACATTGTGCTTCACTGCTACTTATCAATAATAAAAGCATATGTGCAGGCTCACCAGCAGGTCAGGATGCTGGCAGAGGTGAAGAGAATGATGGGAACCGGGTATGAGGCGCATAGCAGGCCGTGCCGGTAGAAGGCGGCCGAGATGTTCTGCCGAAGCCGCTCTCTCACCGTCATCCTGGGCGCGGGGGTCAGCTGATGGCCATCGAGTCTGCGTGTGCGGCCAGGGCGAGGGCACCGCCGGGCATCCAGGGATCTGTGCAAACATGTACACAACCCAAGTGTAAATAGAGCTGGAGGATTCCATTCATAGTGTGAAGAGATTTACCTGTTCTTCTGCTGACTGATTAAAAAAAACAAAAAATAAACACTTTTTTTTTAAGAGTATTTGATACATATTTAAAGTATTATGGACATTTTATCACTCTCATTCAGCCACAGGATATTATGGGAAACTTGTAACAAACCTGTCAAGCTTTTAATTTAACACTAGACAAGCATTAGTGCTTCTTAATAAAGTTCAATCTTTTAGCATTATATAATTATTTCAGAATCAAAAACAATTTTTTTGTATTCGTTAACATATTAAGTTAACATATAACTTAATAATATTTACAATGCTGCTTTGTTTTTAATATATTAACTTGAATGAATCATACATAATAAAGACAAAAGAAAATGATTTCTTAGAGAGAGTTTTGAATCTGCCATATTATTATTGTATTATACCTCACATTTATATAGCGCTTTACACATTTTTGGGAGAATCTCCTTAACTACCACCACTGTGCAGCATCCACCTGGATCATGCAACAGCAGTCATATTGCGCCAGACAGCACACCAGACACCAGATTATTGGTATTCATGGAGTGATGAAGCCAATTATGATATGGGGACTGTCAGGTGGCCAGTGGGAAATATGGCCAGGATGCCAGGGTTAAACCCCTACTCCTTTTTTTAAAGGACATCCTGGGATTTTTAACAACCTCGGTTTAACATCTCATCCGAAAGACGGTGCTCACTGACAGTATAGAGTCCCCATCGATATAGTGATGCGTTAGGACCCACACAGACTGCAGGTTGAGCGCCACTGCTGGTCTAACTAACACCACTTCTGGCAACAACTTAGCTTTCCCACGTGGTCTCCAGGTACTGACCAGGCGCAGACCTTCTTAGCTTCATGGGTGACCATGTGAGAGTTGCAGAGAGCTAGCTCCCAGCCAATATCATCTTCTCTGGCTATTTCATCGCAAATTTACAACATTTTATAAATATCACTTTTCTGCAATAAAACAAATATTATAAAGACATCGACAGCAATAAATAATACAAAAGAAAATTAAATGTTTTTAAGGTTTACTTTTGATTTAAATTCTACCATTTTTGAAGGATCCACATTTAAAAATATTTCCCTTAAAGTGTCTTCAGGTAAAAATCGTTGTCTGATTATATTAAAAATCCACTTGTTAAGTCGTGATGTTTGAAATATTGTTTCCAGGTCCAAGCCGCTACTCAATTTAAAGGGGAAAATATTCGTTTATGACCACTTTTTAGTCACATCACACATTAAAGTGAATTTCATATAAAATCATGGTGTACACATCAGTCTCTGGACTTGCTGCATCACAGACACCAATATTTTAACAATTTATCAATAATTAATCACTTTCTGGCCATCGAATATTAGGTATGAATATACATATATATATACACATATATATATATATATATATATATATATATATATATATACAAATTTAGCGATGATGATTTTCGAAAGCATTACAGTGCTTTGTAACGTTAATTATTACCATTTTTTAAGTTTCCCTATGCAGTTTGATATAGCGCTTGGACCAAGAAGCCGTTTCGCATGACATCTCACACAAGTGGATAGGGCAATCCAAAAGTATACGTTTAACATTTTCTGTTTCTGTTGCAATATTACCATTTTGGGGAAACTTCTCCTTTGAGTAAGTGTCCAAGTATGAGTCCTGTGTAAGAGATTTCTTTAAAAAAAAAAAATAAAATAAATAAAAAAGAACAAATAAATAATAATAATAATAATAATAATAATTATTATTATTATTATTATTATCATTATTATTATAATAAACAAAATCTGACCAACCGAAGCAGTAGTTGTTACACCGTATCAAGTAGCAAATGTTACCAGCAACTCCTTACTAAATTCTAAAATAACTTTTTTTTGTTTGTTTGTTTACATTTATGATACCAAACACTCCAACCAATATTATCTAATTGAATGTTAATGAAAACCTCAGTCTAAACAAATCTCTGCTAACAGCTAGCATCTCATTATTTTAAAACAACTCTCCATTTGATTTAACCCTTTGCTCATTGGTAGATTCTGGACTTTTAAACTCTGAAACCAGAGGGTTCAAGGGTTATGCTGGCGGTCTATGCTTTACAAAGAGCCCTTTTTGTCAACTGGGACTACACCACAGAGCAGAAACATTCCTCCGAGGACTTCACCTCATGAGAGGCCAGCGTTCATGCATTTCTATAAATATTACATAAACAAGATGACACACACAGCCTCACAGAGATGCTACACATTGGCTACTCAAGCTTGTGGGCAACTTGCATTAAGCCGTGATGCAACAGATTTCATAAAAAAAAAAACGGACAGAGAAGGAGAACTACAGTGTGGCAAACAAAGAATATAACCAGAATAAACCAGAACACAGAGCTGCTCAGTACGAATGAGAACACCACCTTTTGAAAATGTTTTTTTCTTATTTAGTCAACAATGTTTGGTGCATTTAAACAAAACTGTTTTTAAACCACTATAAGGATAAAAATAAGAGTTTGGTCACCTAAAAACAATACACTTCAATTCCACTGAGCAAACGAAAATTCAACTCAATATGATATTTGTTATGTTTGTCTTGAATTAATGTTCTCTCTTAAATAATAAACAGGGATCTTAACTTTTTTGTTAGATTAGTTTCAGTTTTGGCTTTGGTACAGACTAATCTAATCTATATGCACAACATATTGCTGAAATCATCCTACAGAATATATTAGATCTGTGGGGGTGTACTCATTTATGCATAGCATTGTATATATGAACAATAACAAATCTATACACATTAATCTAAGCTGTTGAATTGTTATTATGCAGATCTGTCAAATCAAACCAGCGGCAATGCAAGAAACTGTTAGCAGATATTACAAAAAGCATACTGAACTGAGAACATGTCTAAATATGCAAACGGATCAGACATCTTAGACACAGAAATAATTCTAATGGGCAGCTTAATGATGTTTCACAACAGAGATTTAAACGGCTTATTAAATGCAATAATTTACTCAAAAAAAGAAAAAGAAATAAAAAAGTCCTTTTTTTCATACAAAAGCAACAAATTTAATCAATATATCTGCTTAAAATATCAAATGTTGTTGATAAGTTCTTTTAAACTAGGTTAATTACAATATTTGCAGGATTGTTCTACATAAAATATTACCAAAGGAATAACATGCTGAACACATGCAGAGTTAAATCATTTATTAAAAAGATTTTTTTTTATAAAATGTATGATTGCTTAACAAAATAATAACAACAACAACAACAACAACGTACAATAAAATATAAGTAAACAACACATAATAAAAATCCTTGGTTCCACAAGATCGATTTGTGTTGGGACAACATGAAGAAATTAAGTTAACTTATTAGTTTTTACCAATTTAAGTTGATTAAACACAAAACAATTAAGTTGTCCCAAGAAAACCCAAGAATTGTGCTGTTTCAGCTCATTTAAAATAAGTTATTTAAGCAAACAGCAAACATATTTTTTAAGAGTACATGTCAAAATGCAGACTGCCTCCCCCCCAAAAATGCCCCCAGCTAGGTATACTTTAGTTTTAGGTGCATGCGATGGTTCATGCATATGAACATGAATGTAATAATTTCTTGCACCGTAACAAATGAAGTTTGGAAAGATTGTGTGTTTAACTTAATAGTGCATTTAAAAAAATAATACATGAATAAATAATTTGAATGGATATTGCACCCAATTACACATAAAGTTTATTTATAAATGCTTAATTGAACATTTTATATTTTATTTGAATCTTTTCTGAAGCCTGGAATGTGCATTTTAAATCCATTTAAATGAGCGGAAATAGATTTAATTGAAACAAGCAACTATCACAAAGTGAGTCATGCACATTTAATAGAAATTAAAATTATGACTGGAATTTGAGTTGAATTCTTCACATTTATACAACATTTACTTTCACAAACAAATAAACAGGTATTAATCTCAATTTGACCAACAGTCTATTACTCCTCTGAAAAATTTAAAAGAGACTTTCAGTCCAAACAAAAGATTAAAATTCTGCAAACCAAATTATACTACATAAAAACAGTAAATGACTTAAAATTTAAGGAATTTTCTACGTGTAGGCTGATAAAAACTTGTGGTTGAATGCTGAACCTGTTGTTAACGAAAAACATTACCTGAAAGCTTGATCACGCATAAAAAAGTGTAAATCTATCAAACCTGTCAGGTTAAAATTTTAAGTGCAATACGAAGTTGCTAATTTATATCATCAAAAAAAAGGCTAATGATTTCAACTATTGTATAATGATTTCAACTACTGAAAAATGATTTCAACTACTGAATAATGATTTCAACTACTTCGAATACTATGTGGCATTTAAACAGCTTAATTCTAAATGGTGTTCAAAATTAGGTAATTTCTCAAAATTCCATCTCAGGGAAAATTCCATCTTAGGAATCTAAATAATAAATAAACGTGTTAGCTGTCAAACTCTACAGACACAGTGCAGATTTATGTCTGTGTGAATATGTTCCCCAGGTAATCATCTAAATATAAATCTTCTGCATAACAGCTGTCATTTATGAGAGTTTAGCAAGGTTATTCACATTATCACTTCCACATTGAAGAAATTATCTAAAAAACGTCACTTTTTGTAAGTACTTTCCACCAAAAAATGTGTTGTAAATAATCAATTTAATTTAAGAAAAATAAATTAATATTACCATGTTAATTTATTATTGTTGTTGTGTCTGATAACCAGGGCCAGACGGAATCTGCATAAGTTATGAGTATGATAATTAAAACCTTAAAATGTGAAATAAAAAGTAATACCTTTTAAACTTTTGTTTAATGTTTAAATTACAAATCCAATCAGATGCACTTTATTTGGTTAACAGTACAAGTCTCTCATATAAAATATCTACTAAAATACAGAAAATATTACTGTACAAACTGTATTGTGCATAAATCAGATACACATTTTCATATTAGTCAGTAATATTAGTGTAATTAATAAAAAAAATATAAATATAGATTTACACACATTTACTCAAGTAAATAAACAGAATTAATGATGGGCTAGAAATCTGCAGAATTCTGCAGAAAATCTGCAGAATTCTGCGCGTGCAGATTCCGTGTGGGCCTACTGATGATAACTTATAAGTACCTATTAATTTAACATTTCTAAATGTAATCTAGTTCCACAGCAGAAAAGGTAAACAGTAATTCTTGTTAGTATCAGTCATAGTTAGTCAACTTGGGACAAACATAATGGCTTATAACTAAAGCATGACACTAAAAACAGAACTATTCACAAAACATTTTAAACTATCTTAGGCTTTAATGCAAAAATACCGTATAACAGTATAAGATTAGGGTAATATACTCACATAATTCTGTCGTAAGACATTGGTACAGCGACGTATGAAATAGTACTACTCATTGTAGTTTGATACATACTGCAACGTTGTTTATCAGACTATTATCATTAATCCAATGTTACTCCACACAACACCATTGCACTGTTATGGTACTCCATAATCTATTACACTTTAATAATCCAGTGTGCAATGCCTAGTATGATGTCACATCTGACGTTACATGTCAATCAATTAAACTGTAAATTGGCTGAGCTGAGATCAGCACCAAAGCTAACAGCCGCCGAACAATGCATATGCCGTTCTGCATTAACTCACTTGTTTGAGCTTCCTATGCTCATTCACATCACTCGGGTATCATTTATTTATCTTTGTTTTGTGAAAGATGAACCTGAAACACGTCTCCATGGCATTATCTTTAGCCGAACTGCTAGCGATTTAGCATTAGCAACAGTACATGTATTAAACACCTGCTGGTTTAATTCACACAAACAAACACACTACCTCTAATAATTACACTTTAAAATATTCATTTAATCGCCTCAGCGTAACGACAAACTATAAGTTATACACGTTAGGTTATTTCGGAAGCGCTTTGACAGCTTGTTCCTGGAGCAGCTAACAGGGATGAGCACCAAGGGCCCTGCCATGCTTCTAAATGCTCTAATTTGGCAATTTCACCACACAAACCACAACAGCATTGAAATGATCGCTTACCCTAATGGCGGGTGCTTCTCTTCCTCTTCGAGGACTTTTATTAACAGTGAATTGCTCTCGTTTAGCTGCAGCAGGCAGGTGGCTGTGAGTCTCTAGTGTTCTGCCAGCATCATGTCAGCTACTGTAAGCCACTATCCAACCAACGTGACCCCTCAACTTCAACCTCCAGCGGAATACATTAAGCGTCAAACTACGGCCTCTATCGGGCGTCATGGAAAATGACAAACCTTTACAATGCATTAAAGTGCGACCTCTGCTGCCACTTGAAGAAACACAATAATTAAAGTGAAGATTCTTGTCAATACGATCAAAATGACAGAGTAAAAACCAGACTAACTCATAATAATTCGCTCAAAAATATTTTTATTAATTATTGGCGTCACAATATAATATAGAGCACAATGATAAAAATAATTCATGTAATGAATACAGATGTAATAGAAATGAACAGACACTCGACATTTAAATGATGCCTAAAAGACGTCAACGCCGCAGACGTTCTATAATGTGACATCATAGCCTAACTGGCATTCCACAAATTCCATGAGATTTGTCAGTCTCACACTGTCTATCGCTCGTTCAAGCTCGTTTTTGCAGTTGTTGAGAAAATCCAATCCCGTTTTTCAACATGTGGTTCAGAAACGCTTTGAGTCGCGTCCTGCCACGACCTAAAGAACGTCGTGAAGTGAGCTCCTATACGCAGTTGATGGCGAGTTGTGTGAAAAACACCACCTACCCATCTGAGTCTGACCTGAAGGCCTGTTTTGACCCTTCCTCGTCTGTTCTGCCTAATCTTGGGAGCACAACAGCAAAGAAGGGCAAACATTCACCTCTCCAACAATCTCCTATTCCTGTTCTGAAGCCAAACCGTGTTCCTGTGGAGCCTGTCAACCAGCAGAGCTTCACAGACGGCCCTCCAGAACAGCTAGGAGAGAGCTCGAAGGTCAGAGTGAAAAACATCATCTTCCCACGTGAGATTGAGTCGAATGCCAGTGTTAAGCATTCCTCATCTCCCCTGTCTCATTCTGGGAGTGGAGAAGTGATGGCGGAAAAGATTTTCGCTGTCCGCAAAAACCTTCCTTTTCTGAAGCCACACCGGATGCCTGTGAAGCCTGTCAACAAGCAGAACTTCACAGACGGATATCCAAAACAGCAAGGTGTGAGCTCGAAGGTTTCAGTGAAAAACATCATCTTCCCGTGTGAGTCTGAGCTGAATGGGAACCGTTCCTCAACTCTTATGGAGCCAAACCATGTTTCTGTGGTGCCCATTGATGGACAAAGGTTCACATATGGACCTCCAAAATATCAAGGAGTGAGCTCTCCTAAGCACAAGACGGAAGTCTCAGTGAAAAATATCAGCTTTCCGTCTTGCGAGTCTGGTGTAATTCCCAGAGTTGAACTTTCGCCACCTGTTCTGCCATTGTTGAAGCCAAGCTGTGCTCCTGTGAAGCGTTTGGCTGGGCAGAAGTCCATTGATGGACCTCCAGCGTCCAGGTTTCCTGCTCAACTATTGAATGAGACAGAGAAGAATGTCGTCAAGGCTTCACCACTCCGCCAGGATGCTCCTGCAGCACCTGCACACTTGCCTAGTTTGAAGCCAAAATGTGCTCCTGTAAAGCCTGTTGAAGGACAGAAAAAGCCAACTGGACGTTTTCTCTTGACAAAGACTGGCAAAAAGATATCAGAGTCATGTGGAAGATCTCCTGAGCATGGAGGAGTGAAGTCTCCTAGGAATCTGCTAGAAGTTTCAGGTAAAAACATCACTAAGCATTCATGTAAGTCTGATTAGATTGCCAGTGTTGACCTTTCTTTCCCTGTTCTGCCTTTTTTTGGGAAACGAGCAGCAGAAGCAAACAAGTGCCAGAATCCTGTCGCTGTGCCCATACACTTGCCCGCATTGAAGCCAGGTCGTACTCTTGTGAAGCCTTCAGCTAGACAGAAGTTCACAGATCGATCTTCAGGGCATCAAGTGTCCAGGTTTTCTACCTTTGTAAATAATGAGGCACACAGAAACGGCAGCGACCCTGAGGTTAAGACTCACATTTCCCTACCCAGACTGCCAGGTTTTCCAAAAGGACCAGTGAAGGTAAGCAAACAAACATTTGTGCGTGTTCCTATGATCACTAACATGCCTGCTCTGAAACTAACCCATGTTCCTGTGCTATCTGTTGGTGACACACAGAAAAGAGTCGCTGGTGCTGTGACAAAAAATCTCATGTTGAGTCAAACTGATGATGAGGATGTCAAGATGAAGAGGCCTCAGTCAGCTAAAAGCAACCGTCTTCCGCTCTCAAGAATCTGCTTGGGGTTTACAGAGCATCCACATGAGAACAAATCAGAAACATGTTTGTGAATAACAGTGCATGAAAACTGCTTTGAAGTGTGCTTTGTTCACCAATAAATGTTTTGTGCATTAAAATGATTCTTTGTGCATCCATTTGTTGTGTTTGTTCTTTGCGCAGTATAAATTTAAAAACCTTTCATGATCATAAAATGTTTTAATCATTTAATTTTGTTGGTCAGAAAATAAACATTCAATGTCAGTTAATAAAAAAAAAAACATTAAGAAACATGTAATTTCACCTTATACAATTTCACATTTCTTTGAAACATTTCATACTGTTGGGCAAATGTTAATGTTAATAACATTTTACCCTATGATGATCGGTGAAACAAATGATAAAATTAGCTTTAAAAATGTTTCATTATTTATTTAAATGCCCAAGTTTGGTGCCCAAACTATTTACCAAATATCATTGAGAGCCGTGAGTCGAAGATACACACACCAAACTAAACCACAAAACATAATTACATTAATACACAGTAGAGTTCAATGCTGAATACACTAGTCAAGCAGAATCTGCCTTCGCCTTGATTCACCCACTGAAGTCTCTGCATTATCCTTCATCTGTCGTAGTACATTTTAAACAAAATCTGAATAAATTACACCATTTAAATTTAAATATTTAATAATAGTTTTTTTCAAGCTTAACAATAAAATAGACAAATAAAAGGTTACATTTAATTTGAAATTACAATCTCTAAAACATTCCCAGATGGGATAGTGGGCTAAATCTAAAGTTCCCAGGGGGCAATATTAGCCCACGGGCCCTGGTTTGGGTATCTTTGATTTAAAGCACCTGATTTTAACAATAGTGGATCATACACAAAGATAAATTTCTGACAATTCACAGTTGCAATATGTCAATATATGTCTTTAAAATGTGTGTAAGTAAAGTGGCCTGGCCCTACAGTGTTCAGCTAATGCTTTTAGATCATTATAAATAGTAATCCAAAATTATTACCTTAGAATGTCTCTTGCATGATAAACTAGCCTGAAGACCAGGAGTGCCCAAATGTTTTTTGTATAAAAAGCCAAAAACTAAATATCAGTAAAAGCTGTGGGCCAAAGATAAATATGCCAGACTATTTTACATTAGATTTGCAGTGGGTAATTTCCTAATTTATAAGAAATAGAAAACATTACTTTGAACAGTATTAACTAATGGAGATTAACTTTTCAACTAGAACTGCAATAAAAACATAAACAATCACATTAATAACGCAGAAGAGTTCAGTGCTGAATACACTAGTCAAGCAGAATCTGCCTTTGCCTTGATTAGCTCACTAAATACTCTGCATTATCCTCCGTCGTACATTTTAAATAAAATCTGAATAATTTACATAATTTAATTTCAGTTAGTTTTTTTAGATTAAAGCTTAAATAAACAAATAGAAGGTGACATAAATTTGAAATGACACTAAACCATTCTCAGATGGGATGGCAGGTCAAATCAAAGGTTACCGTGGACAAAGGGCCCTAGTTTGGGCATCTAATTTAAAGCATCTGATTTGACAACAGTGAATTATACACAAAGATGAAGTTCTAACAATTCAAACTTGCAATATGTCAGTCAATGTCTTTAAAAATTTTAAATATGTCCTTGTCCTACAGTGTTGATACTCAGCTAATGCTTTTTGACCATCAAAAATAATAATTCAAAATGATTAATGTTATCTTAGAACGTCTCTTGAATGATAAACTATTAAAAATAAACTGAGGATTTGTTTGGTCTTACAGTCTGTAGAGCATCGGTGCCCAAACCCTTTTCATATGAAGAGCAAAATCTGACAGAGCTGTGAGACAAAGATAAATATGCCAAACTATTTTACATTAGATTTGCCATGGGTAATTTCCTAATTCATTAGAAATAGACAACATTACTTTGAACAGTATTAACTAATGGAGTTTAACTTTTTCAATTAGAACTCATTGCAATAAAAGCATAAACAATCACATTAATAACACAGAAGAGTTCAGTGCTGAATACACTAGTCAAGCAGAATCTGCCTTTGCCTTGATTCACTCACCAAATGCTCTGCATTATCCTGTCACATTTGAAACTAAATCTGATTAATTTACACCATTTAAATTGAAATATTTATTTCAGATAGCTTTTGCAGCTTAACAATTAAGTGAAGTTTATTCATAAACCATTTTCGAGAGGATCACGTGCTTATGATTGTTCGCAGCTGTTTCAACTTTAGCTAATGACTGGTTATCCTATCAGACGATCCTTAACTCACTATAAATAACCAGACTTTTCTCATCTCAATATCTTCGTCTAGAAGAAACCCCCCCCCACCCAACCCTACTTTCCCTCCTTTCAAACGGGCGTCACGGTGGCCAGCGATTAGCGCTGTTGCCTCACAGCAAGAATGCCTCTGGTTAAATTTCTTTCCAAACCAGACGGCATTTCTGTGCGGAGTTTGCTTGTTCTCCCCGTGGTCACATGGGCTTTCCCCGGGTCCTCCGGTTTCCTCCCACAGTTCAAAAACAAGTACTCTAAATAATTAATCAAAATACATTAGCTAACCTCTGAGTACACCTTTCAGTATACATATCTGACACTTAGCTACAACAAGCAAAAAGGAGAGTCATCGAGATCTACCTGAGCTCAAACTCTCCTCTCGCCTTGCAACGGGAGGGAGCCCAGGGCTCAAGGATCTTATAAGCTCAGGGCTCTCTCCCGGGACAGCATGCCAAACTAGCTTTACTATCAATCATCAGCTAAGTGTGAACTCTTGAAATAAGCAATAAAGGTTTACATTAAACTTGAAATTACAATCTCTAAACCGTTCTCAGATGGGATGGTGGGCCAAATCAAAGGTTCCCATGGGCCAACTTTTTAAGCCAAATTTGGGCATCTGTGATTTAAAGCACCCGATTTGACAGTGGATCATACAAAAAAATAAAGTTCTAACAGTCCATACTTGCATTATGTCAGTATATGTTTTTAAAAATGGTCTAAATAAAATGGCCTGATCCCACAGTGTTGGTACTCAGCTAAAGTTAATGCTTTTTGATCACTTGATAATAGTCTTAAAGCCTATAGACTAATTTAGGACTTGAAAATTTAGACTCAGTCTTAAACTCAACAAAGGTGTTCTTGACCACAGTCCTAGATTAAATCATGTGGTTTGTTAAATGAGTAAATATATGAAACAAATCTATGAAAGTGGGTCTTTATTGCTTTATTGACAGCACAGGTGCATTTAAACACAAAATTTCGTACATTAATGATGTTCTGGACTGAAACTGATTTGAACATTGCTCTATCTTCTTAAGCTTAACATGTTTAAATGTCACATCGTGCTCGCTGGTGGTCTAGTGGTTAGGATTCGACCCGGGTTGGATTCCTGTTTAGGGAATGAGATTTTTTCTACAAGAAAGCACGTTCAGAATATTAACCGATTTTTAGAACTATTAGTAGTAGGCCTATACACTGAAGACCCATAGCAAGCGTCCATAGGGCAGAGCAGGATGAATAATAAGGATTCAGTTTTTTCTATAACCTCTTAATGACTATAAAACCAGAATCAATTTTTGCAGTGCAAGTTTAAATTTATGCGACCCTTCTTCTTTATGCAAGTCTCATAAAGAGCAAAACTATGTGAAACTGCTGTCAAATGTCAAAACTCTAACTTTAAAAGACTCTTTAAAATACAAAAAAGCTGAACTTGTATAAAATAAACATAAAACTACAGAACAGTGAACAGTGCAACGAAAATTCATCCACCAACTTCACTCTAGTCGACTTTTGTAAATAAGGCATTTTCTTCTCATCACTTCAGGATATCGTCTGAAAAGCAAGAACATTAGCCACGTTAAAAGCCGACTATAATACAAATGAATATTAAAATAAATGAGCATTTTGAATGCACTTACATTTTTAACAGTCTCACGAATGAATTTCTTTCTGCTGCTCAGATTGAAGTCAGGATACTTGTCATAAACCTACAACAAGGAGAAAGTTCATAGATCACAGCAGGATCTGGAATAATTTTAACTTGTCAAATTTTGACATAACAGAGTCTATATATTCTGTGATGAAGGAAACCGGTATTAATACAAAAGAAACAGGCTAAACGCATGCAATAAATTACTTGTCTTTTTCAGAATCAGAATCAGTTTTATTGCCAAGTGTGCTTCACACACACAAGGAATTTGTTTTGTCTACAGAAGCTTCCAGTGTACATAAAGTGACAACACAAAATAAATATGGAAAAAAGAAATACGATAAACATTAAACAGAGATGCAGTTAGTCAAGAAATCTGGATGTTGAATTGTATGTACAGATTTGTTATAAATATACAGGTTATATGGTGCTGAGTGCAAATGTGTATGGAGAAAGTATTGCATTGTATATTGATATAAGGTGCTGTGTACAAGTGCGTATGAGAAAGTTTTGCATGTTTATTGCACAGTTGGGGAATATGTACCTGTTCATGAGGTAATGGCCTGAGGAAAGAAAGTTTACTGTGTCTGGCTGATTTTGTGCTTGATGCTCTGAAGCACCGACCAGACGGTAACAGTTTTAACAGGTAGTGTGCTGGGTGCGAAGTGTCCAGAGTGATTTTGCGAGCCCTTTTACTCACTCTGGAAGAGTACAGTTCTTGAAGTGTAGGAAGGGTAGTGCCAGTGATTCATTCAGCAGTCCGGACTATTTGTTGTAGTCTAGGGAGGTCAGTTTTGGCAGCGGAGCTGACCCAGAAGGAGATTAAAGTGCAGAGGATGGATTGGATGGCAGCTGAGCAGAACTGTACGAGCAGCTCCTGTAGCAGGTTAAACTTCCTCAGCTGTCGATAGAAGTACAGTCTCTGCTGGGCTTTCTTCACAATAGAGTCTATGTGAATGTCCCACTTCAGATCCTGAGAGATGGTGCTGCCCAGGAACCTGAATGACTCTACTGCAGCCACAGTGCTGTTCGTGATTTTGAGGGGGGAGGGGGGGTGGTTTCTCCTAAAGTCCACAATCATCTTCACTGTTTTGAGCGTGTTCAGCTCCAGGTTGTTGTATCTGCACCATAACGCAAGCCGCTCTATCTTTCAGAAAGCTGGTGATCCATTGACAGACAGAGCTGGGAACAGAGAGCTGGGTCAGTTTGCACTCGAGCAGTGATGGAACGATGGTGTTAAAAGCAGAACTAAAGTCCACAAACAGAATCCCTGCGTAGTTCCCTGGCTTGTCCAGATGTTGTAAGGTATAATGCAGTCCCATGTTGACTGCATCAGCTGCAGACCGGTTTGCTCTATAGGCAAACTGCAGGGGTGCAGCAGGGGTCCAGTGATGTCCTTCAGATATGCTAGCAACAGTCTTTCGAATGACTTCATGGCCACAGATGTTAAGGCAACAGGTCTGTAGTCATTGAGTCCTGTAATCTTTGCCTTATTGGGGATTGGGATGACAGTGGAGCGCTTAAAGCAGGATTAAACTTTGCGCTGTTCCAGTGATCAGTTGAAGATCTATGAGAAAATGCAAGCCAGCTGGTCAGCGCAGGTTTCCAGACAGGCTGCTGAAACACCGTCTGGGCCTGGTGCTTGCCTTCTCTTCTGTTTATTGAAGATCTGATGCACATTATCCTTACTGATCTGAAGTGCAGAGGGGGAGAGGAAAATGGCTGGAGTTGTTGATGGCTGTGTTGATGTGGCGTTGATGGCTGTGTTGGGAGATTTTTTACAAAACTCTTCGCAGAAATAGCAAAAAATGTCTGCAGATTCTGTCTGGCCCTAATCAGAACCCTTTAAACTGAATTCTGTCCCAATGAACGGAAATAACATACTTGTCGGGTTATCTGCTTCATTGTAACCTCCTCCAGGTTTGCGTCTTTCAGGAGGTCTTTTACGTTCTCCTTCAACTGCTCATCTGTTGGTGGTTTTTTGATCATCTTGATCAAAGGTTGATCGTCATCAGAGCTTTTGCTTTCATCTAGAAGCAGAACTACAGCATATTAATCTCTACACACTGCAAAACACAATATTTACCATTTCTATTATAAGTTTATGATATGACTACATTAATACCCTCTTGCTTGCCTCTGGCTTTCGGTTGCTGCTGCTGTCCACTTTCTTAGTTTTCAGGACAGGTTTTGCTGGAGCTTTTCTCTTTGCTGCAGGCTTTTTTTTCATCTAGAAATATTGTGCTGAAAATTGTTAGTTTAAATGCAATTTTTGCTGAAAGGATCTTTGTACTATCGGATCTGTGGCTGCAGTTATAAAATTGTACTCGTTTCTTACAGTGCCATAAAAATAATTGTTTTGATTTCTTTTAAAACTGTAAAAAATTGCTTTCATAGTGATCAAATTAAGCCTAATTATCTAATTCAGGTTTAAATTAGGTCAAATTATTTGAAATGTTACAGTCATTACCAACCTTTTTTGTATCCTTGTCTTCACAAAATGTGTCACTGTCATCGGTTGTCTCATCTGATGGACTCTGATCAGACTTCTTGTCAGATTTCTTTGTGAACTTCCCAGTGGAAGATTTCTTCTTCAGAGGAGATGTCTGTTGATTTGATCACACAACAAAAATCATTGAGTCACAACAGAGATCGAACTATAAAACCAAAAATGTGGGGAAAAGAATCTTTGTTGCATGGCAAATTTCAAGTTTCAACTAAGCAAACCTGTTTACACTAGTGTTAACATTCATTTACTAATCTTATTACAAGTTAAAGCAATGTTTAAACAGGGATTTATACATTCTGAGCTTGAAAGTTTTTAGATCCACAGTTCTCAAACATGCTCCTGTACCAGCGCTGTGCATATCTTGCATGTCTCTCTTGTCTAACACGCATGATTTAGATAACCAGCTCATTAGAAGAGCTCACCAAGGGAAAAAACATGTTCAGATTTACATGTTCCCTAAATAGTGTTCACTGAAAATCAGCTAAACTCAAAGTTTACTTCACTTTAGTTTAAACAGATCTGCACTATGTTGCTTGCAGCGTCATCAGATGAAACTTATTACACAATAGTGAAGGGTTAGTTAACCACAATCACTGCATTTGCTTCGATTGTCATGTCTTAAAGTTTTGTGCCCTTTAAAATTGAAAACCTATCAGAGTTCAGACTGCACGATTTTAGCCTCGATTTTTTCTCACTGAGAGGTTTTGAGAAATCGCAGACAAATGCCTGAAATGACAGGCAAATCAGTGCTCGTTGACGCGAGTAACAATCACACAGTGACTACGTTTACATCGACGTCAGGAATGGAATTATTTGCCTTATTCTAATTAAGACAATAATATGACTAAAGCGTTTACATAAGCTGCTTTTTAAAAGTTCCTTTAATGATCCTGTTTTACATGTTATAGCACATAACTCGATTAACATCATCACGTCACTGCGCTAGGACAACAGTATCTCCAGCAGAAAAAAAACTCTAAAAAATCTAAAGTTTTAAATTGTAAAGAAATCCGTGTTTTAAAAACAAATGAAGACCGCAGAAGTCAATTAATCTTTTGAATTATTTAGCCTGACATGTTTACAGCTCCAAACTATTATAAATCTTAAAAAAATAAATTATATTGTTTTTCAAAGGTAAAAAAAAAAAGTTTTTTACCCAGACATTTAAAAAGAATATATTTTAGAGCAGTGAGCACAATACCCTGATATTTTTATCCAGGCCTAATGGGCATACTCCACATGTCTTAATTCGATTTCCCTTTAGTTTGATTATGACCTTTATCTGATTAAATGGTAAAAAAACTAAAATGCTGCAGAAGCTCAATGTGTGGGTCACACTTTAGTTTAAGGTTCAATTCTTGCTATTAATAAACCATTAACTAAGACTTTTATCTCAATAAAATACTAATGTGCTGCTTATTAATAGTTAGTAAGTTACGTTTGGGTATTGGGTAGGATTAGAGATGTAGAATGAGAATATAGAATAATATTTACTATTAAACAGCCAACATCCTAATCATAGGCAGGTAATACACCAGTCATTAATAGTGGGAATTGTTACTTGAATGAAAATGTCACCAGATGAACAGTAGGTTTCCTTACGATGAATCACAATAAATGAACTTTCCAGAATTCCCTTAGTGTCACCTCAGTTTTCGTGTGGCATCTTCTTCTTCTCTGTTTTGTACATTAGAGTATGATACTGAATCTAATGTTGTTAATAATATTTATTGCATTAATTAGTGTCATGTATTACCATGGTGGTGTTTAGCAGTTGTGTGAATAACACTGAGCGCCTTCTACACACAGATTAGTTTGTTTCTCTGCTTGTGGTTCATCATGTGACTTTCCTTTTGATGTTACTGTCTGTGTTACTAAGGAACAATGTATAATATTCAAGACAATGGAGTATTAACATTATATAAATGAATGAAATACAGTAGTTTACTTGCTTTCCTGCTTATTTTGTAGCTAAAATTCTACCTATCAAAGTAAATTTCAGTAATTTTTTTAAAGGTGTACACTACTGACTGACAGAGGACCAACTGCCCCCTCTCTGGTATGACTTTGTCCATGATAGAGTCATCCTGCTATTATTTAAATAGTGAAGTAAATGATTAACAGAAGATTTACAGCCTGTGTGTGAGTACAGCGATGTTTGTCTTGTTAGTCCTTGCATCCTGCCACCACAGGTAAATTAAACATTGTGCTTCACTGCTACTTATCAATAATAAAAGCATATGTGCAGGCTCACCAGCAGGTCAGGATGCTGGCAGAGGTGAAGAGAATGATGGGAACCGGGTATGAGGCGCAAAGCAGGCCGTGCCGGTAGAAGGCGGCCGAGATGTTCTGCCGAAGCCGCTCTCTCACCGTCATCCTGGGCTAGGGGGTCAGCTGATGGCCATTGAGTCTGCGTGTGCGGCCAGGGCGAGGGCACCGGCGGGCATCCAGGGATCTGTGCAAATATGTACACAACCCAAGTGTAAATAGAGCTGGAGAATTCCATTCATGGTGTGAAGAGATTTACCTGTTCTTCTGCTGACTGATTAAAAAAACAAAAAATAAACACTTTTTTAAAGAGTATTTGATACATATTTAAAAGTATTATGGACATTTTATCACTCTCAATCAGCCA
The DNA here is from genome assembly GCF_052040795.2 of Danio rerio. Lineage (NCBI taxonomy): Eukaryota > Metazoa > Chordata > Actinopteri > Cypriniformes > Danionidae > Danio > Danio rerio. Next base: position 46,731,578 of record NC_141036.1, on the reverse strand, counting down.
CAGGATATTATGGGAAATGTAGATTTGTAACAAACCTGTCAAGTTTTTACAGTTTTTCTCCATTCCTGAAACAGAAATTACATTCTCAAAACAACAAAGACAAACCTCCAAACCACTTGGCAATTGTTCACAACAGAATTTAATTTCTTATTCATTTCATCAAATTGCAAATGTCTAAGTAAATCTTTGCAAATGATCAAGTACAGATTGCCTACATTTAGCACAATTTCCAAGTGAATAGATCTTGTTGATCTAAACCAGGGGTCATCAATCTCGGTCCTGGAGGGCCAGTGTCCATGCAGGGTTTAGCTCCAACTTGCCTCAACACACCTGCCTGGGTGTTTCAAGTGAACCTAATACGACCTTGATTACCTTGTTCAGCTGCGTTTGATTAGGGTTGGGAGCTAAAATCTGCAGGACACCGGCCCTCTAGGAATAAGTTTGGTGACCACTAATCTAAACTGATTGGTAATTCTCAGTCTAACGGTTGTTCTCTCCAAAATATGTCAGGGTCATTGTTAAAATTAGTCAAGACGAAAATACCTTGAATACCGTACAGTAGGTGAATGCTTGGAACATTTGATCATTGTAGGGGGTGGTTGAAACATTCACGCCGATTCATCCATTGTTGCATTACAAGAGAGAACATACGCTGTGATGTGGACGAGAATCTGTAGCCACACAAAATACAGCGTGTGGATGGTCAGGAGGGTGAGGACGGTAGGCAGTGAAGAACTGTTATGAAACTCCAGCATTATTTATAGCACTCTAGTTTTTTGTTAGTGTGTTTATATTACAGTTTATTATGCTTTATATAGTCTCTTTTTGCTCTGATATATGGAAGTTAATTTCTGTGTGGTTGATCATTACAATAAAAAAGGACTTACCATTTCCTTGGCAGTATGAGTGTAGTGTGTGACGTCAAACCTTGGAGGATACTCTTACCCTAAAATCCTATTTCTTTTTTTCAGTTTTATACACAATTGCATTCTGTTAGCTACACAAAAACAGTACAGTAACCACTGTCAATGAAGGACAAGACTAAGACTGTATGGTGGACATGAGGGATATTTAGTGGCCCTTTTCCATAATGACAAAACATCTAAACATTTGACTTGCAGTGCTTACACAATGCTGAAGGGTTGAAGCATTTTGGGGGCACTGACTGTTTAAATGAGAAGGAAATTTAGTTTTAACACATGAGTGAACTGTTTTGGGAAAGGTATGAGCTGTTGCAGGTGAACCATGGTGTTATGCCGAACCATCCACATTATTTTGGCAAAAGCTCCAAGAGTGTTGTGTTGTCTGGTCTGTTTTAGGAAATGAGCCAAAGCAATTGAGAAGGATATTTGCAGTTTTTGTGGCACTGACTTTTAATATGGGAAAGGATTTTAGTTTTGATGCAAGAGTGAACTGTTTTTGGAGAGATAAGAGCTTTTGTAAGTGAGCTATAGTGTTGTGCTAAACTGTAACATTGCTTTTCCAAACGATCTTAGAATTTTGAGAATGTAATTTCTGTTTCAAGAAATGAGCCAAACCAATGAAGAAAAACTGTATATTAACACTAGAAAAGAATCAGTGTTTTACAATAAAGTTCAATTAATTTAACATTACATAATCCTTTCAGAATCAAAAACTTTTTTTTTTGCATTTCTAAATATATTAAGTTAATGTACAGTATAAACACTGTTGATCAAATGCTGCTTTGTTTATAATATATTAAAATAAATAAATCATACATAACAAAGACAAAAGAAAATTATTTCTTAGAAAAGAGTTTTGAATCTGCCATATTATTATTGTATTATACCTCACATTTATATAGCGCTTTACACATTTTTTGGGAGAATCTCCTTAACCACCACCAGTGTGCAGCATCCACCTGGATGATGCAACAGCAGTCATATTGTGCCAGACAGCACACATTGGTTCAGACAAGACAGAGTCCATTATGATATAGGGATGGTTAGGAGGCCAGTGGGAAATTTGGCCAGGGTGCCAGGGTTAAACCCCTACTCTTTTTTAAAGGACATCCTGGGATTTTTTACGACCTTGGTTTAACGTCTCATCCAAAAGACGGTGCTCACTGGCAGTATAGAGTCCAAATCAATATCCTGGGGTGTTAAGACCCACACAGACTGCAGGTTGAGCGCCCCTGCTGGTCTAACTAACACCACTTCCGGCAACAACTTAGCTTTCCCACGTGGTCTCCAGTTACTAACCAGGCGCAGACCTGCTTAGCTTCGTAGGTGAGCATTTTACTTTTGATTTAAATTCTACCATTTTTGAAGGATCCACATTTAAAAATATTTCCCTTAAAGTCTCTCCAGGTAAAAATCGTTGTCTGATTTTATTAAAAATCCGCTTGTTAAATCGTGATGTTTGAAATACTCAGGTTCAAGCCGCTACTCATTTGAAAGGAGAAAATATTCGTTTTTAGTCACATGATCACACATTAAAGTAAATTTCATGTAAAAACATGGTGTTCACATCAGTCTCTGGACTTGCTGCATCACAGACACCAATATTTTAACAATTTATAAATAATTAATCACTTTCTGGCCATCGAATATTAGGCATGAATATATATATATATACCAGAACACAGTGCTGCTCAGTATAAATGATAACACCACCTTTTGAAATGTTTTTTTCTTATTTAGTCAACAATTTTTGGTGCATTTAAACAAAACTGTTTTTAAACCTCTATATGGATAAAAATAAGAGTTTGGTCACCTAAAAACAATACACTTCAATTCCACTGAGCAAACGAAAATTCAACTCAATATGATATTTGTTATGTTCTCTTGGTTAAATTTTTGGACTTGGATCTTACTTTTTTGTTAGATTAGTTTCAGTTTTGGCTTTGGTACAGACTAATCTACTCTATATGCACAACATATCGTTGCAAGGCATCCTACAGAATATATTAGATCTGTGGGGGTGTACTCATTTATGCATAGCACTGTATATATGAACAATAACAAATCTAAACACATTTATCTAAGCTGTTGAATTGTTTCTATGCAGTTTCTATCTGTCAAATCAAACCAGCGGCAATGCAAGAAACTGTTAGCAGATATTACAAAAAGCATACTGAACTGAGAACATGTCTAAATATGCAAACGTATCAGACATCTTAGACACAGAAATATTTTTAACGGGCAGCTTAATGATGTTTCACAACAGAGATTTAAACGGCTTATTAAATGCAATAATTTACTCAAAAAAGAAAAGAAAAAGAAACAAAAAAGTCCCTCTTTTTCACACAAAAGCAACAAATTTAATCAATATATCTGGTTAAAATATGAAATGTTGTTGATAAGGTAATTTAAACTAGGTTAATTACAATATTTGCAGGATTGTTCTACATGAAATATTACCAAAAGAATAACATGCTGAACACATGCAGAGTTAAATCATATATTAAAAAGAAACATTTTTATAAAATGTGTGATTGCTTAACACAACAACAACAACAACAACAACAACAACAACAACAACAACAACAACAACAACAACAACAACAACGTACAATAAAATATTAGTAAACAACACACAATAAAAATCCTGGGTTCCACACGATCGATTTGTGTTTGGACAACATGAAGAAATGAAATTAACTTATTAGTTTTTACCAATTAAAGTTGATTAAACACAAAACAATTAAGTTGTCCCAAGAAAACCCAAGAATTGTGCTGTTTCAGCTCATTTAAAATAAATTGTTTAAGCAAACAGCAAACATATTTTTTGAGTGCATGTCAATTGTGGTCCAATGCAAATTGCCACCCACTTTTCTGAAGCCTGGAATGTGCATTTTAAATCCATTTAAATAAGCGGAAATAGATTCAATTGAAACAAGCAACTATCACAAAGTGAGTCACATTTGATAGAAATTAAAATTATGACTGGAATTTCAGTCGAATTCTTCACATTTATACAACATTTACTTTCACAAACAAATAAACAGGTAAGAATCTCAATTTGACCAACAGTCTATTACTCCTCTGAAAAATTTAAAAGAGACTTTCAGTCCAAACAAAAGATTAAAAATCTGCAAACCAAATTATACTACATAAAAACAGTAAATGACTTTAAATTTGAGGAATTGTCTAAGTGTAGGCTGATAAAAACTTGTGGTTGAATGCTGAACCTGTTGTTGGGCACCGAAACATTACCTGAAAGCTTGATCACACATTAAAAACTGTGTAAATCTATCAAACCTGCCAGATTAAAGCTTCAAGTGCAGTACAAAGTTACTAGTTTGGATCATCAAAAAAAAAAAAAAAAAAAAGCTAATGATTTCAACTACTGAAATACTTAATAATGATTTCAACTACTTCAAATACTATGTGGCATTTAAACAGCTTAATCCTAAAAGGTGTTCAAAATTAGGTAATTTCTCAAAATTCCATCTCAGGGAAAATTCCATCTTAGGAATCTAAATAATAAATAAACATGTTAGCTGTCAAACTCTACAGACACAGTGCAGATTAATGTTTGTGTGAATATGTTCCCCAGGTAATCATCTAAATATAAATCTTCTGCATAACAGCTGTCATTTATGAGAGTTTAGCAAGGTTATTTACATTATCACTTCCACATGAAAGAAATTAGCTAAATAACGTCACTTTTTGTAAGTACTTTCTACCAAAAAATGTGTTGTAAATAATCAATTTAATTTAGGAAAAATAAATAAATATTACCATGTTAATTTATTATTGTTGTTGTGTCTGATAACTTATAAGTAACTTTTAGCAACATGTACATGTATTGAACACCTGCTGGTTTAATTCACACATATACAGACACACTACCTCGAATAAATAAACTTTCAAATATACATTTAATCGCCTCAGCGTAACGACAAACTATAAGTTATACACGTTAGGTTATTTCGGAAGCGCTTTGACAGCTTGTTCCTTGAGCAGCTGAGCAAGAAGGGCCCTGCCATGCTTCTAAATGCTCTAATTTGACAATTTCACCACACAAACTACAACAACAGCATTGAAATGTTCGCTTACCCTAATGGCGGGTGCTTCTCTTCCTCTTCGAGGGCTTTTATTAACAGTAAATTGCTCTCGTTGAGCTGCAGCAGGCAGGTGGCTGTGAGTCTCTAGTGTTCTGCCAGCATCATGTCAGCTACTGTAAGCCACTATCCATCCAACGTGACCCATCAACTGCTACCTCCAGCGGAATAAAACAAGCGTCAAACTACGGCCTCTATCGGGCGTCATGGAAAATGACAAACCTTTACAATGCATTAAAGTGCGACCTCTGCTGCCACTTGAAGAAACATAATAATTAAAGTGAAGATTCTTGTCAATACGATCAAAATGACAGAGTAAAAACCAGGTTAACTCATAATAATTCGTTCAAAAATATTTTTATTAATTATTGGCGTCACAATATAATATAAAGCACAATGATAAAAATAATTCATGTAATGAATACAGATGTAATAGAAATGAACAGACACTCTACATTTAAATGATGCCTAAAAGACGTCAACGCCGCAGACGTTCTATAATGTGACATCATAGCATAACTAGCATTCCACATTAGAAAAAATTCCATCAGATTTGTCAGTCTCACACTGTCTATCGCTTGTTCAAGCTCGTTTTTGCAGTTGTTGAGAATCTCCAATCCCGTTTTTCAACATGTGGTTCAGAAACGCTTTGAGTCGCGTCCTGCCACGACCTAAAGAACGTCATGAAGTGAGCTCCTATACGCAGTTGATGGCGAGTTGTGTGAAAAACACCACCTACCCATCTGAGTCTGACCTGAAGGCCTGTTTTGACCCTTCCTCGTCTGTTCTGCCTAATCCTGGGAGCACAACAGCAAAGAGGGACAAACATTCACCTCTTTGCCAAACTCCTATTCCTGTTCTGAAGCAAAACCGTGTTCATGTGGAGCCTGTCAACCAGCAGAGCTTCACAGACGGCCCTCCAGAACAGCTAGGAGAGAGTTCGAAGGTCAGAGTGCAAAACATCATCTTCCCACGTGAGATTGAGTCGAATGCCAGTGTTAAGCGTTCCTCATCTCCCCTGTCTCATTCTGGGAGTGGAGAAGTGATGGCGGAAAAGATTTTCGCTGTCCGCAAAAACCTTCCTTTTCTGAAGCCACACCGGATGCCTGTGAAGCCTGTCAACAAGCAGAACTTCACAGACGGATATCCAAAACAGCAAGGTGTGAGCTCGAAGGTTTCAGTGAAAAACATCATCTTCCCATGTGAGTCTGAGCTGAATGACAGTGTTAACCGTTCCTCAACTCTTCTGGAGCCAAACCATGTTCCTGTGGTGCCCATTGATGGACAAAGGTTCACATATGGACCTCCAAAATATCAAGGAGTGAGCTCTCCTAAGCACAAGACGGAAGTCTCAGTGAAAAATATCAGCTTTCCGTCTTGTGAGTCTGGTGTAATTCCCAGAGTTGAACTTTCGCCACCTGTTCTGCCATTGTTGAAGCCAAGCTGTGCTCCTGTGAAGCGTTTGGCTGGGCAGAAGTCCATTGATGGACCTCCAGCGTCCAGGTTTCCTGATCAGCTATTGAATGAGACAGAGAAGAATGTCGTCAAGGCTTCACCACTCTGCCAGGATGCTCCTGCTGCACCTGCACACTTGCCTAGTTTGAAGCCAAAATGTGCTCCTGTAAAGCCTGTTGAAGGACAGAAAAAGCCAACTGGACGTTTTCTCTTGACAAAGACTGGCAAAAAGATATCAGAGTCATGTGGAAGATCTCCTGAGCATGGAGGAGTGAAATCTCCTAGGAATCTGCTAGAAGTTTCAGGTAAAAACATCACTAAGCATTCATGTAAGTCTGATTTGATTGCCAGTGTTGACCTTTCTTTACCTGTTCTGCCTTTTTTTGGGAAACGAGCAGCAGAAGCAAACAAGTGCCAGAATCCTGTCGCTGTGCCCATACGCTTGCCCGCATTGAAGCCAGGTCGTACTCTTGTGAAGCCTTCAGCTAGACAGAAGTTCACAGATCGATCTTCAGGGCATCAAGTGTCCAGGTTTTCTACCTTTGTAAATAATGAGGCACACAGAAACGGCAGCGACCCTGAGGTTAAGACTCACATTTCCTTACCCAGACTGCCAGGTTTTCCAAAAGGACCAGTGAAGGTAAGCAAACAAACATTTGTGCGTGTTCCTATGATCACTAACATGCCTGCTCTGAAACTAACCCATGTTCCTGTGCTATCTGTTGGTGACACACAGAAAAGAGTCGCTGGTGCTGTGACAAAAAATCTCATGTTGAGTCAAACTGATGATGAGGATGTCAAGATGAAGAGGCCTCAGTCAGCTAAAAGCAACCGTCTTCCGCTCTCAAGAATCTGCTTGGGGTTTACAGAGCATCCACATGAGAACAAATCAGAAACATGTTTGTGAATAACAGTGCATGAAAACTGCTTTGAAGTGTGCTGTGTTCACCATTAAATGTTTTGTGCATTAAAATGATTCTTTGTGCATCCATTTGTTGTGTTTGTTCTTTGAGCAGTATAAATTTAAAAACCTTTCATGATCATAAAATGTTTTAATCATTCAATTTTGTTGGTCAGAAAATAAACATTCAATGTCAGTTAATAATAAAAAACAGCAAGAAACATGTAATTTCACCTTACAAAATTTCACATTTCTTTAAAAAGTTTCATACTGTTGGGCAAATGTTAATGTTAATAACGTTTTAACCTATGATGATGGGTGAAACAAATAATAAAATTAGCTTTATAAATGTCTCATTATTTATTTAAATGCTATTTACCAAATATCATTGAGAGCTGTGAGTCGAAGATACACACACCAAACTAAACTACAAAACATAATTACATTAATACACAGTAGAGTTCAATGCTGAATACACTAGTCAAGCAGAATCTCCCTTCGCCTTGATTCACTCACTGAAGTCTCTGCATTATTCTTCATCTGTCGTAGTACATTTTAAACAAAATCTGAATAAATTACACCATTTAAATTTAAATATTTAATTTAAGATAGCTTTTTTCAAGCTTAACAATAAAATAAACTAATAAAAGGTTACATTAAATTTGAAATTTCAATCTCTAAAACATTCTCAGATGGGATGGTGGGCTAAATCAAAGGTTGCCATGGGCCAATATTAGCCCACGGGCCCTAGTTTGAGTATCTTTGATTTAAAGCACCTGATTTTAATAATAGTGGATTATACACAAAGATAAAGTTCTAACAATCATACTTGCATTATGTCAGTGTATGTCTTTAAAATGTGTGTAAATAAAATGGCCTGGTCATACAGTGTTGATACTGCAGATAATGCTTTCAGATCATTATAAATAATAATCCAAAATGATTACCTTAGAATGTCTCTTGCATGATAAACTATCAAAAATTAATTACGCAGAGGATTTGTTTACAGCCTGAAGACCAGGGGTGCCCAAATGTTTTTTGTATAAAAAGCCAAAAACTAAATATCAGTAAAAGCTGTGGGCCAAAGATAAATATGCCAGACTATTTTACATTAGATTTGCCATGGGTAATTTTCTAATTTATTAGAAATAGTAAACATTACTTTGAACAGTATTAACTAATGGAGTTTAACTTTTTCAATTAGAATTTATTGCAATAAAAACATAAAAAATCTCATTAATTACACAGAAGAGTTCAGTGCTGAATACACTAGTCAAGCAGAATCTGCCTTGCCTTGATTCATTCACCAAAGTCTGCATTAACCTGTCTCATTTTAAACTAAATCTGATTAATTTACACCATTTAGATTGAAACATTTAATTTCAGATAGCTTTTAGGTAGCTTAACAATAAAATAAACAATATAAGTTTACATTAAACTTGAAATTACAAGGACTAAACAACCGACATTTAATCATGTAGTTTGTTAAGTGAATGAATATATGAAACAAATCTAATGAAAAGTGTTTTTTTGACGCAGCAGGTGTATTTAAATCTGATTTAAAAACGAAACATTGCTCACCAACACAACGCGCTCCCTGGTGGTCTAGTGGTTAGGATTCGGCGCTCTCACCGCCGCGGCCCGGGTTCGATTCCCGGTCAGGGAATGATTGTTTTACTACAACAAAACTTAATCATGATAATATTAAACAATTTTTAGAGTTATTAGTAGTGGGCCTATCCACTAAATGCCCATAGCAAGCTTCCATGGGGCAGAGCAGAATGAATTCAAAGGATTCAGGTTGTTCTATAACTTGACTATAAAAGCAGAATATTTTTTTGCTGTTCAAGTTTAAAGTAATGGGGCCCTTCTTTATTCAAGTCACTTTAAAAGCAAAACTGTATGTTAAATTTATCAAACTGTAGCATGTTTCAGAGCAAAACTGTTGTGTGGACAGATATCAGATAAACTTACTTTCCTTTAATTTCACAGGAAGTCAATTTCTTACATATTGTGATTACAGTTTTTTTAATGGTTTGGTGCTATTGCATTTTCAAATCTGTCATTCTTTCAAATCTGTATTTTTATCTATTTTCAGTCCACACAATCATGCATCATTTCAGAACACTTGATCATTGTGATATATACTGAGAAGAGTAGATCCTTTTTTAACTTACTGACAATCATTTCATTCAGTAGCAAAACAGGATAAACTTCCAATTACTCATTCATGTTACTGTGCTGTAAAACTGCTATTTTTTGTTTAAAAAGTTTTAAACAACATTAAAACATGATCAAAGAACCTATATGGCAGGGGTGGCCAACCCTGTTCCTCAAGAGCCACCTTCCTGCAGATTTCAGTTTCAACCCATATCAAACACACCTGTCTGTAATTATCACGTGGTGTTCAGGTCCTAATTGGTTCAGGTGTGTTTGATATGGGTAGCAACTGAATCTGCAGAAAGGTGGCCCTCCAGGAACAGGGTTGGCCGCCCCTGCTATATGATATATGGCAATATATGAAAATGACATATATGACATACAAGTTCACATTTGGATTTCACATACAGATATAAAATATGCAATATATATTATAAAATATTGCATAAATGGGCATTTACACACACATGTACAACATTTAAAGTGAATAAAAAAAGTTGGTAAAAGTTATATATTTTGACATATTTGTAATTTCAATGGTTGAAAAAAAGTATGTAAACAGACTTTTGCTATGTAATTTTGAAATGTTGCATGTATGATAAATGACAACGTTTAGGTCATATATGTAATTTGCATATATTTCCACTTTCAGATTTCTATATAGGAAAACAGTCATTTACATATGCAAGGAAAAATATTGTTCTGTTATATAATTTTAATTCGCAAGTAACTTATACATATCTAATTGTGATTATTGGGTGAAAATAATTAGTAATTAGCATTTTTAAAAGTTCCTCAAGCAATTTGTAACTTACAAATGATCAAACAACAATTAGACAAGTTGAAAATCTATGGATATAATTTATTCAAATTTTAAGATCAATTAAATTAAATGACACAAATGTATTAAATGGAATAAGAGATGCAAGTCTTAAGTTCGATAGTGATAGCATTATAAAAGGCAGTTAATGTAAATTAAACGTTTAGATAGAACATGTATTTTGTGTAGTGAAAAGGATATTTTGTGATTGTTTATTGTACACAAATGAAAATATGCTGAAATGTTTGAAAAAGTGCACTTTTGATGAAATAAGTACTAAGAGCTGATGTACCAATTGATTCTAATAAATGCACCACACCCCTCAAAAAACCTGTACAAAATGTACTTATTGGAAAAAAAATTATACTAAGACAGCTGGACATTGAAGGTGCAGGTAAAATCTAACGCTAAACACTTAAAGAATGTAGAATTTTTGTTCTGCATTATAAAATTAAGACTAAATTGTGGAAGCGTGACTTTATTAGTTTAAAGATCTTTTAAATATAAGCTATTGTTATAAAATGCTTTTCTAAGTAGAATCAAGATGTGTTTGTCTTCCCCACAATGAGTGTTGTTTATACAGTACTTGTTTTTAAAAGTCATTATGTCAAAATTATAGATAAAAACCTGTAGTAAAAATATCACAAATACACCTTAAGTGGCAAAAACAAACACAGCCATCCAGGTAAAACAACATCAAGAACAAAAACACAGACAGCTTATATAATATGAAAAATCTATTTATTACAAAATAAACACGTTTTCATTTCTGTTTTGATGTTTTTGTGACAGACTATCATTGAGTATTATGACTGATAATAATTGATAACTGGTTACTGAGGTCAGTGTTTACAACAGATCAAATAGGGTCTTACTATGGGACCTAAACTACATTTCTGACCTGCTGATATGAATGTGTAACATCACAGAATTATGATTTGTTTGCTTCGTATGACTTGATTTAAGACACAAGCAAGTAAAATACACTTAAAGAGCATATTTACAAAGAAAAAAAAAAACTTAAAGCTTTTTGCTTTTAACACATTAGCATTAAAATTCCAAATTCTTCTATTATGCAACAAGTGTCCAAACTCAGTCCTGGAGGGCCGGTGTCCTGCAGAGTTTAGCGCCAACCCTAATCAAACACACCTGAAGCAGATAATCAAGCTCTTACTGGATATGCTAAAAACTTCCTGTCAGATGTGTTGAAGCATGTTGGAGCTAAAATCTGCAGGACATCGACCCTTCAGGAATGAGTTTGGACACTACTATTAGGCAAAGCACTGAGATGTAAACCAACACTGCACAACATAAGATGTTGAAACCAAAAACCAGACAGATTGAATCTAAATTACCTTGTTTTTGCAATCGACATTCAGACCTTCAAAACTGAAACCAGCGTTAATAATGGATAAAATCAATCCATAAAATGAACACTTTCTAAAACATGCCTGCAGTATCTTAGCATCAACAAATTCATGCTAATCATACTGAAGGCTTTTCTAGCACAAACAAACTGTGAACTTCTGGTCAAAATAAAATATGGTTAAGTTTGTATGGCCACGTGCCATATAAATTATGAAACTAAAATTACTTTAAAAATGTGGCATATTTCAACAACCAAAATCCACATCATTTGCTGTCAAATGTCAAAACTCTAACTTTAAAAGACTCTTTAAAATACAAAAAAGCTGAACTTGTATAAAATAAACATAAAACTACAGAACAGTGAACAGTGCAATGAATATTCATCCACCAACTTCACTCTAGTCGACTTTTTTAAATAAGGCATTTTCTTCTCATCACTTCAGGATATCATCTGAAAAGCAAGAACATTAGCCATGTTAAAACTGACTATTATACAAATGAATATTAAAATAAATGAGCATTTTGAAAGCACTTACATTTTTAACAGTCTCACGAATGAATTCCTTTCTGCTGCTCAGATCGAAGTCAGGATACTTGTCATAAACCTACAACAAAGAGAAAGTTTATAAATCATAACAGCATTTGAAAAGACTTCAACTTGTCAAACTTTAACGAAACATCATCTATATACTGTGATGACTAGGGTTGGGCATCTAAGCTATAATGCCGATCCGATACGCATCTCGATACAAAGAATACGATCCGATATATTAGCGATACATTTGTGACATATTGCGATGCGACACGATACGATTCACACCCATATCACGATACAATGCAATAATTCAGCACTAACTAATTAGATCAAGTTTATGAGATGATGTAAAAGAGGATGCTGTGCCATTGAATGAGTTTGATTATTTATTAACCAAGCAAAACCAAGACTTTTTTTACAAACTGGCTCTTCTCTCAGAGCCAGAGCGTCAGTTTAGAGTAGAGGGCCATTTTAGAACCTATAGCACATATTATTTAAGTATTTTCAAGATAAACAGAATGTATAAGTGCAATATATATTAAAATATATATATTTGCACTCTTTCAACATAAAGGTTGAGCATTGCACAACAAGAATTGTGATTTAACTTTTCAACTATGAAAACAAGTTTTACAAAGATATATTTTGCCACTGATTATTCAAAACTTAAGGTCGTGAACTAGCAGTGTTATGCTGCTTTGAAACATCACTGTCACTGTAAACAACAGGCTAATAAAAATATAACAAACCAGCAATCTTCTTGCTGTGAGGTGGTCAAACTACCCACTGTGCCACCGTGACACCCATTATTTTTATCATTATTATTATTATTAATATTATTATTATTATTATTATAATTAAATAAAAATTAACAGGAGGAGGTGTTTAAAACCGCCTAGTGCGGCAGTATAGAGAGGGCGGCGTCCGCAACACCCAGTTATATCCGCGCATAGGGTGGCAGAATAGAGGTCCGCGACACCCGCGCGTCCTCAGTTATATCCGCACATAGGGCGGAAGAATAGAGGTCCGCGACACCCACGCGTCCTCAGTTATATCCGCGCATAGGGCGGAAGAATAGAGGTCCGCGACACCCGCGCGTCCTCAGTTATATCCGCGCATAGGGCGGCAGAATAGAGGTCCGCGACACGTCACTTCATTTTCATAACCGGTCACTTTCGTTTTCACATTGGGGTTGAGGGCGGCGTGATCGTCCTCTGCCTAGAGCAGCAGTTCAGCTTGCTCCGGCCCTGCAGATGAACAGTGCAATAACATCCGTTATTGGCATAGAGCGCACAAAACTTTAGATTTAAAACTCAGTAGGGAATAAAATGTTTGTTTTGCTTCTCGCGCTTTCTGAGGGCGCACCACTAGCTTCATCCGCACTACTGATACACTGAGTTGTAGTGTAAGTGTACACATCCGCAAATCCGTTGCTAAGGCTTACTTTATGTAGGTCGATTAAATTATGCGCCAAAAACAGGTTGACAACACTTGTTAATAAATAAAAAATACATTCTATATTAAAAAAATAAGCTGTATCTCGGAAAAACCGATGCATCTCGCAAAAACCGATGCATCTCGATTTGCTTCCAAAATTTCATTCATCCTCTGCTGCTCAACCGATGCACTCGCATCGTGCATGCGCATGACCGCGTATCGATACATATCGATTAATCTTCCCATCCCTAGTGATGACTATAGATGACAGTGATAAACAGACTAAATGCATGCAATAAATTACTCCTTTAGTTCAGTGGTTCCAAAAGTGGAGGTCGGGACAACCTGGGGTCAGAAGCGGGACAATATAGGTGGGGTCGCTTGGCAATTCACAAAAATCGAATTCATTTTATTAAACTATTAGAACTACTATATTTTATCCATAACTAGCTGAAGAACAAAATAGTAGTTTATAGTAACATTGTTAGCATGGTAATAATAAACATGGTAATAATAAACATTAAAAACAACATGAAAATAAAAAGCCATAAGCCTTTCAATATTTTTTGCAATCCTTGTGGTGATTATTGTTATATTAAAGACATAGGAATAGTGTCAGATGCAACACATTGATTTTACGTGCAATCACGTACATTAAAAATAAATACACGACACAACTTAACATGGAGGACGGTCTTGGGGTGGCGCTCTCCAAAATTAAACGGCGAATAGACCTGGGCCTGTTGGTATGTGTGCACTATTGTGTGCTGGGTTGTAAAACCACCTCAGAGAATATTGGGGGTTGCAAGCCACTGGAATTGTTATTTTAGGGGTCGTGGGCTGAAAAGTTTGGGAACCCCTGGTCTAGTTAGTTAAACTGCAATACAGATCATAACCCTTTAAAGTAAGCTTCTGTCCCAATAAAGGTGAAATAACATACTTGTCGGGTTATCTGCTTCATTGTAACCTCCTCCAGGTTTGCGTCTTTCAGGAGGTCTTTTACGTTCTCCTTCAACTGCTCATCTGTTGGTGGTTTTTTGATCATTTTGATCAAAGGTTGATCGTCATCAGAGCTTTCGCTTTCATCTAGAAGCAGAACTACAGCATATTAATCTCTACACACTGCAAAACACAATATTTACCATTTCTATTAAACATTTATAATATGACCGCATTAATACCTTTTCTCTTGCTTGCCGTCTTTTTCTTTCGGTTGCTGCTGCTGTCTGCTTTCTTAGTTTTCGGGACAGGCTTTGCTGGAGCTTTTCTCTTTGCTGCAGGCTTCTTTTTTGTCTAGGAATATTGAGATGAAAATTGTTAGTTTAAATGCAATTTCTGCTGAAAGGATTTTTGTATTGTCGGATCTGTGGCTGCAGTTATAAAGTTGTACTCGTTTCTTACAGTGCCATAAATGTAATAGTTTTGAATTCTTTCAAAACTGTAACAATTTGCTTTCATATGGCTCGTTTTCACTGACTGGTACTGTACGGTAAGATTCGGGTCGGAATGGATCACCTTTATCAGGCTTGCGTTTCAACTACCAAGGGTACCCTTTTGGTGGGCATGGTGTTTGACAAAGTTTCAGTCAACGTCATTTTCACTTGAGAAAATGTCGACAGTAAAGCCGAACGGGTTGCTTACATTTCACATGTGAAACACTTCTCACAAAACAGATGCTTTATACACAAATACTTCTGTATCAATGTTTATTACTAACTTTTATATCAACACAAGTTGATTATAACTGCAGATCAATGACTGCCTTCTGTAACGTCTGCAATTGTGTAAAATAAATAAATCAATGCAACATATATGAACACATACAGACCCTTACAGTCTCTGATTTGATACCAACTACAGAAGAACTACACACAGCAGACATTTAGTCCTTATATAGGTTCTAAAACAACACAAAACATAGCCTAGAGTAAGAGCAGACCTCTCATCTGTGTCTTTAATCTTCGGCAGCACATGTTAGCCTCGGTTAGAGAGCAATTCCATCATTCTGAGTTCATAATAGTCCAAAAGGTGATGATAATAGTTAAACATGGCAGTTTGTTCACGTTTGCTAAAAAAATAATGTGCTCCTTTTTTTCGCGCTTTACCCTCGCGTTTGTCAGTTTCTGACAGGATCGAGTTTCAAAAGCACATCAATAATCAAGTGCACAATATTATCATCAGCTCAAGAAGGTTGTTATTTCAGATATAGATGCGCGGCGAGTGCAAGCAAGAAAGCAAAACCGCTCGCGCTTCAGACTGGCTCGTAAAAAACTAAGGGCCACAAAGTAAATCTGCTCTTCTTTTTGGCTTTGTGGCTGTTTATCAAGATGACGAAAAGGTTTGTTTGATCCCGGGTCGACCATGGCTCGTTATTATATGTATATATTTACGCTGTAAAATATCTCTCGGCTGTGCATTTTAAACATGACGGCTCTTTTGTTTTCATTCCATCTTGTTGCACAAGCGAATGTAAACCGAAAGCGTTCAGCTGCGCGTCTAGCTCCGCCTTTTGGTACCCTTTCTCGTGTTTGGTACCGAAAAAGATGTACGGTACAGTTTGGTTCAGTAAGCCTTTCGACAGTGGAAACGGCCATAAAAACGTACCAAACCGTACCATACCACTCAGTGGAAACGGGCCAATAGAGATCAAATTAAGTTTCATTATCTAGATCAGGTTTAAATTAGATCAAAATTATTTGAAATGTTACACAATATACATTCAGAATCATAAAGGATTCAATATGGTATGAACATTAACCTTTTAAAGTCATTACCAACCTTTTTTGCATCCTTGTCTTCACAATATGTGTCACTGTCATCGGTTGTCTCATCTGATGGACTCTGATCAGACATCTTGTCAGATTTCTTTGTGGACTTCCCAGTGGAAGATTTCTTCTGAGGAGGAGATGTCTGTTGATTTGATCACACAACAAAAATCATTGAGTCACAACAGAGATCGAACTATAAAACCAAAAATGTGGGGAAAAGAATCTGTTGCATGGCAAATTTCAAGTCGCAACTAAACAAACCTGTTTACACTAGTGTTAACATTCATTTATTAATATTATTACAAGTTAAAGCAACATGTAAACAGGGATTAAAACATTCTGAGCTTGAAAGTTCCAGATCCACAGTTCTCAAACATGCTCCTGTACCAGCGCTCTGCATATCTTGCATGTCTCTCTTGTCTAACACACCTGATTTAGATAACCAGCTCATTAGAAGAGCTCACCAAGGGAAAAAAACATGTTCAGATTTACATGTTCCCTATATAGTGTTCACTGAAAATCAGCTGAGCTCAAAGTTTACTTCACTTTAGTTTAAACAGATCTGCACTGTGTTGCTTGCAGCGTCATCAGATGAAACTTATTACACAATAGTGAAGGGTTAGTTAACCACAATCACTGCATATGCTTCGATTCTCATGTCTTACAGTTTTGTGCCCTTTAAAATTGAAAACCTATCAGAGTACAGACTGAATGATTTTAGCCCCGATTTTGTCTCACTAAGAGGTTTTGTGAAATCGCAGACAAATGCCTGAAATGACAAGCAAATCAGTGCTCGTTGAGGCGAGTTACAATCACACAGTGACTACGTTTACATCAACATCAGCAATGGAATTATTTGCCTTATTCTAATTAAGACAATAATATGACTAAGGTGTTTACATGAGCTGCTTTTTGAAAGTTCCTTTCATGATCCTGTTTTACATGTTATAGCACATAATTTGATTAATGACATTGCGTCACTGCGTTATCCACATTACCTCTGAAGGTTCATGTATTTCGGGTATTGAATTTTTAATTTGTCGACTTTACCAGCAGGTTGGCACTTTTACTTTCATTCAGGAACATTTCATGCATGCCAAAAGAGATAGTTGCAACTATGAACTGCTGGAAGTTATGTTTTAATGGAAGTTCATACAGCACGCTGAATGAAAAAAAAAAAAAAAAAAAACTCCACATTTCACGATGTAGGTGTCTGTGGTCTGCACTGACTTTGTAGGTGCAGAGAGTGTCAAACAGCCATGTGTGTGTGTGTGTGGACTATCCTGTTGTTAAACGTGGCAAAAAGTCCTACATCATGGTAATAGTTTGGTTAAGGTATTTTTAGGGTATACAACGGTTTGGAAAAGTCAAGGTTTTAAAACCGCCAAAGTTTGCTGCAATACTGTTTCTAAGATGTAACATTTTTTAATGACATTTTTTGTTTGTTTTTTAGGACAACAGTATCTCCAGCAGAAAAATAAATCAAAAGATGTTGTTTTCAATTTTAAAGAAATCTTTGTTTTTAAAACAAATGAAGACAGCAGAAGTCAATTAATCTTTTGAATTATTTAGCCTGACATGTTTATTGCTCCAAACTATAATAAATAAATAAATAAATAAATAAATATATATATATATATATATATATATATATATATATATATATATATATATATATTCTTTAGAGCAGTAATCACAATACCGTGATATTTTTATCCATGCCTAATCAACAAACTCCATGTGTCCTACTTCGATTTGTCTTTAGTCCGATTATGACCTTAAACTGAAAAAAAAAAGGCTGTTAACATGGTAGACTCTTAATCAAGAGTATAGCCTTAATCACATTAATGTTCAATTATTGGTGTCCATGTAAACATACTCGTTGTGAACAATCAAAGGCGCGCTCTGAGAGAATCTACAGTCAATGAGAGAGCAGCATCCCCTAGTGTGTGTATCTGCAGGCCAGCAGGAGGTTGGGGGAGAACCTTCTTTTCAGTCTGCCCAAGAAATTGAGGAGAAACTTGTGTAAATTTGGCAGGGGCGCCTGTGTCTGTTTGACATGTCATCTGAGCAATATCACAAACAAGTCGAAAAAAAAAAAAAAAAACAAAGTTGTGAAATTGCTAGTTTCCTTCAAAACTCAGGAGAGAAAATAAGTACATTTTGTACCCCACTAAAGGCTTCTTTCTCATTAATTCAATTCAGCTTTATTTGTATAGCGCTTTTACAATGTAGATTGTGTCAAAGCAGCTTCACATAAATGGTCATAGTAACTAAAAGAGTGTAGTTCAGTTTTTAGTGTTTAAGTTCAGTTCAGTTCAGTTTAGCTCAGTTCAGTGTGATTTAAAATCATTACTGAGAGTTCAAACACTGAAGAGCAAATTTTATGAAGTTAATAAAAAATTATATACTATGTGTTTGGTTGTGAGACGTAGTTTGCGGACTGAGACAAAGTTGTCAACGATTCTTCATATTGTACAGTCATGCAGTGTGAAACCTCCCCATCGCCGATCCATATTGCAGTGAAAACAGAGTAGCTATGGAATTCTACCCCAGGTAGTCATGCAGTGTGAAAATATCTGTAATGGGACTACTAAATCGTGCAGTCTGAACTCGGCATTAATTGTAACTGGATTCATAGCAGAATATCCTGTGATGTCCACTTCGAAGGACACTTATGGAACAAACCTATAAAGCACTAAAAGAAACAAACTAAATGTGCAGAGGGGTGGTATGCCAGGACCAGGTTTGTTTTCGTGCATCAATAGACACATTTCAGCACCGCAGACCACATAAGATCAGATGAACAACAGCATCAGAAATGCAAACAACCAACTCACTTCCTCCTTGCTATCCTCTTTAGAATCATCATCATCGTCTACGTCATCATCCGAGGACTCATCCTCTTCCTCTATATCAGATTTATCTTCACTATCATCATGTTTTTGACTTGCTTTTGCAGACTTCTCAGTGCCCTTGCTCTTCCCTTTGGTCTCTTCTTCATCACCGTCGTCGTCATCATCATCATCATCATCATCATCACTACTGGAATCTGTGACAATGGGTTTGGACTTTCCACTTACTACTTTTTTTTGTGGCTTTTTGCTCTTGGATGAAGACTTTTCTTTTTTGCCATCTTTGGTCGTCTTCCTTTTTTTCTTTAGGACAGGCTGCAGACAGCAAAAGACAAACTTAGACACTTCACCAATAATCACCAGCATTGGATCCAAACTCAAATGCACCATTTTGTTTGGATTGAGCCTTTTTCCCTGCATCTTTCTTTCTTTCTTTCTTGTTTCTTTCTGTCTGTCTGTCTGTCTGTCTGTCTGTCTGTCTGTCTGTCTATCTATCTATCTATCTATCTATCTATCTATCTATCTATCTATCTATCTATCAGGGTTGTCACAATATACCGGTATGACGGTCTACCACGATTTGAACGTGCACGATTATCATACCATGAACAATTGCATATCAACGGTTTTAACCCTTAAAGACCGAGAGAGCTGCCCGCGGCTAAAAATAAGTATAGCTCTTAAATGTTTAATAACTTTTGATCCGCTGATCCGATTTATACAATTCAAAGATTGGCATAAAGAAGAGAGTCTCAGCTTTCCAGTGCTGTATCACAAAACATTCACTTTTTTTTTTACATTCACGGACTTTTAGAGGCTCCGGAATCAGTGCAGTTACGTCATCAAAATTTGACAATGCTGATTTGACAAAGAAACGCTCGTCACAAACCAGACATGATACATTAATGCATTGTCCCTCCTCCATGCCCAGATTGGTTCAAACTCGCTATATCACAACCAATAAGCATAGGTTTCGCTTTTGTTTGTGGACCAACAGTGAGCTTTTTGAACAACACAGAATGAGAGATAGGCATACATTTATGCGCGGCTAAATAAAACGCAAAAAAAAAGTTTTGCATGAAATAATTCTCATACTAAGTACTTTTGCATGCACAGCAGCAAAGAAACATGACAAAACAGTGACACAGCAAAGACGAACTGCTGCTCTTGCTGTTTTCAAAAGACGCAAATGAAGGTGCAGCTGTTTGTCTGCATTGCAGACAACCATATCCAAATCCATATCCACAGACAACCATATCCATGCTGGCACATAAAACCTAAGGATGTTCCATATTGAATCTAGTTTCGTTATGTAACTATTTATAGTATAGTAAATATTTATATCTATTTTTTTACTGAGGATTTGCACCATGTTTATTTGGACTTTATTTGGACTTTGACACATTATTTATTATTTTCTTATTTTTTTATTTGTTCATTGTAAGTGGTGTTGTTTATAGTAACTGAAAATATATTATTTGGAAAAAGTCAAATTTGCTTCACTGTTCTATTATTTTGTAACATTTGTAACATACCGTATACCGCGAAACCGTCAAACCGTGGTATTGTTTTAGACGATTATCATACCGTAAAAAATTCATACCGTTACAACCCTACTATCTATCTATCTATCTATCTATCTATCTATCTATCTATCTATCTATCTATCTATCTATCTATCTATCTATCTATCTATCTATCTATCTATCTATCTATCTATCTATCTATATTGCCACTGTAATATTTAAGAGCAAAAGATCTCACCTTTCCCGAGTTGGTTGGCTGTGCGAGAAATTTCATAATCCTCTCTGAGAGAACAACTTGTGTTCCACTCCTCTCCAGATCAAGAGTCTGACAGATGGTTTTGAGCAGTTTCTTGGGAAGCCTGCCAGACAGACAAACCAAAGCGTATTAACAAACCCAGGTAAACTCATGACCCAGGAGACCGACTAGCATTTTTACATGCCATCTTGTCTTGTAATCGTTTGGCAGCCCAATAGTAGTATCAAAATTAATTGTTTCTTTGGTGCACCATGATGCAGATGGGTACAATTCGATATTGGTTCAGTAATAGATTATAACCGGTAAATATGTACTGACGTCATTTATCTCCTATGCGCGATGTCGCAGTAGAATACTATGGCGCAGGAGGCGAGGATGGGTAAATAAAAAGCTCCTACTACTTAAAAGGAAGATAATTATGCACAGTTTAACTGCTTGTGAGCTTGCTGAAAAGTCTTTCTTTGACACTGGAGAAGGCACAGCACACGAGCCGTTATTTCACTACTAGGGAGAGATGCTGTAAAACTCCATCTGTCTCTTTCTCTCTTACACACTTTTTACATTAGACCCGCTCCGCTGGCCTGTTTGTGAGGTAACTTTTCTACTCCTCTCGGCTGTTAAAGCAACACTTGTGCATCCACACACGAGTGTGCCTGAGTTGCGAGTTTTCTCCACTGTGTCTATTACGGGTTATCTGTGATAACCTCGTATTATGCACATAAAGACTGTAACTGCGGCTGTTCTTCCTGCGTGAATCATCTGTGCTTTAATTTCTAAAACCAAACGCAGCTTTTTCTGTTGAGCAGGTGAAGACAGCACTCAAAAAGGAAGCGGGATAATATTTACATTAGCTTATGTCCTATAAATGCTCATGTTGTCTACTGTGCATGTAGTGGAGTTTTGTTTAATACATAAAAAAAAAAGTGTTTTCTTTGAGCACGTAAAATTCAAGGTACAGTTCATATATCTTACTGCTTGTATTAAAGGACAATATTGTATCGCAAATAATATATAAATATAAATATATTTATAGATTAAGAAAATAAAAATTATTGTGTTGTGAAGAAAAAATCAAATTTTTTATGGAAAGTACCATGATATCGACTTGAACCGAATTGATTGCATGATAATCGGAACCGAACCGACCGCGAAACCAGTGTAGGTTCACACCCCTACAGCCCAATTTTTTGAGATACTTCTGTAAGGTAATTTAAACTCTAGCTCAGCCATTTTAGAATAAGAAGCACAAAAACAAAGATAGTGTGAAGTAAGATTTGTCCACTTGTTTGTCCATGTATACAACCATATGACCGTTGAAGTCAAATGAGCTTTTAGTTGTGCGTTTGCATGTTGTCTTGTCATGTTTAAAACACACAACTTGGTTAACTTGATGAGAGGATTTCCAGGTTCAGTATTTACAAATCTAAGTACTTATTGTGTGACATTTTAAGTGAGAAGAAAGCTACATTGTTGCCTTTTGCCATACTTTGTAGCAGTTTTATGTGTCTAACACAATGAAAAGCTTATTTTTTCCCCATTTATTTTAACTATATAACAGGCATGAAATTTGATTCGTCTTATTTCTGCTTTAAAACTGTACAGATTTTTAAATACATCCTGCATGAAACATCTTGTGTAATGGAAATGCCCCTGACCAATGTAAATCAAGTATGCACAGCATGCAAAATAACACATTAGTGGACCTGGGGAATAACATGGATTTAAGAAAGATAAAAAAAACACACTTTAAAGGACCTGTATTGAATTATTTTCTTTGACCTTAAGGGCCCATGGAAATCTTGCTTATTAGATGTATTTTAAGATTTCATATGCAATTTGCCAATTTCATTCAGTTTTAAGCCAAAATGTGCATAAATAAATAAATAAATAAAAAATAAAAAACAATACCTAATAGAGCATGAACTAATTCGGTTTTCATAGGCATGTAAATGTATTTACATATAAAGCATTATCAAACCAGTTAAATACCTTTTCACCTTCTCCATCTTTTTGTTGTAAAGGTCACTGTCCTCTTTAAAGGGAAATCCATTAAAGAGCCGCAGATTTTTCCGCAGTGTTGATGCCTGCATAAACATGAATCATCATTAGCTATAGATTTTGGCCACTTATTTGTTAAGGAAGATCTCAAAACAACGCCTTACAGCCCCTGGTCGATCATATAGGATCTTATGCAGCGGTTTGAGCAAAGGAGCTTTAAGCTTCCCAATGGAGTGGTTAATTCGTGCAATGTCTCCCAGCTTGTCGCCTCTTCCTTTGCTCTCAATCTTCGGCTTTTCCTTTGGTTTACTCATCATATCAAGTCTCTGGATGACCTTTTTCTCACGTTTTCCTTCAACGATTTCCAGTTCAACTGAAAAGACAATTAGAAAACATTGCAATGGCGCTGATGAGTCTGCCAGATTATTAAAAAGGGTGTTTTTATCCTGTCAATAAAGCAGAACAGAATATGCCTTGATTGTATGCTATGCGTGTAAAGAAAATGTCTGATGTGGAATTATTTTATGTTGACAGCAAAACTCAGGGTTCCCATTTCTTCATGGACACCAAATTCAAGGACTTTTAAAATCACTAATAATTTTAAAGCGAGTACCTTTGTAATTCAAACCCCCAGCATATACAATGAAAGTCTTCCATCCCTTAACATTTTACTTTCACCTTATAATTACATTAAAATGTTATTGAAAAGATGATGTTTTGAATGAGTCATTTTCATGAATGTAGTTTTTAACAGTCATGTTCAAAAAAACTTTAATACAATAAAACTAATTGAATCCAATACTGGTAATATTTAAATGTGATTTCTGAAATATTGATAAAAGGTGTATTATTTATCATACTTTTTACATAAGATATAAATATAAGATTTTTTAATTAATAATGTCTTAGTTTTTATCATTCAGTTTTTGAAAGCAGCACAGCACAGTACAATTTTAGAAATAACATCATAAACTTTATATTCAAGCACTTTTAAGGACCTATGTTTGTTTTTAAGTACTTCCCAGGTGCTGAATACATGTCTTAAATTCAAATAATTTCAAGAACTTTCAAAGTGTGGCAACCCTGAAAACTGCAGTTTCTTTGTTATACACACATTTTCTTGAGGTAAAACCTCTGCTAGCACTTTTAACACACCTAATCAGATTGCGAGGGCTGCCCTCCCAATCGCTGATTAAATTGTCAGCTGAACAGAAAGATAAAAACAAGAAAACTCCACTAGAAAAGGCAAAGATGGTATGCAATTGTTATCATACTTTGCATTTTTACCAAACCATTTAAGCATTTAGACAGATTCCTTGCTGTTTTATCCCACCTATTTTGCTGGTTTAGTTGCAACTTTATATAGGTGCACTTAAGCAGTGAATTTCTATTCTAAATGCCATTGTAGTTGTTTAGGTATATTTCTTTAATATGAAAACATATTGTAACCTTAATTCCGAGCCATAAATTTTTTTTCAAGCATTTTCTTTTTGCATGTTTATGACTATGAATTAATCATCATTAGTCATTTGTCTTTATTTATAGTAAGGGCAGCTCTGATTATGCACCTTAAAGGCCAACAAGGAAAGGTATATGATGAAGTGAAATTCAGTCAATATTAATACGCAATACTAACATTCAAAAATAAATCCTTCAGTTAATAAGTTATGCATGTTCATTTAAATTAACTTGTGTTTTAATGACTGGAAACAGCTTGTTGAAACGGAGAAGAGCAAGTTTTTAATCTATATTACTTTCAAAACCATTAATTTAAAAGAATATGACATTTCAAAATGACCAAACTTTCTGTGTCAGGAAATGTTTATCTGAATAACTGGCTATCAGCATGGGCAGAGAAACATAATATTAGTTAATGTCTAAAAATAAGGGTAACATATGAGGATAAAAGAGGTCTCATTTAATTTATGAGCTGATGAAAAGTATATAAAAGCAGTTAACAAAGTAATAAAAATTAAAGGGCTAGTTTACCACAAAATGAAAATTTACTCAACCACAGGTGGTTTCAAGCCTTTATGAGTTTCCTTTTTGTTGAACACAAAATGGGCTGTTTAAAACAACAATTGACTTCCATAGTATAAAAAAACAAATACTACAGAAAATTACAGATTTCCTCAAAAAATCTTTTTTTATTAGTTTTTTTTTTATTATTATTGTAAACAAAACACACAGGCTGAAAAAAATATATATATAATGAAATAAATCTATTCAAATACCCAGACCACCTGCAGTCTCTTGAAACTGGGGTCTCCAATGAATAGAAGTTAACAGAAAAACAAAATACAGTATCAAGTATCAATCGTAAAAAGTAAGGCAATCATTCTGGGTCCTGATCATTGCTTTGTGCAATGAAGTCCAGATATTTAACAAAATAAAAAAATATTACTTTGTGTTCAACAGGAGAAAGAAACTTTAAAGGTTTGAAACAAGTAAAGGGTATGTAAATGTTACAAAAAAGTTTTTTGGACAAGCCGCCCCTTTAAGATGCATCAGGAATTTCTTAAAGGAATAGCTAAAAATTAGCTTACACATTTTGACTTTGGGTTTAGACGTGGTTTTGGGTGAGGATTCCTCTGATTCATCCTGCTCTGCATCATCCAAAGGATGTACTTCTGTCTTGATTGCTTCCATATCTTCACTGAGGAACAGACTTTCTCAGGTGCATCCTAAATTAAACAGATATAAAAATGAAACAGAATATTATTAGCAGACATGTATGACACACATAATCTATATGCACAATATTTAATCTGTGCTATTTGACTGTTAGGAATGAGACAGAGTAGGGTGTTCAAAATGAAAATTCCAAAGGAAAAAGTGCACTACAAATGCCCAATATAATGCTATTTTATCACATATGAAAAAAAAATACTTCACACAAGTCATCATATGACAAGAAGGTCGGTCCAAATTAGGGCTGCAGGATATTGGAGAAAACTGACATTGCGAAATTTTCATTCACTGCGATATAAATGCACTTTCACTAATGACTTGAAAAGCTTTTAAAGATTGGGGTGATTGTGTGGGGCTGCGTATCTGCATAAAATATAATTATTAAAAAATGACAAGCATTGTTAAATTCAACAGACAAAACATGCAAATAAACAAAGATTTATAATGTTCTGGGGAGTCAAACAGTATTCAGAAACAAAAATTGAGTAATCACAGTATTGTAACAATAATAACAACACTAAATCGTTTTAATTGAAGAATTAAATTGCCCATTAAGCTACAAACGTTTCATTGTTGTGTTACAAACAAAATTTATTGTGCCCAAATGTTTAAGTTTGATCGAAACTCTTACAGCAAGGCCTTAAAAAAACACATACAAATAATAAAGTTTCATTTAAAAGTTAAAATTTGAAATTACTCTTTACTGTGTTGTTAACTGTAATGTTTAGTCAACTATAATTCTGACTACATTATAGATCCCTGCAATGTGACAATTCCAGAGTCGCACATTGCGATATTGATGCTGAAATTATATATTGTGCAGCCCTGGTCCAAATTTGCAGTATGTATATGTATATATATATATATATATATATATATATATATATATATATATATATATATATATATATATATATATATGAAGAAAAAATAAAATACTGTATTACTGCATAATATTTTTTCTATAATACTTCTATTTTTGGTTATAAAAAGCCGTGAATAATGTTGGAATTTTTTTTTTTTTGCATAACAAGAACAATAGCATACAAAAAAATGAGAAATACAATGCTTACAATTGTTTTTTTTTACGTCCAAGAAACAAATCAATAGAGTATAAAAAACAAAAATTAAATGACAGGGGATATATAAATTACAAATCATTTGCATAAGAAAATGATTAAAAAATTGTAAACATCCATATAGCTTTTTTATGATTAAGGTTTTTTAGGGTTGCGATATAATGCTTAAGAACAATTTTAAACAAATAAATGTTAGATTTATAATTGGACCATTTTTGTTAATGTACATGGTACTTCCCATATATAATCATTAAATTAAACAACAAATTTTGCTCCAAAGTTTTACTGTTATTATAGTATGTCAAAAAATATTTTTACAAAAAAAAAAAACTGAATTTTAAATTTTGTAAGTTTAAATATAAGATATTCAACAGCAAACCAAAATATTTGGTGCATTCAAAAAACAGGTGTTTTATGAATTCCTCCTCTAATTCACAAAAAGTGCACGCAGATTCAATGTCTCTAAAAAATCTTTTAACAACTTGTTTCACTAAAAAAATTTATTTAACTAGTTTATGTCACATATTTAACTTTATTGGTGAGACAGTATTTACTAGGCAAGTTTCAAACTTTTTTCCACTCAATCTGCTCAAATAAGGATTTCCAAAAAGGTTTGCATTTAGGCAACCATGTGCTTCTGCCTTCTGCATAACTTTTTAATGTAAAAGATATTACATTTATTGTCTTTAATTTTCACACTATTGATACTTAACTGATTAGTATGTAAAATGTTGGATTCAGTGGACATATTACCAGATAAGAGCTGAACAAGTCCACTAGAAATTGCATTTTATTTATAAGCATCCATAGTAAACACACCTGTTTATGAAGAGAGGACAGTTTTAACGGCACCTTGTTAATATCAAAATTACACCTCAAAGAAAAAAAATAATAAATAACGTTAACTTTTAAAAAAGTCTAAACCCCCATTGGTCAAAAACTAGTTAGGGGTGATGCTCTAAATTTTACCTTTAAAATTCAGGTAATTCTGAATCCATTTGATTTAAATACACTTACAGCAGTGCTGACATCAAGAACATTGAGACCACATCTTCAACTGGATTGTACAACACTGTCTTTTTTAAATAATGTGGTCTGTTCCACCAAATATGAAATTGAACAAAAATGTATCCACCTCTTTTATGACTGATTGTGGAATATCTAATGCAAGAGACGTATATACTAAACAATGTTGGACATTTTTGGACAACTGTCGCAGCTATAAATACGTACTGGAGGGGGCGGAGTTATCAAACTCTAATACTGTACGGCAAAATAACCTTATATAATTCATACACTAGACAGTGAAATACATAATGCACATAGCAAGTAAATTGTATATCATTTGAGCCACAATATATTCGCAATAGCTCTGTTTATTGCCTGTAATCAATTCATCAACAGTGCGCTCTTGGTGCAAAACGAATTTGGCGCGTGTTTGTATTTCCAGTTGAATAAGCTCGACGCAAACCCCTTGCATGCTAACAAGCTATGACATTACGACCAAATATGAGACAAACTGAGTGGAGACGGCAGAAATCGCAAAACATATAACCACGTTTAATTAAAACCAAACTTTTAAGTATACATAAGCTGGCGACTGAATTGTTTTAGGAGCGCGGGACTGGTGGTACACCAGACTAGCTTATTTGTCCCGCCTACTCGCTCACAAAAATACAACCGAATTTCCATTCGCAACAAACCGTGACAACTCCTGCCTCCTTGTAAGTGAAAACGCGACTGATGTAAAATACTGCAGATTGTAAAAACAGCACTAAAAACCGCATGCTCATACTTTAATGGATATACTCACTGTACGTTACTGTTGCGCCGATTGGAAGTGATGGAGGTGCGCAGTAAACATGGCGTTTGAAAATAGAGGGCGGGCCGTCACGTGACCACGCTGATAAAAAACCATAATAAAAGAACTCGTCCTTCAAAAAATAAAAGTGTCAATTTATTCACTTCGATGTCGCTAAAAAATGTAAGACTTATTTTAATATTGATTATCCCAGTCGGTCAACATTCAGATTTGCTGTATGTATGGCGCATTAAATTTATTTGCAATAACATCACCACCGAAGGATCGTTTAAAAACTGAGTGTAAATTATGACTGTATAGTTTTTATTTATTTTTGAAAGTTCGTGGTATTAAAAGTGCATTCTTAATTTAACAGTATTAGTTTTATTTATTTCCAATTTCATTTTAAATTAAGTATACTTCCCTTACTGTTGTTTATATAGCCCATTTTAACCAGCTGTTATAGGCTATTCCATTTACATTTACCAGCCAGAAAGTGCTAAAATTTATTTTATTAGTATTATTCATTAGTATTTTTGTGTTACATGTATAAATGCTTCCTGTAAAATGCTTTGTGTGGTTTGCACTTTTGAATATAAAAATGGGTATTTTAGAGAATTTTAGTAATTCTCTACATTTCTACATTTTCCTTGTTTCTAATATTATTTTGACCTTATAATTTTCTTTATAATTAATTTTTATTTTCAGAAAACTAATTTAAAATGAACATTTCCAGTTCCTCAGTTGGTAGCAGCAATATCTTTACTAACAGCAGAGGGCAACATAGTAAAGGCCTTTACTCAATAAGCATTTTATGCTATAACAGCACAATCTTACTATTGTATTCGATTTCAAAATCCTGTAATCCTTTAAATGTATTTGCACACACCACACGCACAGCAAACTGACTAATAAGTAAACTGAACAGTGAAAACATTTCTGATGAAACTTTGTTTAAATAAATTAAACTAGCCTATATGTTTTTCAATTGTTTTTGTGATAATTTGAATGTTTAATGTATTAAGTGTTGGTTGTGCTAATATATATATATATATATATATATATATATATATATATATATATATATATATATATATATATATATATATATATATATATATATATATATATATATACTTACATAACATATATAAAATGTGAATGTGTTTTTACTTGTTGTGAATTAGATTTTTCTCAGCGTTCTTTTACTATCGGCGTTATTATTGTGGCTGATGTTAATGGTCCAATAATAGCACTGTTGGATTTTGTACACTGTGTTGCAGTTTTATACTGTAAAATTTGTTGTATTGTAATATGTTTACATTTTAAAAAACTACCATGGAAACTAAAGCTGTCTTTAGTTTTTCTTTCTGACCACACATCTCCCACCACATTTATGATCAATGTCATCTGCTGATTCAGTAATTACTCATTCATTCATCAAGTTACACAATATGCAGTGCAACTCTTAATCTAATCTTTTCCAAATAAAATACATGCACATTTTATCCCCTGCAATGCTGTTATTTTATATATATTATTTATTTAAATCAGCTTATTGCTCAGTCATGTGTCACACACATCTACATTTCAAGGTTGGTAAAAGCAGAGCTGATAAACCTTTAATTCCATGCAGATTCCACCACATTCTTCTTCCTGTTTATCATGTTTTAGGCTTTAAAAATTGAGTTTGAAGAATCAACTCGCTGCTGCATGTCCACGAAACTACCCAACCATGGACTTTGTTTTGAAATGTGTGGGAAAAGTTATTTGAATCAAGCGTAGGTTTAAGGCCAAAGTTGACCCACCCACGAGGAACAAAGCATGCTTTGCGTTTTCTGCGTGTCGCGCGCATGCAGGTGCAGATCTCGTGAGCGCGAAGGCTTTGATTTTCCCAGACGATTACAAAGCACCTAATTTTTTACTGGTTGTATTAAGTGTCTGGAGTTTGTTGCCTAGCAGCCTTAAAATGTCTCCTGATTGGTTGATAGCTCGCACTCACTCCAGCGCGTTAAAATGCTCGTGAAAGGTGCACGAGCGCGCGCGCTCTTCTTCACAACTGTTCCGAACTCTCCTGAACCTGAGAAACCTTGAGCTGCATCGCTTCTTCGGTGCGAACATTTCGGAGCCGAAAAGAACTAATACTGTACATGATGTTGTTCAGTTTATCGACAGAGGATCCACATTTTTTGAAGTAGGAAGTGAGTGAAGAGACAGATGGATCCAGCTCACCTCATACAAGCGCGCGCGAGCTTCCAGTGTAGGCTTATAAGCTGAAGGTGGGTGTCCACACTTACTGTTCTTCCAGTATCTTCTTTGTTTTGTATTTTTAGAGGCTTAGATGTCATTTAGAAATGTTGTGATACTTTATGACTTTTTAAGTCATAAAATAGCTAACGTCAAGTCTTTTTTAAGTAGCTATACTGGGAAATATTAGAGGACCACTTGGAAATTCTCAGTTTCAATGTATTGTTTTGCAAACTGATGACATTTATTCTGAGCTATTAATGAAAATGTGGTCATTTAGATTATAAAATGACGAATGGTCGATATAACAACAAATATAATTCGTCAGACATGTTTAATATTCAGTTTAAGACAGTACAATACCATGTTTTATCTAAGAATATTCAAGAAAACTATATTTGGGGGATTTTCAATCACAACAGATAAAAATGTTTGTTATTATGACCACTTGTCATTTTGTGGATTAGAAATTCTTTAAATTATTTTATTTAAAATTAGGAAGAAATGGTGTTAGACCTGTATAGAATAAGACAAATGTTTAAATTTCATTCAAACACATACCTAGTAAATTCAGTACATCCAGAGAGAATTGGGAATTGTCAAGTGGTTTCACAAGCAGTGCATAAATTTACACAGTAATGATCAGATTAAGACATGAAATGTATGTGAATTTGATTAAATATACATTTGTTGTTGTTGCTATTAGACCCACTCAAACCTCTATTCTTGCATTTACTCCTGAATATGTCCAACATCAATCTAGTTTCAGTATAATTGCAGTATAGCGAAATTTCTGACATAATTTTCTAAGTTCTTAGATGACATATTTATACATAAGCAGTTCCAGCGTTATGCATGTGACATTTAGAGTAAAAAACTTAAAACATAAATTCACATAGAAAGTAAACATTAACATTAAATTGAAACATCAGTTTATATTTTCCAGAACAACTAACCAAATAGTTATGACATCAGAAAAATATCAATCTGTAAACATGTTTTGTACTTTAAATAAGGAAAATAAATATGCGTTATGGATGTGACCAAAAACGTTGAGTTTGCAGTATACAGCATGCTTAGTAGAAATTCTTTGAATTAAACTGCCCGACCCTTAAAAAATAATGCTAATCAACAGGATAAGAGTCGGCTCACTATGGAACAAACATGATTGATTAAAATTTTTTTAATATTTTTGCATTTATGAGGAAAAAAAGATTCGTTATGGTTGTGTATGGATGTGATGATGTAAAATTGCCACTCGTGTGACTTTGGTAAATCAAATAAAATTGTTTAAAACATTGACAGAGACATGTCTGGGTATTTCTAAAGCACTGTAAAATACTTAATACACAAAAAACCTCTAAATGGTTTCCGTATTTTAGTGAAAACTTAATTTTTTTTCATGGGAAGGTTGATATTTGCATGGAATTGCTCACATACATATGTAAAATCCAATGTTTTATTTTCCATTACAAGCATTTAACTTAATATTTTGTTGTCAAGGATGTAAACACCTAAATCAACGGGTAACCATTTAAGTGTTTGTTTGTTAATCAACAACATTAATTCAATAGCAAAATATCTCAAAACATTTATTAATCTTAATTACAACATAAACAAATACTTTGAGCTAAACTTAACAATATGTTAAACACCAAACAATATTAAATAACTAACACAGAGATTAATAAATGAGTTGCTCAGTATGTCAACTAATGGACTTTACTGTAAAGTGTTAGTTGTAAAATGTGCATACTACATAATTAAAAATGTCAGTCTAAAATCAGCTTGTACAAATCAAAATATATATTTTTCAGATGAGCCAAATTCAGTTATACCTTAAAGAAATATGTAGAAAAATATAATAGAATATTTAGAAAAAGCATTGATTGCGTTCAATATAATGTAGAACATACTAAATAAAAATAGATCCGAACATAAAAATAAAAATAAACGCACCATTCCTTTCTTCGATAGGTATTGTTCCGTCTCCACATTCTGTAGTGTCATCCCACGGGATCTTGTTAAAAATGCAGGCCTTGAAATGACCATCGTGACAATGTTATAGAAGAGCTTACAAAGAGAATTAATGATTACAAGAATAGTACCATTAGTTCAATTAATTAGACAGGCCAGCTAAAATATTTAAATCTCAATGCAGCTTTGAAGAAGTAGGACACTGCCAAAGGCTTCTTCTCCCTCCCACTGTGTCTGATGTCTGCCAGCGATGGCGTAAAAGAGAGAAAGAAAAAAAACATTTTCATTAAGGGAATTTGCTCATTCAATACACAGAGCTTTCCATAAGTTGGTTTTACTACGACTGCCAAAACTGTTTTATATCTACAAAAGTGCATAGTAAAACAGATGAGACATTGTTATGTGTTATATAAAACACACTATAAAGCTTTAAACTATAAGCTTAACCTTTAAAGTGTGGGGAGTCAATGTATTTTTAAACTGAGTGTAAAGGCCAGTTTTAACCCTGGGTTATGAAACTTCACTTTTAAGCTGTCATTGTAAAAAAAAACAAAAAAAAAAAAACAATGCACTGCCTGAATGCAACGGCACGGTTTTAGCAGCAGCCATGAAATCTCTGTGCTTTCTTCATTAAATATTTATGTGCTTGGTACAACTGCAGAAACTTTCAACGCTAAAAGTTCAGCATAGAAAACAGTACAATATGTTGAACAGAGATGGCAAAAGCAGTAAGTGATGTAGTGTGTGGAGATATTATTATATTTTTCTGTGGTCTACAAGTAATAAAGCCCCCCAAAAATTAAATTGGGCTGGTATAACTTTCAGATGGTATGATAACCTTGGATAAAAATACCACAGTATCATGGTATTGTGATAACTGCTCTAAAATATCTGGGTAAAAAAACAACAAATTTTCGCACCATTGAACACAATATATATTTTTTTATTTTAGGAAACCTAATATTTTGGCACAGTAAATATGTCAGGCTAAATTATTCTAATAAATCATTGACTTCTGCTGTTTTCATTAGTTAAAAAAAATAATTCTTTACAACACATAAAAAACACATTAAAACCCCTGAAATATACCTTAGAAGTGGTACAACAGAAAATTTAAACGGTTTTAAAACCTCAACTTTTTTCAATCCGCGGTAAACCTTAAAACCGGTTATCGTCCCATGGTTATAATTTACTTGCACTTGTTCACTTTTAAAACTCTTACTTTCTGTCTTCTACAGAATTACAAAAGATGTGTATTGTTTTTGGGTCTAAGATGACACTGAACTCATTGACTGAGAAATTCTAAATATATTAAGTTTTAATATGTTAATGTTTCAGTGTTTTATGTTTTAAAATGTGGATATTAATATACAGTGTTCCCCATGAGTACACCTTCTTTTGAAAATGAATAATTTGATCTATTTCTCTGTAAATATAGCCAATATATTTTGGTTTATTTAATACCGAGTTCAGACATGATTTGCAAAGTATTGCGTCACAGATGTTTTCACACTGCATAACTATATGGCCTTTAGCATTTTGTCGCTGATGTGTTTACACACCCAAGACAAATCGGCTACAGGGGGTTTCACACTGCATGAATTTACAATAAGAAGAATCACCAACAACTTTGTCTTAGTCCACAAACTACATCTCACAACCAAACACATGTGAGAAATGACATGGAAACAACGTGAGGTCACATAGTATATATTTTATTATTAACATAAGAAAGTAGCGTAGAAAATATACTTATTTTGCTCTCCTGGGTTTTGAAGGGAATAAGCAATTTCTCTCCAACTTTTGGTATTGCTCAGATGATGTCAAACAGACACGGGCGCTCCTGCCAAATTTCCACAAGTTTTTCCTCTATTTCTTGGGTCCAATAGACAGAAAAGAAGCTCTTCTATCTTCCCCTCAACCTCCAGCTGGCCTCCAGATAGCCATAATAGTGGATGCTGCTCTCTCATTGGCTGTAGGTAATCGCCAATGTTATTTTCAATCAGAACACATTTTACAAGGCATGATTTTGAATCACTGACAGCTCTATATGTTTAGCATGCCAAATATCTCACAAGCATCAGCGACTCATCAGCGATTTTCTCATATCTTGTCTTTGATAGTTCACACTGTGTGATTGTATTTCAAAACACTTTGAAAATGCATTTCTGGCATTTGTCGGCGAGTCAAAATCTGAGCTAAAATCATGCAGTCTGAACTCAGCATAAACAAACATTCATTCATTAATTTTCTTTTTCGGCTTAGTGCCTTTATTAATCTGTAGTCGCCACAGCGGAATGAACCGACAACTTATCTAGCACATGTTTTACGCAGCAGATGCCCTTCTAGCTGTAACCCATCACTCACACAAACACATACACACTCTCATTCACACACATACACTACAGTCATTTTTTTTTAGCTTACCCAATTTACCTAGCACATGCTTTTGTACTTGTGGGGGAAACCGGAGCATGCAGAGGAAACCCACGCGAACGAGGAGAGAACATGCAAACTCCACACAGAAATGCCAACTGATCCAGCCGAGGATTGAACAAGCGACCTTCTTGCTGTGAGGCGACATCACTACCTACTGCGCCCCCACGTCGCCCCATAAACAAACATTTTTGTTCGTTTGTTATCTCCATTAAAAT
Organism: Danio rerio; assembly: GCF_052040795.2. NCBI lineage: Eukaryota > Metazoa > Chordata > Actinopteri > Cypriniformes > Danionidae > Danio > Danio rerio. Next base: position 46,696,021 of record NC_141036.1, on the reverse strand, counting down.
TTCAGCAATCTAAATCTTTAGGCATTTTTAGGAATAGAAAGGTAATATATTAAAATACAAAAAAAAAGATAAATTACAAAAATGATAATTGAACAATTAAATTTTTCCTATTTATTAAAATATTTAATATATTTTCCCAACATTCATTTGGGTGTACAATTTGTTAGATTAGTTCCTGTTTTGGTTTTGGTACTGACTAATCTCATGTACATGCACAAATTTATTAGCATCCTGTAGACAATATTAATTTAAAAGACAGATCTGTGAAGGTGTGCTCATTTATGTTGAGCACTGTAATATGTGTTCCACAGAACAAATAAAAATCATACATGGTTTCTAAAGACATGAAGTTATATAAATTGCTTGTGGTCAAATCTAAAGAATCATTTAATGACAGGCTTCAAGAATGGCAGTCTGACCTGGAGGCTTTTATAATAACTAAGTGGCAAGTAGCATGCTTGAAAGCCTAAACTCAGACAATGAACACCCATTTGCCTCAGTACAAATGTTTGAGTATACAATATATCACTCTAGTTACATCACTTTAATCTGGAATTTCCCAAAAAGCAGTGCACATTTCAGAAGACAACTTTCTTTTATTGTATGTGAGAATGCACTTAAGGGTTGAATATTATAATTTGGAATAACTTAAGTTCAAGTTGAAGGTAAAGTAATTCCTCTTGACCCCAGGTAGTGCATATTTGTCTTTTGAATTTTAAATTAAACACCAAAGATTGTTGTTATATCCCTGTTTGCCTAAAGCTAAATGTTTAATAGCAGGTTTTTGGAAAACGTAAGAAAGTCATATAGTTTTAACAATGGATAAATAAGACCATTATGCCTTATGGACGTTTGGAGTCTAGATGGTGACTCCTTAATTGGTGGATATAGAAAGCATTGAAAGTTATTGTCTAAGTTGCTGTGAAAATGAAAATAAGTTTTCTGGATTAAATTCATCACAAAAAATATTGTCTTCATTTTAAATGATAAATTAATTAGAAAAATGTGTTTTGAATTTGTCCAAACTTATATATTTACAGTTTTACAAAAAACATTTTTAGTATCTCTGAGATGCATTTTATATTTCAAAAACATTTCATTTTTTACCTGTATTAATTAAAATAATAATACTATATGCCATGCGCCATAATAACTGAGAATTTTATTCAACGAGGGTTAAAAATAAACCCAAAATGTGAAAATCTGAAATATATGTCATTTTCATTATTAATTTAGGTCAGCAGCCAAATCCTCATTATTATTGATACTGCTCTTTCCACGGTGTGAAACTAATGCACTTCAAATGTGCTCTTCTGGATCTCTCAGGGCTCACGTAACTCAGAGCATCATGATCACGGATTCATCAAGTCCGGCGGAGTTTTATGAGGACAACGCTTCGCTGTTGTCCTTGGACTCGAGTGTTTTCTTCAGCGAGCCTGCGCTTCCGACTGACGATCCACTGGAGTTCTTCATTATAAATGTGGGAGGAAGCCGCTACATCCTCTCTCAGGAACTGTTGGCCTCTCATCCAGAAACTCGTCTAGGAAAACTGGCCCTTTCCAGTCGAGACTCTGCTTTGGATCTGTGCGACGATGCCGATTTCCTGGAAAACGAGTACTTTTTTGACCGCAACTCACAGACCTTTCAGTACATTATGAACTTTTACAAAACAGGCCACTTGCATGTGAGAGAGGAGTTGTGTGTGATCTCGTTCCTTCAGGAAATCGAGTACTGGGGCATCGATGAACTTCGTATTGACAGCTGTTGTCGGGACAAGTACTATCGCAGGAAGGAGATGAAGGAGTCTTTGGATATTCGCAAAGATGCTGACGTCATGGACAAGGAGGAGGAGGACTTTACTGGTGTTTTGTGCCAGGATTTACGCCAGCGTCTATGGGACATCATGGAGAACCCGGATTCCTCCAAGGCGGCCAAGACGTTTGGGACGCTCTCCATGTTTTTCGTGGTGGTGTCCATCGTGAACATGGCTTTGATCTCGCTGGACTTCTCTGTAATTGGTGCACCCATAATCTTGGACATTCTTGAGTACATTTGCATCATTTGGTTCACCGGAGAGCTGGTGCTCAGGTTCTTGTGTGTTAGAGATAAATGTAAGTTCAGCAGGAGCGTGGTGAATATCATTGACCTGCTGGCCATTCTGCCCTTCTATGTGACTCTGGCAGTGGAGAGCCTGCATGGAGAATCGACAGAGCTGGAAAACGTAGGACGGGTCGTTCAGGTGCTGCGGCTGATGAGGTCGCTGAGGATGCTGAAACTCGGACGACACTCCACAGGTGATAGACACACCGAGACTCATCATACGAAGTCTCTTACACTCAGAATATTATTTTCGCTTCTTGTTCAAACTACTTAATTAAAATAAGCTGAATCAACACAATCACTGGGAAAGATCCATACACACTCATTCACACACATGCACCATGACCAATTTAGCTTACCCAATTCTCCTTTACCACATGTCTTTGGACTTGTGGGGGAAACCGGAGCAGCCGGAGCAATCCCACATGAACACTAGGAGAACATGCAAACTTCACACAGAAATGAAAACTGACCCAGCCAAGGCTTAAACCAGCGACCTTCTTGCTGTGAGGCGATTGTGCTACCCACACATTGACTCCAATAAATGTACAAAATAATTTAAAATGTTAAAGGATTTTATTATTATGACCATTAAACGGTCCATTTTGCCTACATTGAGACATTTTTTTTTTCTGACAGACAAATTATAAATGAAATCAAATTATGTAACTGCATTCAAAGGATCCTACTGTCAACAGAAAATAACAACTATGTCACATGACCAGAAATCAGTTTATTAGGTTTTAAAGAAGCATTACTTAATAATCAGTGTTTAAAAGTAAACTGCATCTGCAATGATAATGTCACAGAAGAAATAAATGGTCTATATCACGTTTATAATTATTATTCTTTAGCTGGGAAAACAAACACGGACAGAAAATGAGAATCTGACACATTCAATTCAATTTAATTCAGCTTTATTTGTATAGCGCTTTTACAATGTAGATTGTGTCAAAGCGGCTTCACATAAATGGTCATAGTAACTGAATCAGGGTAGTTCAGTTTTTAGTGTTTAAGTTCAGTTCAGTTTAGCCCAGTTCAGTGTGGTTTAAAGTCATTACTGAGAGTCCAAACAATGAAGAGCAAATTCATCGATGCGTAGCTCTACTTACCCTGAACCGTGCAAGCCAGAGGCGACAGCAGAGAGGGGAAAAAACTTCACCAATAGCAGAGTGAAGAAAAAAAACCTTGAGAGAAACCAGACATATTGTGAAGATTGAAATTAGCAGTACTAAATAACAGCTTGGGATTATAATGAACCGAAAGTTATCATTAATTAGTTTTGATGCTAAAATATGCACATGTGATTGTTATTTTAATAGTTATGGTCCTTGTTTTTATATAGAAGGACACCATTGTGCGCAGTGAAGCTTTTACCCAAAAACTTTCAAAAACTCACTGTAAGCCATGCTTGTTTCTTTATATCAACAGTATAACAATATCAAAAAGTTTGAAAATTTATTAAAGCATTTACTTTGACAATAACGGTGGCATATAAAACATAAAAAGGAGTAAAACAGACTGAATATATTGGGATTTAAGTGTAACATTTCTACAGCATACTGTTCAGCAGTCCACCAGACGCATTTGGGCATTTTTCACTCCACACTGATGGGCTCTTAACCCTGCGAATGAAATAATTCATGAAGATCTCAGTCTATTTTTGGGGAAAGTGAGTCAATTTATTCATCCATTCATATTTTGATAGACTCCCAGAGAGACTTAGAGGAAGATCCGAAGACACACAAATAGTTACTGAGCACAGACTTGTGGCTTTGATCTAGCTTTTTGGTGGAAGGAAAAAATCTCTTTGTAAGATGCAGCCACAGAATCATGAATAATTAAAAAACATGATATGCGAGAGCTAAAAGAGAGGGGTACAGTTGAGGAATTTGGTAGGACAGGGGCTTATCATGCCAACTTCCATGTGGAAGTGTAATATAAGAAAAAACTTTTATAATCTTATGGAATGAGATTAATTCTAAACCTTTTTTTAAAAGCCACATTATAATTGTTTTTTTTTTTTTGCTTAATTTATAGTAAAAAATGCTGCTTTCCACACAATTTGTTCATGTTGTCCCAGCACAAATTGATTAAGTTAACGTAAATGTTTTTACAAATCAAAGTGGACTGAACATACAGCCCTAGCAGGCACAGGATGTCAACATGAAGTCAGATTGCTGTTGTACCATTTGTTTGGAAATGAAAATCGGGTTAACGTCCGAACCCAACATCAGGCCGTCCTCAATGTCCAAAGAGCCAACCTAAAATAAACCAAATATCATTAGTCCCTTTCACACAGGTATACTGGTAAATATCCAGAAAATTTCCGGAACGACTTTACCGGTAAATTCAAAACAGCGCTGTTCACACAAGCAAGGACGTTACGGTATTTTTTCCGAAAAAGACCGTTCACACATCCATTCAAAAATACAGATAAATTCTGACATCATTAACCAGAAATGAGCTCTAATCGGCTGCGCTTGTATTTGTAAACATTTTACTACATTGCAAACTCTGTGGATGGATAAGTATTGTGAAAATTATCTGACTAACATCTAGCAGCTAAATGTGTCTGGAAATATGTTCACAGGCTTTTATTCTCATAAACCGCACAGGCGTGAATGCGAGTGTTCTGATTGGCTAAAGGCACCTCACGGCAGCGCGTGATAGACGTGAATGTGCTCTTTCCGGCAATCTTCCTTCTGCGTTGAGACAGCGCAGCATCCCGGCAAATTACCGGTAATGTTACAGTGTTTCCTCTAGGATTTTTTCCAGCTGTGGCGGCAGGCCTTTTTTACACAGATCTACTAACTACCTGTAACGTTATATCAATGACAAATGTCGTGAGGGCAGTATAGAAGTCGAGATCCTATTTATGTAATAGCCTACAGCATGCGGATCTCTTTACTTGCGCGCCGATTTCCTCTGCTCGTGCACAAAACTTCTTGCACGCCCCCTCTAATATAAGCCGCTTCAAGAGCACGTAGATCTTCTTGTGCACTCTCAAATAAATGCTGCTGAAGTGCAAAAAGTGAAAACAGTCAGTCAGTCAGCATGTAACCTTAAAGGGTTAAACAAATGACGCTTAGCACTACTATGGTTACAGAAAAGTTTGCGCTGTTATAATTCACCTACCTTGTAATACAATTTGGTGTGATTATTACCTGCTATTAAATAATAAAGGGTTTTGAATGAGACGGTGTAATGTAGCCGTGGCGGGATGAATTTTGGCGTGGCGTCCCGCCATGGAAGAATGAATGTAGCGGAAACCATGTGTTACAACTTCTCTTTCCAGAAAATAGCCGGAACGAATTAACTGGTATTTTCAAAAAGGGCTTGTTCACACATACTGACCTTTCGGGTAAATTGCCAGTAATTTTCCGAAAAGGTCTGAATGTGTGAAAGGGGCTAAAGTCTAATGATGTTACAGCTTGACATTGTGTGGACGTTACCACTATGACGTCTATCAGACATTGGATTTTGGTTGCCGTACCTGACATAAATGTCAGTGTTTGACGTTAATATGACGTTGGTTTAAGATGTAAGCTAGATGTTGGATTTTGGTCACTTTCAAACACAACCTAAAAGCAAGCAAATATCAACGTCATTTGATGGGGTTATTGGACGTCAAAATAACGTTGTCCTCAGACACTGGCCAGAAATTGAGTTTTGGTCGCCTGATGTCATGACTTAAATCTAACCTAACATTAACGACTTATGAAAATGTGTGCCAGCATAAGTTGTCTCCAAAAATATAATTGTGTTGTTTCACCAAAATTTAAAAAAGCAGTTTGAACAAGCAGCAAATGTAATTTCTTTACATTTACATTTGTTACGTTCTAAAATAATCCGCAATAGGCAAAATCCGCGAAGTAGACAGCTTTATTTTTATTTTAAAACACCTCACTGCACAATTTATACACCTGTCTCAGACAGACATTATTATTTTCAAACTTTTCTCTCTTGTTTAAACACTCTCAAAGTGTAAAACTCTCAAAAAAAACTGAATAAAACGAAACCAAAGATCAAAACATGTGGTCATCGCTGTCCACAAAAGGTTCATAAAGCTTTTTAGCTTTTTGTGCGGATAATGTTGACATCCAGCGTTTTTTCCTGCAGTCACTGATCCCCAAAGCTAAAGCAGACTACATCCTTAAGGGGGTCACACACTGTATGCGCCAGCACATGAACGTTGGAAGTAAAACACACCTGGTGTCCACATTCGGATGTTATTTATAATGAAATTATTCAGATGGCTCTCTGTGGCAAGCAGAAATATGAGCAGTGTCCTGAGTCGTAGCTGGGCACCGCGGACAACCGCTGACTTGCGGCGCCAGTGTGTACCCAGAAACCTATGTTTACAATTCTAAAATACATGGCGCTGCATGGTGAGGCATTGCGCGCCGCACCTAGTGTGCGATCTCCTTTACAATGGTCTTGTTGTGGACAGTTACCACCCTTTTTGCATACTTGTTGAAACTTACACTGCTAGCCAGGGCCGGAGTGGGATCATAGTGAGGATCGAACTCAGATTGGCGGCATGATAACGCAACGTGCTAACCATTAGACCAAGATGGCGCTGGTAGGATGATGTGTTCTGGATATAAAATAAGTATTGCACTGTTATCTGCTGCTATTGATGTCTACTCTATTTTCCCCTTTTTAGATTTCTGATCAAGTTATGTCAGATTTATTAATGTAGTAAGTCATATGATTTTCATTGAGCATGTGTATTATTCATTAATATTAATTAATATTCACTAAGTTGCAGCTGTTTGGGGTGGAATGATAACTTAGTTACATCATCATTAACCTGCGGGCTGCATTTTGCTCACGGGGCTGCGAGAAAATAAATAAAAAGGGTGGGGCTGCGGCAAAATAATAAATAAAAATAGTGTGGCTATGGTCAAATAAATAAATAAATAAATAAGCAGCTAGGGACACCGGCCCTCGCGGCCAAAAAACGGACCGGCCCACTGGGAATTCTCCCGGTGCTCCCGATTAGCCAATCCGGGCCTGCTGCTAGCGATCGAAGATGTATGTTCATTTGGCAAGCTGAACGCATCCTGTACTGTACAGGAGACACGGAGAAGATTGATTGACAATGGTCTACAGCCAATCAGGATGCAGAACACAATGTGCTGTAAAAAAAGCATGTCAAATTGCACAAAAGAAAAATCTGTGAAGGCCACAAAAGGTGAACACTCAAAAACTTTTTTTTTTTTTGTTGCTTGTTCAAACTACTTTAAAATGAGCTGAAACAACAGAATACTTAATTATTTTAAGTTCAATCTACCAAAATTTGTCAAATCTGTAAAGGTAACCTAATTGATTTGTGTTGGGACAATAATCAATTGTATGGAGCCTTGCATTTTTTACAGTGTAGCAATCCAAACATTTTTCACAGAAATGCACAGTCATTACATTTAGAATTAAAACATTCTTAGCAGACAATATCGACTCTGTCTCAGGAAAAATATCTGAAGCAAACACCGACAGATAATCCACCAAGGGAACGGCAGAGCCTATTTTCATATCCGACACATTTTAATAAAAGGGCCTCTGATGTCTGCAGCATTCTCTATCTCTCTACCAAATGTGTTTGTTTTTTTCCACAGTAGTAGCTAATCTGATCAGAAGACGTAAACCAAATGAAAAAAGAAGCAAGCAGACGGTCCTCAAAACCGAATATGAGGACAAAACCTGTATGAATGGAAAGCTAATTCACTTGAACGTCAATCTTCTGAGTGTTCCCCAGTGCACTTTTATTTTCTCAAAATAGACATCTCTTTCTTAGCAGGCACTTATGTCGACTCCAGCTCCTCAGAAGTATTAATAACAAAAATACAGTTTCTACCTTGAAAGCTAAAAGTACATGCTTTGATATGCACAATAAGTAGGCTAGATGTCGACTTCGGTTGCTGGACTTATCTTTCTGCAAATGTATTCAGCACGGCGGCTAAAAAAAGGAATAAATAAAGCATTTCTCAGGAAGACGTGCCATTTTGGAGTGAGAAAGTGTAGCCGTCGTTCTCAGGTGTCTATTTTTAAAGGCTAGAAGGATTTCATTACCGCTGTTACTTCTTATTGACTGATCCTTCAGTGTAAGAATCACACACAGGCGGATTAAAACTGCTGTGGGATCTAACCTATATAAAACAGCACAATGTACAGCATGCATTCAAGTGATGCATGTTAGAGCTGTTGAATAGTGCTTCTGCACAATACCTAAAGCTGCACATTCAACCATTAACTTGTTTCCATATAAAAATCTGTTTCATCGATCACTAAAAGACTTCATGTACTGTCTGTAGAACATGTTGCACCCAAAATAAAATCATGTGGTCAATGATTTAAATTTTGTTCACAGTATCTTATGGGGGATGTAATCATTTGGCAAGCAAATTGACTAGTAGCAAATTGGGTCAAAAATATAATTCGTTTGAGCATCATGTTAAAAAATAAACACATTAGTAGCTTGCTCTTGTGATGTTAACCAAAATTACACTAATTATTTGAAAACGCCGTAGTGTTTCTCCTTCCCTAGTGATTTAAAAAATCTCTTTTTTGTGCCATTGTTTTAAGGTTAAAAGTAATTAAGCAATTAGGTTAATTACTTTTGGTACTCTCTGTTCTCTTGATGTGTGGCAATCATGATAAAATTACATTAAAATTTAATCTATTTATAAAGAAAAAGGGCATCTAATTCTGAATGAGTATTGAAAGCACAATGATGCACTTGCTGTGGACATAAATCATCCATTTATTATGCTCCTAAAGTTACTTTTTACAACATGTGCTCATTTATTTATCACAACAATTCATTCATTTGACTTCAGCACTTTATTAATCAGGGTTCGCCACAGCAAAATGAACCCCCAACTTATATGTTTTACACAGCTAATGCCCTTCTAGCTGCAACCCAGTACCGGGAAACACCCATACACTTTCACATTCACACATGTGCACTGCGGCCAATTTAGTTTAATCACCTATAGCACATCTCTTTGGACTGTGGGGGAAACCGGGGCACCCGGAGACAACCCCTCCCAACACGGGGAGAATCTGCAAACTCCACACAGAAACACCAACTGACCCAGCTGGGACTCGAACCAGCAACCTTCTTGCTGTGAGGTGACAGTTCTGACCACTAAGCCACTGTGCCGCCCTATTGCAACAATAATTATTAAAATAAGTTTAATGCATTTACTTTTGATGAATTTTATGTAACTATTTGACAGTACGGTGGCCGAGAGAGCTTAACGTGTTGTAGTTTTAAAACAACATGTGCGATTACAAAAAACGCCAGCAAATTGAGAAAAGATCTTCATCAGTTTGACAGCAAACGTACTGTAAATCAACGCAAATACAAAAAAACACACGCTGTTTTTTCACACAACGCAAGCAAATAATAAAATGTGCTGCATTTTCTCTCAACGTAAACATTTTACGTAACATTTTCTCAAAAAACAATGAAAATGTTTTAAGGAGGCCTTAAACGTGACGGACCCAGCTATTCAGATTATGGTTATTTAGGCTAATAAATACTAAAGACACTGGAAATAGGGATGTTAAAATAAATAAACAAAAAACTCACCTTTTAAAGATCACGTACAACTTCACCAAACAACAGTCACGGCACAGCGTTGTCCGTCACGTTTTTGGGTCCCCTTGAAGCATTTTTGTTGTGTTTTGTTCTTTGTGTGTTGTGAGAAAATGCAGTGCGTTTTCGTAAATTGTTTGCATTGTGAGAAAATGCAGCGCATTTGTTTTAATGTGTTTGCGTTGCGAGGATTTGCAGCACGTTTGCTGTCAAACAAATAAAATCTTTTTTTTAGTTTGCTGGTGTTTTTTTACACCGTTATTGCTAATGTTTTCTTAAATTGCAGCATGTTAAGCTCTCTCAGCAATCGTATGACAGCCCTTAATATAATTGTAAAAAGTTGTATAAGTCTAAAGGCCTGCTCTCTCGGCAATCGTATGACAGCCCTTAATATAATTGTAAAAAGTTGTATAAGTCTAGAGGCCTGCACACACTTGTATGATGTTTTTTCTTCTGGACACATCAGAAGACATTTTGAATAATGATGGTAGCTGAACAGTTTAGATTCCAATTGACTTCCATTGTACGGACAAAATTATAAAATGGAATTCAATTAAAGTGGATGGCCATCCAAGATACAGGTGACATTTTCTTTGGTAGAACATTTAAAAAAAGATTTAAAATTTTATACTGTGCTACTTGGTGATACATTGAAGTTAAAGGCTACCAGGACTAAAATACCTAAATACAGGGGGAAAAAAATACCATTGACTCCTGACCTGATGATACATGAGATTAAGTCCTTTAAAAAATAATATGGCCTTTAAAAAACAAAATTCCCTAATTTTTTCACAAAAAAAAAATAATAATAATAATTAAAAAATTCGATTGAGGATTTAAATGACCCCCACCCGCCCCACCAAAAATGCTTGGAGTTGAAGTGATTAATCTATAAAACCAGTATAAACTTAACATAATTATAATTAATTATAGGATAAAAAATGCTAAAGAAAAAAATAATTTTATTAACAATTTAAATTAAACAAGTTCTATAATTATATAGTTATTATAATTATATAATTGCAAACAAGATTTTCATAATAATGATATAAATTAATCCATTTTATACAATTTTAGTGAAGGTAAACTACAGTGAAAATAAACTCATAATGATTGTTAAAAAGGGTTTTTTTTTCAAGATGATTTATTGATTTATTAATTTTTAATGAACGTTTATTCAGAGGTTTATTCTTTTTTTATTTTTAGTTATATCAGTTTTCACATTACACTAGTGGGTTGCATTTATTGCTTTTGTTTGCGTGGGGTCACTGCATCTGGTAGATCAGTCTAGTGCAAGAGAGTTTTGTCAGTAGCTACGTTTCAATCCACCTATTTTTATGCACATTTTGGATATGCAGATAAAAATGGTTATTGGAAGCACCAAGATGCGCATAAATTATGAAAATGCACATAAATTATCGCATGCACATAACTAAGTATAATAAACTTTTTATTCCATAAGAAAAGATGCACATAAACTAGGTTGGAAACACTTACTGAACAAATTCCAGTATGCACATTAAAAAAAGTCATGTGATTTTGATATAAGAGATCATGTGATAATAAAAATGTGTGTGAATGGACAAACAGGAGGAATGAAATGTTGTTTTGGTCATTCTAAAATGCCTTAACTGTTTCAGTATTGGTGTTATTACCTCCAGAACTGTCAAATGTGTCTGTGCTTCGCGTCTGACACCGTCAAACGCCACCATGCGTTCACTGCATGTTGGCATCATCTTCTATGGCGCAAGTCATTTATTAAATAAGGAAAAGATTCATGCAGTTTCTCCTAAGCAGCAAATCACGTTTTTACTCTTGATATTTGGAGCCAGGTAATCAGGAAGTGACGATTTTGTTCTCGTTGTATAGAAACACTGCTTTATTCACACGTCTTTTATGCGATATTCCAGTTTTGTACATAAATTTAGTTTACATTTGTGGATGGAAACATAGCTCGTGTTGATATTTACCGTAATGAATGTCTTTGTTTTTGGGTCATGTCATTTATCTGAAAACAGTACCGTTGGGTACTAACATCAGATCGGTAACAGTTTATGTCATATGTGTGTCTTCTCCATTAATTGTCTTCTCCTTAACCCACCACGTGTTAGGGTGAAAACCGATTTTCATTCAAACAAATCAATGTAAACTTTACGCTCGAGTTAATCAATTAAAATGCATTTATCGTCCAGCCCAATTGAGATCAAACAAACTTGTCTGTGGAAGAAACTAAACATTATTTCCAGTGTCATAACTTTTAATCCACAGCCTCCTTTCACAGATATCCTAAGCATGTTCACATTGTGGATGTGTTTCTTGGACTCTCAATTATACGAATTACCAAAGACCACGGTTTCACCTAAACAATCTATCTACTGAAGAAATATTGTCACCTACACCTTGGATTGCTTGTATCTTAATGGATGAATATGCACATGATGATGCAGTTTTTCTATAATGGCTACTATATCTCTTCTTTATGTTGGTCATCAGGTCTCAAGTCTTTGGGCTTGACGATTGCCCAGTGCTATGAGGAAGTTGGTCTCTTGATGCTGTTCCTATCTGTGGGCATCTCCATCTTCGCCACTCTGGAATACGCTATTGAACATGACACGCCAGAAACCACCTTCACCAATGTCCCCAGTGCCTGGTGGTGGGCTACCACATCCATGACCACGGTAGGGTATGGAGACATCCGTCCAGACACGGCTGTTGGAAAGGTGATGGCCTTTATCTGCATCCTATCAGGGATCCTCATCCTGGCGCTGCCCATCGCCATCATCAATGACCGATTCTCCGCCTGCTACTTCACTCTTAAAATGAAGGAAGCTGCACTGAGGCATGGGGAGGTGCTGAAGAGACTGACCCGCAGCTCAGCCTCGGATATGTCGGCGATAGGGGTGAACCTGCGGGACGTCTATGCCAGAAGTGTGCTGGAGATGCTGCGGTTGCAGGGCAGAGAGCGAGCCAGCACACGCAGCAGTGCAGGAGATCTCTGGTGGTAACAGTAGGTCTGCAGCATGCTGGTGCAGAAAGAGATACTGAAGTTTTTTTTACAGACCACTCTCATATGACAAGGAATCAAAATGTGTTTGCTGAAATAGGAAATCATATCGCAACTTGCCTCAAACCATAATTAAAAAAAAAATTACTGCAAAAAACTCTGAAATGCTCATGTTTCTGGCGTCATGCCACTGATAATAATTCCTAACACTGTGTCCTAACTACATGCGATTCAATGCCGCAACATGCAATAATAGCAACTCAGGCTCATTGTGGATACATACCAAGGCCTAAATTGCTGTGAAACCACAAATATGTACTTGGGGCTACGTCAAGCTGCATTTTGTGTGTGAAACGAACGATATGGGGTGGTAGAAGTAGGCCTCCGTCGGTCAGTGTTGACCATGGATGACGTATCCTAGCTCTTATATTGAGGCATGACTGATTGTCTAAGACAGCGTCGTTGGTGGCTGAAGAGACCAATACGGGAGAGGCATTTTTTACCACAGCAGTCGCATTGATAGGTGGCTCCCTGGCTGACGCTCTGCACCTTTCGGTGAACTCGCTTGTCCTCTGACGCACGCATTGAACACTTACCTCCATATGGACTGCTTTTCTGGGGTTACCAGTTTGCTCAGTAGCTCGCCACGTACACCAATGGACTTGGGATGCATAGCGGAGTGGACCACAGCAGGGTTTGTGTGTTCAGGGTTTCAGAAACCAGGTTAAACAAAAGCAAAAAATATATACATATCAGGTTGAAAAGATGGTAAAATCACCAGGCCGCAATGGCTTTTCTTTTCTAGATTGCTTTTTAAACACTATTAGTTGGGTCAGTCCACAGAAAACTGATTGGTTAAAATGTACATTGCAGCCTCTGGTGGGTTTAAAAGAGAAGAGGATGCACAAATGGCAGGTATGAGAGAAATTTGAGATCATCAAAAATGTACACAGTGGATGGATTTACGAAAACATAAACTGCAAGCAGACGTAACTCTGGGTACATATTTCACGGTTCCCAGAAATCTAGACCTGGGTACTTATCCACAATAAGCCTGGGTTGAATAAAAGCTATCTTTTCCATGTAAAAGCAAGTTTTTTAACTAACTCTTTCTATTTTAGAAATGCATTTTCTATGCTGCTGGAATCCATCACATAGAACATTCATTCATTCATTTTCTTTTCGGCTTACTCCCTTTATTAATCTGGGGTCAACACAGCAGAATGAACCATCAACTTATCCAGCATATGTTTTACGCAGCGGATGCCCTTCCAGCCACAACCCATTACTGGGAAACACCCACACAATTATTTACACACACACACACAAACACAGACACACACACACTCTCTCACATACACTACGGTCAATTTTAGCATACCCAATTTACCTGTACCACATGTCTTTGGACTTGTGGGGGAAACCGGAGCACCCGGAGGAAACCCGCGCTAACATGGGTAGAACATGCAAACTCCACACAGAAATGGCAGGTGATCAGCGACCTTTTTGCTGTGAGGCAAACGTTCTACCCGCGTCACCCGCATAGAACATATGCCAGAGTAATTAGCTGTTTATTATATTTTTGCGACATCTCAGCTGAGCAGCAGCATAAACAACAATGGCAACAATTACCTCAGGAACAGATTATGTGCTTTATTCAGTGTTAAATGCTACAAATGTGAGTTTGAACACCATTTCACTTAACATTTATTGCCATGCAACTGAAAGCAGCAGCAGATAGTTCATCTCAGATCTTGGAAATAAACCTAACTAACAGAACTCCAGACTGCAAACCAACAAAGGCCACTCAGTAGCCTGTGTTCTAGGGATGCACTGAAATGAAAATTCATAGCCGAAACCGAAAACCGAAACTGCTCTTTTGGGCCATTTTCAGCATAAACGTTTCTGTGGCCGAATATTTGGTGCATGCCTACTATGTACTGTACTTTTAATTATGACAAAGAGGTTTACTGTATTAGCTAATAACTCTTACCATTTTGACTGCAGTGAAGTGAATGTTTCTGTCGTGGCGTGTTCGGTGTGTGTATAGTTAGGACACAGTGTAAAGCTCAAAGTATACTTGGGTTTTTATCTATTTAATCCACATCCCCTCTGTTTCTATTCAAACTGTGAAACAACTGTCAAATTCAGTGTTGACACCTTGTACACCAACAAAGTACAAAAACAGTTCAAAGCACATGTGCAAGCAGCACATTCACTGTTAAGCCTGAGGTATACTTTATTTATGTACGCCTAATTTGTGTATATACAGTTGTAAATTACCCTAACTTGCCTAGTTAGCTTATTTAACCTTGGTAATTTTTTAAATGTCACTTTAAGATGAATACTAGCATCTTGAAAAATATCTAGTAAAATATTATTTACTGTCATAATGACAAAGATAAAATAAATCAGTTATTAGAAATGAGTTATTTAAACTGATATGCTTAGAAATTAGTTGAAAAAAATCTTCTTTCCGTTAAACAGAAAATAGGGACAAAAATATACAGGGGGGCTAATAATTCAGTAATAATTCACATAAACTGTATATGCACACAGTCCAAACAAGCCTTTTAAAGTACATTTGACAGAAAGCATAAACACAGGTGTTTGCAACACGCACTAGAATAATTTATCCTCATCAAGTGTCTGTGTTTTCTATCTCTAAAAGTTACGATCAAAAAGAATGTGCTTTAACTCCTTTCAAGACCCCTGTATTTCATCAACCCAGACACGTCCAGTCACACAAATGCTTGACAACGCACATATTTTGTTTTTGTCATCTTCAGTAGTGTGTTGTTCTTCTAACTCCGAGCCAACAGACTAGATCAATGTTTTGAAGAACACCTTTTAGTAGAACTAAGCAGTCCAAAAACAATTTAAAGAACATGTGTGAGCTGCATGCCATGTTTATTGCAAAAACTGGACCGTTCACATATATAATGTACATACTATTTTAGGGATGAAATCTGCATAACATTTGCTGTATGCAAACTGACATGTAAGTGGAACAGGCAAAGTATAATCTGGGCTTTATGCACAAAATGCAATGTACACATGAGTAAAATCTTAAGTATACCTTGAGTTTAACTTTGCTGTTACAATCTAATGCAGCAGAATTGCAAAGTGGCTAAAACCGTATTAACATGAGCACAAACCTGCAGTTGGTGCTCATTATTGACCTTATTCTCCACAGAAGAGCGGGCGCTGCCATTTGAATCTTTTTGGCACGAGACTTCCGGTCTCATTCACTTCCATTCATTTTTAGACATTAAAAACTGTTCGTTTCGCTGTTTGTTGTTGCAAACTGATATTTCCTTGTTATATTATTCTACTTGGTCTGTATAGTCATGCAAACATTTGTTTGTAGAGCAAGTAGTTTGACCGTTTTTTGCCGTTTATTATACCTTGTCATTTCTCCCATAGGCGACTGAAACGGAAGTTCTAAGAAAATCGCGAAAACAGGCGCACTTCCGCATTTTAGAATAAGGTCAATACATGCAAATGGGGCATTTCTTTGCGATGTAACAGAAGAGGTGACGTCTGTACTATAATATACATCCAAGTGAACCAGATTAGTAAAAAAGAAGTAAAAATTGATTTGAATCTGAGCTTGCAAAAAAGAGGCAGGATTTAAGGAGACTAAGCTATTATCTGAAATAAATCATTAGAAATAAGCCATTTAACTGAAAAATCTGTTTGACAATCTGTTTTTTATATGAATAGTCAATAGATAAGTAAATTGTTTACTACAAGATCAGTCACATGCATCTAGAAAAATTATTTCGAAACAGTTGTAAAATGAGGTATTATTTTTTATTATAACGATTACAACTTGACTGTGGACCGCAGGGGGTACAATGTGTAAGGCTTAGGCTGCGTCCGAAACCGCATACTTCCATACTATATAGTACGCTGAAATCAGTATGTGAGCCGAGTAGTATGTAAGAATTCATAAGCTGCGTCCCAAATCGTATACTTATGCACTATTCTACGCCATTTTGTAGTATGAATAGTGTAAGTAGTGTGTTTACACTGAAAACTCTAAAAATAATAAGTACACTTTAATTACCCGGATGATGCACTCATTCAGCCGCTAAAATGAAGTGTGTAATGATGGACACTTCACGCACTCAACGAACGCAGGTTTGCTTACGTAGCGGAAGGGGCGGAGCTATCGGACGCACATGTTGAATAACTTTATTTATTTTGGATGGTGAAAGCAAAATTCTCCTACAAGAGTGATTATAGCGCCTCCTGATGGTCAATACGGCAGTACTTACGGCAGGTATTATTTGATAATTCAGTTGTTTATTTCACTGATTTGGCAACCGTCAAACGTCATCAGGAAAACGGTTTGAATTTCCGCTTAGTAAAAAAAACATTAGTGTGCCATTTGGGACAACACTACATACATATACTATCCTGTTGAGTGTGTAAGTGCATAAGTACATAGTGCATGAGTGCATAGTGTATAGTGTGCCATTTGGGACGCAGCTATAGAATTCGAAAAACAGTATGTGAGAAGTACCCGGATGATTTACTACTTCCGCCGAGATTCTGGAGTGTGCATCCCATGCATGCTGCACTATCCCATGATGCCCCGCGAGCAAATTCATGAATGGGAGTAAAGCAATCGTTGCAAATTACGCAGGTAGGTCACGTGACTATGTCAAAATGCCGGATGTAGTACGTCCGAATTCCATTCATACTTTTCACATTCATACTGTATAGAACGTACTTTTCTAACGGCCGAGTAGTACGTTTAAATTTAAAAGCAGTACCTACTGAGTAGTAGGCGGTTTCGGACGCAGCCTTACATTCACCAGCTACTTTATTAGGTACACCTGTCCAACTGCTTGTTAACGCAAATTTCTAATCAGTCAATCCCATGGCAGCAACTCAATGCATTTAGGCATGTAGACACGGTCAAGACGATCTGCTGCAGTTTAAACCGAGCATCAGAATGGGGAAGAAAATTGATTTAAGTGACTTTGAACGTGGCATGGTTGTTGGTGCCAGACGGGCTGCTCTGAGTATTTCAGAAACTGCTTATCTACTGGGATTTTCATGCACAACCATCTCTTGGGTTTACAGAAAATTGTCTGAAAACGAGAAAATATCCAGTGAGTGGCAGTTCTGTGGGCGCAAATGCCTTGTTGATGCCAGAGGTCAGAGGAGAATGGCCAGACTGGTTTAAGCTGATAAAAAGGTAACAGTAACTCAAATAACCACTCGTTACAACCGAGGTATGCAGAAGAGCTTCTCTGAATGCACAATACATTAAACCTTAAGGCAGATGGGTTACAGCAGCAGAAGACCACACCGGGTGCCACTCCTGTCAGCTGAGAACAGCAAACTGAAGCTACAATGACCACTACTCTACCACTATAATGTACACTACTATGACCACAGTGCACCCACTTCCAGCAGGTTAACACACCATGTCATAAAGGGTGAATCATCTCAGACTGGTTTCATTAAAATGACAATGAGTTCACTGTACTCAAATGGACTCCACAGTCACCAGAACTCAATCCAATAGAGCACCTTTGGGATGTGATGGAATGGAAGATATGTATCATGGATGTGCAGCCGACAAATCTGTTGCAGCTGCGTGATGCTATCATGTCAATATGGACCAAAATCTTTAAGGATTAGTTCTAGTACCTTGTTGAGTCTATGCCACAAAGTATTAAGGCAGTTCTGAAGGCAAAAGGGGTCCAACCTGGTTATAGTAAGGTGCACCTAATAAAGTGGCCAGTGAGTGTATTTTAAAAATGAAGTGTTGACTTGTGCACCTTTATTGGCAAAAATAGCAAAAATCTTTTTTTTTTCTTTTTTTTTCCGACAGGTATTTCAATTCAGGGTTTAACACTAAGGATTTTGTCTACTGGCCTGATTTTTACTTGCCCTGCCAAAATTTTCACTGGCCCCACAAAAAAAGTTAATTGCTATTTCTTAGCTACATAATAAATAATGTGTCAAAATAACAAAAGTGATTTTAGAATTTAAATATTAAAAAAAAAAAAAGCTAAATGTATATTGAGCAAAATTTAAAGTGTTATGGAAACAAAAATAGCTGTATCGAAATCGTGCAGGAATTTTTTTGCAAAACAAAAGGTGGCTGACTTGCCAAACTGAGGGCAAACTGTGCAAAACAACACTTTCGTTGTGTTGTACCCACATTAATGTCTGCTTTAAAATGACTTCACAGAGAAGATGACATTTAAAGGCTTAAAAGCACAAACTGATATCGATTCTAAGACTGTGTTTGCATAACTTAAGTGACAAGGCAGCACTGGCCTAATTGGGCCAGTAATCATCCTGTCTACTGTCTTGAGCATCTTACACGCTGACCCCAGGCGATGGGCCTGTCCTTATTGTTGAGCCCTGCTATCACTGCCATGGTGTACCCCTTTCTAAATTCATGCCGTTGGTTGAATCAGCATTGCAATGCGGCTCAAAAAGCCACTGTGTGTTTACACATTTTACTAATGACTTCAGACTGTCTCCGCTTATTAAGCTGGGATACACATCTGAAAAATTTTTCAAAATTGCCACAAATAATTTCTGTTCATCTTGTTATCATTTGTAATGCAACTATAGATTTTACTGTTCCATTTAAGACATGTAATAAAATCTATGCCCATTTTTCCATTTGGGTTGAGTTTTTAACAGATCTTTAGTCTTTAATTCTGAGCAACACTAATCCCTGTGTGTATTCCGGCAACTTGTTGATCCTTTTAAAATATCACAAATGGCCTGAAGATTACGATGACCTTGTAAGATTAACAGGTCTGCTCAAAGAAGCATGGCTTATTTGACATATTGTTTGGAAACAGTAGCAGCGAGACATTCAGAGCTTAAAAGCTTATAGAGAATCAGTCACTCCACTGGGCTCAGCTCAATGATTTGCACTGCAGGAAAATGTCAGTTTATGACCAGATATGATCATGGATAACAAGCTTAAAATGTCCGTTCAGTTAAATGTATCGTAACAAAATAAAAGGAAATAGTTTTCTTTACTTCCAAGCATCTTTTCCTGCTTTGTTTATAGTGAGACATATTAGTGGTTATCATCTTCTTAAGGCCTGGTTTCAATCTGTTATTATTCATTCATTGCTTTTCGGCTGAGTCCGTTAATATATCAAGGGTCGCCACAGCAGAATGAACCACAAACTTATCCAGCATATGTTTAACGCAGCGGATGCCCTTCCAGCTGCAGCGCAGTACTGGAAAACACCCATACACATTCATTCACACACATACACTATGACCAAATTAGATTATTCCATTCACTCATAGTGCATGTCTTCGGACTGTGAAGAAACACACGCAAACACGGGGAGAACATGCAAACATAAACACAGAAATGCCAACTGACTCAGCCGGGACTTGAACCAGCGACCTTCCTGCTGTGAGGCGACAGTGCTAACTACTGAGCAACCGTGTCGCCCATCTGTTATTAATGTTATTTTAATAATACTTTTACAAATGCTCTCTAGTGGCCGATATTCATTAAAATGTATGTATAATATACTAACCTACTCTACCAGCTCTAGCAATCACCCAGGACGTCCTAGTGATTACCCATGGCACCCTAGCAACCACATAGCAATGCTGTAGTTACCACTTAGTACACCCTATCAACACAACAATGCCCCTGCAACCACCCAGCTCAGTAACAACACAATAAGGCTCCACTAACTACTCAGTATATCTTAGAAACCACACAACAATGCCCTAGAAACCACCCATTACACCCTAGTAGCCACACAACAATGCCCTGTATAACACAATAACCATGTAACCATGCCCTAGTAACAGCATAGCAACTTCCTGCTGTCCCACTGTTCAATAAATATTAAACATTCCGGTCCCACTTCATATTAAGTGACCTTAACTAATATGTACCTATACACAGGAATTGATAGTTTGTTACAATGTACTTATTGTGTAAATACATGTATTTACTTTGTACTTATGCTTGATTCAATACATGTATGTAATTACATCTGTAATTATCTTTTGTAATTACATTGGTAAATACACTGTTTACCATCCCTTACACCTTAACCCACCCTTAAACCTACCCATACCACCAAAACTGTCCATAACCCAACTCAAAAGCACCACAAGTGTTCTCAAATACATTATAAACACAGTAAGTACATTGTATTTATTTTTTTGATGTAAGTACATAGTAGTTAAGGACACTTAATATAAAGTGGGACCAACATTCCTATTATTCATTCAAATTGATTATAAATAATATAAATTAGGCTCATGCTAGACATAGTAGTTATTATTACAACAATTAAAGTCTTGTTTCAGGTAAGGGTAAAACCAAAGATTGAAAAAGATATTTTAGACAACACACAATATTAACACATACAGTACACTACATATATTATTGTATAGTAATGCCAAGCATTCCCTACTCTGCCTTCTCTTAAAATTTTTAATGTGGGTAAATTATACATGGTTCACAACGAACATGCTTTTCAACTCAGCTAAAACATGGTAAAGATTAGCAAACCGTGTTAATTCATTAAAGGATACGTTATTCCCTCACAAAAGCTGTTTATTTAGTATAGCGACACCTCTCTTTCATTGACACCCATAAAAAACACTCTCTGGTCTCCTTTCCCATGTACTGGGTTTTTGCTAGAAAGGATACAGATGTAGCCAGAAGTAAACAACAATTATTAAATTATAAATATTCTATTTTATTCAGTTCGATTCATGTTTATTTATATAGCTATTTTCACAATGTGTCAAAGCAGCTTAACATAGTTCTAGTAAAGTAAAGATTTCAGAGTTCAGTTTAGTTTATGTCAGTGTGGTTTAAATTTCACTGCTGAAAGTCCAAACACTGTAGAGCAAATCCACCGAAGCGCAGCTCCACAAGTCCTGATCCAAGCAAGCCAGTGGCGAGGAAATAAAATAATAATAATTATAATAAATAAAATGTATTAAATTACCCATTAATAGTATTTTACTAACATTTAACCCAACTCTAAACCCAACCATCGCTAAAGCACTTTTAGACAACCCGGGCTCATTGTGGAAACGTAGTCCCGCGGACGTACGGCTGCAGTTTCTGTTTTTGCGAATCCGCGAGAGGCCGCTGTTGCGCGCTTTTTCGCACCTCGGACGCCTCTCGCGGGCGCGAACCGATGTTCTCGCGTGAACCCGCCGGAGGCCCCGTCCGACTGACCGGATGATTGACTGCGCGACCGGCCAATCGGCCGACTCGCCCTCCTCCTTCCCCGAACCCGACCAATTTTGCCGATCGACTCGAGCAACAGTTCACAAAAGAATAAAAGCCCGGATTTCGCCGCGTTCTCGCCCTGTCACTAAACTCGTTCACTTAATTTTTGGGATTCTGTTTTCGTCTTACCTGATTGCTGGAGCTGCCCTTCCCTGGACTCGAAACCGGTCGCCGCAGTCGACCCCTCTCCGCATCTCGAGCCTGCCGACGTTACACGCTGAGCTGAGTGGACAAACGGGTTGCAGCGGGGAAGCCCTCCACAAGGAGGTGAGGCAAGCGCGAAAGGAAACAGCGTCACACCGCCCCGCAGCGTTCGTTTGAAAAAAATTTACGCGGCCATGCGTACCCCCCGGGACGTATTCCGCTGTCTCCAGAAACGTCCGTGGGACTATGTTTTCAGAATGAGCTTGGGTTGCTTTTAGAGGTCAGAGGAGTGAGGTTTACCTGCACAGTATTTCACTAGCTGGCCTCTGCTACTCTCACCCCCTAAACCTCATTCCCATCCGGGTCACAGCACCAATGTAACCCACCAATCCTATTGCACCCAACCCGCTCCGAGCTGGGACCGAAGTGGCGACTTTCCGCATGGGAGTCAGTTGCTCGAACAAGGAGGCTAAAGACCATGGCCTCTTGCGTCTGTCACTAGAGCACCTTTAGAGGTCAGAGAAGTAGAGTTTACTTACACAGCATTTATAGCTGACTTATGCTACACTCACCCCTAAACCTCATTTCCATCCGGGTCACGGCACCAATGCAACCCACCAATATTATTGCACCCAACCTGCTCGGAGCTGGGATCGAACTGGTGACTATCATGAGAGTCAGTTGCTCTAACAAGGAGGTTGAAAACCATGACCTCTAGCATCTGTCGCTAGAGCACTTTTAGAGGTCAGAGGAATGAGCTTAACCTGCACAGCATTTCAATAGCTGGCCTGCGTACACTCACCCACTAAACCTCACTTCCATCTGGGTCACGGCACCAATGTAACCTGCAGATTCTATTACACCCAACCTGTTCGGACCTGGGATCGAATGAGCGATTCTTTGTATGGGAGTCAGATGCTCTAACAAGGGGTCTAAAGACCATGGCCTCTAGCATCTGTCGCTAGAGCAATGTAAGATGTCAAAGAATTGAGGTTTACCTACACAGCACTTCAATATCTGGGCTCTGTTACACGTATAGCAGTGACCTAGCAACTGATTTGAGAAAAATATGTAAAATTGTAGATTTAAATGAAGCAGAAAATCCTCTGTGTTTGTGAAAAAGACTTTACCAGTCTTGCTGTCCTAATAAATCCACTGAATCCAAGCTAAACGCTAAATCCACAGCCTGGAGATATGCGGGATTTGTGCTATTTCTATCTCTTGTGCCTTTTGAAAACTTTCCAAATGAACAAGAATACCTCCTCTCTCAATCCCCCAGCAAATATCAGACTGTGAATGTGAAGTCCTTAAATGGTGCTGTCGGTTCTCCTAACAGGCCCATTTATGGGGTACTGGCTGAAACTGCTGAGCGGTAAAGATGCTCAGATACCTTAAGGAAGCTCAAAAACAATCATTGACAGGACATTATGATTAGAGGAAGATTTAATAGGGAACAAAAACTCACTCTGTGTGCAAAGAATGGGTCCTATTGTCATTAGCAGTACTCTTTCATCTGGAAAAAGGAATGCAAAATTCTTTTCATCTGCAGGAATGCAAAAAATGTTAATAAACATAAATCCTTCTTTATTGATGCCCTAGATTTAAAAAAAAATGCTTGAATAGTCAATATGAGGAAACAAAACTAATTCATATGGCCCTATAAAATTTGTTTTATTTTTTACCTTTTTTCCAACCCAGGCTCATGCTGAAAATGTACCGCTATATACATTTCTGGAGAGGGCCAATATGTCCCAGGAGCTACGTTTTTTTTTTTTTTTTCAGTATTTGTTTTCGCGAATCCGCCAGATGCTGCTGTGTACGTTTTTTTAGATCTCAAATTTCTCTTGCGAGTGCCATTTGCACCTGCTGTTCTCAGGTAAATCCACCAGATGCTGCTGTCCCTGGCCCCTGTTCGACTGACCCAACCTTCTTACCTAAACATAACCCACAGTGTTTTGAAAAGTAATTCAGAAAAAGAAAATCCCTGGCAGCAGCCTTATTTTTACCACATTTTCAGGTTTTACCACATTCTCACCCTGTTATTTACTTGTTTATTTTATTTTTTGGCTTCTGTTTTTGTCCTACCCACTTTCTGGAACTGTTTTTCGCCGGACTCAAACCCTATTGTTGTGGCCAACTCAATGTCACAAGTATGCCGACGCATGCAGCGAGCTACCGAACAAACTGGTAACAGCGGGAAAGCCATCAATACAGAGGTAAGCAGTCAGCTGGTAAGCGCGGAAAGGTACAGCATTATATCGTCTCATAGCGTTTGCTTTAAATCAAAATGCTTCCATACATACTTCGAGCTACATAATTCGCAATCTCCAGAAATGTATGTAGAGCTACAGGCTATGAGCCTGTGCTGCTTTTTTGATTTTTCTAAACTTCACTTCAGTCCTTAAATAAAACTTTATGTTAGCTATTTTCTTAAAATAATACAACAATTTAATAACAATTTATCAATATTTCACAACTACATTATAAACATTACTTTTATTATAATATTTTCATTCAAGATTAATGGAAGAAAATGTATGATTTAAATTATTAATTTGTATTATTATAGGCATCACGTTGGCACAGTGGGTATCTTGTGTCGCCACAGCGGCAACTTATCCAGCAAATGTTTTACACAGCGGATGCCCTTTATTGGAATATCAAGCCAATTCCATGCGTGTTCAATAATTAAAGGTCTGCAGAGGGTTTTCTTCAATGGCAAAAATATTAGTAATTTATTAGATACAAATGAATAATTCGATGACAGAGCTCTGTGTTATCTTACCCCAATGCAATACAAGAATTACATTCAAGAGGTTCGCAACTAACATACATTTCCTGACTCCAGCATATATACACAACTGATATTAACAGGTGGAGTTTTTGGTGTATCGTCACTTATCAGTCATTCTGCAGTCCTTTGGCTCTTGTACCCCAGACATACTTCCTCCTTCTGCAACACTTCTCTGCATACCAGAATTGAACAATTACGTGCATCTTTAATATATTTCACAACTTCTACAAGCATCATGCTCCTTGTGACATGTCTTGTAAAAAGTATGCAGCACAGTAAAAAAGAGAAAGTGTGCCTGGTCAGTATATGGTATCATACAAAAGAAAAAGATTTATTATCGTTTGTTGGTCTAAACATTTTTCTAATAAAAAATTAAGACAAAAATAATATATAAAAATAAATTCCTTTTGTCCACACCTTCCACCTGCAACCTATCACTGGGAAACATCCATACACATTCATACACGACAGCCAATGTAGCTTACCCAATTCACCTATGCCACATGTGTTTGGAATTGTGGGGGAAACCAAATATCAATGTTATTTTGATATCCAATAACAACATCAAAGGACATTGATATTTGGTTGATTTTAGGTTGTGTTGGAAAGTCACCAAAATCCAATGTCGAGCCGACATCTTAAACCAACGTCATATGGACGTCAAATACTGACATTTATTCGTCAGGTATGGCAACCAAAATACAATGTCTGATAACGTCCACACAACATCAAGCTGTAACATTATTAGATGTTAATATTTGGTTGATTTTAGGTTGGACCTTGGACATTGTGTGTGTGTGTGTGTGTGTGTGTGTGTGTGTGTGTGTGTATGTGTGTGTTTGTGTGTGTGTGTGTGTGTGTGTGTGTGTGTGTGTGTGTGTGTGTGTGTGTGTGTGTGTGTGTGGGTAGGTGGGTGGGGGGATGTCAGTTTAGTTTGTCTTATTATTCATTCATTCATTCATTCATTTTCCCTCAGCTTAGTTCCCTTATTCATCCGGGGTCGCCACAGCGGAATGAGCCGCCAACTATTCCGGCATATGTTTCATGCAGCGATGTAGACTTTATATTTAAAATATTATTATTCACAGACCCCAGATCAAAGCAGAATATGATCATATGAACAGTCCTTTTATGCCAAATTCCATATCAATCTTTGTTACTTCTGGATTCAGCGATTCCCATCTGCATTTTCCACACTATGAAAAACACACAGCTCATTCTTCATTCTTAGTGATGCAACTACATTCACAAAACCCAACTGGATTTGATTTATCTGGGAGGAAAACAGCCTCTACATGCCCTGCTTGAGCTATATATAGGGTACATTTGAATGTGTTTGATCTCCAGATATGGGCTGTGTCTATTCCCTATGGTGACTGACGTTTCCCCAACCTGTCTTCCCAGCTCCAGAAATTCAGATGTGAGTCCTGGAGCCTGTGTGTAATTAGACCGCACTGTCTGTCCAATTGCATTTGTGAGTGTGTTTACAGGTCTGTGTGCATGCATGTGTATGTGAGCTGAAAGAAAAAAACGACCTAAGGCGAAGGCATTTGGAGTAATAATGCTTACAGTTACTATGGTTTGGAAAATAATCAGTTATGCATTCATGTTTTTTTATTATTATTATTAAAGATTGGAGTACAGTTTGCAAATAGAAGCAATAAGTGTATGGTAAATCACAGTGTTTTGCTAGATTTGCCAAAAAAGACTACAGTCCAGAAATAGAAATTAATAGAAACATCAAAATCAAAAGCTGATTATAGAGTAGGGGAGAGAGCTCAAATGCACTGCAATTTAAGAAAACACATGCAAATAGAAAAACAATAACAAACCGAAAAAGCCTTTTCGTTAGTTTGACAAAACACTTGGGGCATTATCATACACCCGGCGCTATGCAGCGCAAGACGCAATTGTTGCTAGTTTCATCTTGGCGCAAAAGTTGTTTTGACGTTTTGCGCCACACTTTTAAATAGCAAATGCATTTGCGCTCATATGTGCGTCCACAGGCGTTCTTGTCTAAAAAGGAGGTGTTTTGAGGTGCATTGCTGGCGCGGTGCTATTTTGAGAAACTATAATAGTCTGTTCTGTAGACCAGAACAAATCAGGTCTATTGTCCAGCGCAGAACGCGTTAGTGTTAATGCGCCTCGCTTACACACTGCCTAATACACACAAGATGCGCAAATATCTTTACATATATAAAAAATTATTAAATTATTAAGGATATATATATAGGATATAATAAGGATATATATATATGATATAAATAAAAAGGATTAAAATATTACAAAACATTACTTTCTAGCCTACATAAATATAAAAACCATACTTTCATGCCTTCTTCATCTCGGGGTTTTTTCAGTTTATTCGTGACAATTTGCTTTTGTATAATATTATTATTATTAGCAGTATTATTTTTTATATCCATATTTATATTTGTTTTATTAAAAACAAGCTTAGCTTTGCCCACCTGTCAGGTTTAAGACCATATAGGGCACAGAATGTGTATTAGGATAAAACTCAGTTTTTCGACCACACTTCGTTATTATTGTTCATTTATTTGTTTGCTGGAAATTAGAACTGAATTTAGAAACAGTTTAGAAACAAATCTTTGCGCTTAACAAACGAAATTAATTATTTATAGGCTAATTGATGTCTGTGCATACAAGGTTTCCCCCACGAGAGCGAAAGTGAAAGTAGATAATGAGAAGGCCTTATTTCTCATTCTCACGCTGTAGATGCTCTGTTAAACTGTTTTTTCTCTTGTAAATCGTTCAGTTTTTCCACATACAAAGTCCGCCATGTAAATAGCAAATGCGCTATGGCGCGACGCAACTGACTCTTAAAGGGAATGGGTAATTGGTTTATTCTTAAAACAAACCTATAACTCATTAAGACAATAAGCTCAACCCTTTTAGACCATGTGCTATGGCGCAAAACTGATTTTTCTGTCCTTATATTAGCAAAAGTGGATTCTTACATGGCCTTGATGCGTTTGCGCCCTGCGCTTTGCACTTTGCGAATGGATCATCAAAATAGAGCCCTTGCACTTAAAGGGCTCTATTTTAACAATCTGGGCGCAACGTCTAAAGCGAATAGCGCAAAAGCATTAAGATTGTGCCCGAATCGCTATTTGAAGGACATAAAAATACGCTTTGCGCCACAGCGCATGGTCTACAGGTTGTGCTTCTTTTCTTAATGATGGGTGTATTTTGAGCATAACATGCATTAAACCAATCAGTGTTTCATCTTCCATTCCCTTTAAAAGTCAGTTGCGTCGTGGCATGGCGCATTTGCTATTTACATGGCGGACTTTGTCAATGGAAAAATTTAATACTTCACTATTATATTTAAACTAAATATATTTAGTTAGGAAAATATTCAACCTTTTTTACATTTTTATTATTTGTTAAGCTTAAGAGATTTCTTTCAAAAGCATTTAAAAATTGTACTAATGATAAACTTTAATTGTGCACTTAAAGCCGTCAGTCATGAATGTCAGGTTTGTCCAAAAAAAAAAAAAAAAAAGAAATAAAAGAAGAAAACCTAATTTTTGTGTCACATGTGCTGCATCACAAAGATAGCTCTTCATGCACTATTTAAAACTAACTGAACTGTTTTGACACATTAAATATAAAGGAAAATCAGTGCTGAGGAAGGTAACATTGCCTCTGCTTTCTAAAAGCTGCTCTTTCAGTCACACTAGCTCCTTTATCTGGCTCTGCCACCTCAGAAAGCTCAGACTTCTGTTATTAAGAGAAGCTCCTTCTCAGACTGTTTTGACTGAGCACAGAATAATGTCTGGAACAACTGTCAGCAGGGTCTAGCAATTTTCGCATCACATCTTGGAAACACTATCCAAATCTCCATAGTACTGTCTGAAAAATCACCCCAAAGATTTTAGAAATAAACAAAGTTAGTACACTGCTAGAATTTACATTGCCTGAAAATAAGTGAACACAAGCATATGCAGATGGTTACCTGGGTGTTGATATGAAGTGCATTAATCCCTACACACTTTTTCAACAGTTATGGTATTTTTCCCATTCATTTTTCTGAAGTATTTTTAAACAATAATAATAAGAAAATGGGCGGCACATGGTAGCTTAGGGTTAGCACTGTCGCACAACAGCAAGAAGGTCAATGGTTCGAGTCCCAGCTGGGCCAGTTAGAATTTCTGTGTGGAGTTTGCATGTTCTCTCCGTGTTGGCATGGGTTTTCTACAGGTTTTTTTTTTTTTTTTGATAAGAAAACTATGGCAGACTTCCCCGTCTTTTGTTTTTCATTTGATCAGCAAACCACAGCCGTGGACAGCAAGAGAACGAGGTGTGTGTTTATCAATTAATTTTTATAATATCTGCTTATTTGCAGTTCTTTGATATAGTTAACCTTGTATCACCGGTATCTCAATGTCAAGGAGGAGCAGTGTGTAAGCGAGACGCACGCTGCGCCGGACTTTAGACCGGGTTTGTTCTGGTCTAAAGAAAAAACTATTACAGTTTCTCAAAATAGCAAGGCGCCAAATCACACCTGCTTTTTTAGACCAGAACGCCTATGGACGCACATATGAGAATGTAAATACATTTGCTATTTAAACACCTTGGCGCAAAATGTCAAAACGAATCTTGCGCCAAGCTGAAAGTAGCAAATAACAATTGCGTCACGCCTTGCGCCATATTAACCCTGTTTTAGCAAAGCTGTCAACGTTGATGTTTATTAGAAGTCTATTAAACACAAAATTGTTTGCTGGGATGGTTGGCAGATATTTTTTCTTACTGGTACAATAAAGTTAGCAACAGATCGTTTCTGCATTGTGAGATACGTTACCTAATTTAACAGATTATCGAAAAGAAAAAAGCAGAATGGAAACATCTTTATTGATTGTTGATTAATGTTTAGGTGTAAATTCAATTCAAAAAAGGAGGTGGAAAAAGACAAACAGAAAGACTTAAAGACTTAAAATAAAGAGACTAAATGGACGACAAAGTCATACGTACATCAGCGTACTCTGTAAAAAAAGATTTTTTCAGTTGAAGACTCGTTCATTCATTTTTCTTTGGCCTAGTCCCTTAATTCATTAGAGGTCGTCACAGTGGAATGAAATGCCAACTTATCCGCCATATGTTTTACACAGCAGATGCCCTTCCAGCTGCAACCCAGTACTGAGAAACAACCATACACACACATTCACTATGGCCAATTTAGTTTATTCAATTCACCTATAGCACATTTCTTTAAACTGTGGGGGAAACCGGTGCCAACATGGTAGAACATGCAAACTCCACACAGAAATGCCAACTGACCCAGCCGGGACTCAAACCAGCAACCTTCTCGCTGTGAGGCGACAGTGCTAACCACTGAGCCACTGTGTCTCCACTTAAAGACTCTTGGAGGTAAAACGTTTTAAATAATAAAATATTTGCTCAGATTTTTGACAAACAGATCTATAACATGAATTGACCAAAATAATCTAGTTCTTATTAATCTTTTTAAAGAATCTGTTTCATATTTTGGTCTGTAGCAACTTCTCAGTTAATGGTTGTAAAATCACCCGTTTACCTGATAAACAGGATATCCTTCTTCTATGAAGCCAAGGACACTGGTCAAGCTGTTCTCTTTCCCGGTGAGACCTGACAGTGGTGATGAAAAACGAGTGTTAAAATGACCCGTGAATTCAGGAGGCTTTTCTCAACTAGGTCAGAGCACCTAGGGAAGAGTAAGGGTTGTTCCAGAGAGATTATCATGAGCGTGAGCAGAACAAAGACTGCAAGAGACAGACTGTAAAGATTTGTACAATTACTCAATAATTTACTGGTGATACATGGTGTATATGTTTAATTTAAAACAATCCCATCTATACAAAAAGCTTGTTCGTACCATTACACATCTGTTCAGTTGGCTATAAGAAAAACTGGATTCTCAGAAGCATTTTTTTCTTCTATTTCCTGATGGAGTTTGTATTCTCTCTCAACTGTCCTATATAGAAATGTCACACATGGTAATATATGCAAATTAGACACATGAAGTAAAAAATATAAGCCCTCCTGCAAATTTTTTTGTTCCTTTTCAAATTTTCCATATGATGTTTAACAGAGCTAGGAATTTTTCACAGTATTTCCTATAATTTTTTTTTTTCTGGAAAAAGTCTTATTTGTTTTATTTTGGCTAGAATAAAAGCCGTTTTTAATCTTTTTAAAAAAACATTTTGAAGTATTTATGAATTTCCTAATTAACCTAGTTAAACCTTCAAACGTCACTTTAAGCTGAATACTAGTATCTTAAAAAATATCTAGTAAAATATAATTTACTCATGGCAATGATAAAATAAATCAGGTATTATAAATGAGTTATTAAAACTATTATGATTGGAAATGTGTTTAAAAAATCTTCTTTACTTTAAACTGAAATTGGGGTAAAATGTACTGTGAGGCTAATAATTCAGGAGGGCTACCAATTCTGACTTCAACTGTATATGTCATTATCACAAGGGAGATGCTTACAACGGAGTGCAGATCTAAATGCAAATTTATTATAAAGAAAATGGTCAGGCAGGCAATGATAACAATCTGGAGCAAACTGATGTATACAGGGAATCCAGAGTCGTGGTCAAATAACGGGCAAATGATCAGTATAGGCAGGAGGCAGACTACATAAACCAAACAAAGGTCTAACACGGCAAAACAAGGCAAGGAAAGGAAAACACGTTGTAATGTTAACTTGACAGGTACAACACTCAGCAACAATGTGTGTGTGTGTCTGTGTGCTGTCTTTATAGTCTTTAATCAGTCTATGAGCAGCTTCAGCTGTGAGTGTTTGCAATCAGACAGGATGAGAAACCGGTGTGTGTGCGCAGTGCATGACTGAATCTTGTAGTCCATATAATAATGATATAATTTTTAGTTCTATGTGATCTGTGCATTTACCAGTGATCTGCAGCTGCTCGATCGCTGGTGATCTTAAGTCATACAAGTTCATATTTGTTTTTTTAAAAATCTAAAATATGTCATATATTTAGAAATAATGGCTTTATATTTGAAAAAATGTCTGCTTACCTATTTTTTTTAAACAATTGGAATTACAAATATATCTTCACATTTATTAGATAGAAATATATATATATATATATATATATATATATATATATATATATATATATATATATATATATATATATATATATATATATATATATTGCCACAGATGAACATAAAAACTAACTAACATATATGTACATATTTAAAATTCCATATGTAGCATACATGACATTAATGGTTATTGGATAATCAGGTAATCAGTGGTTTTACCACAAATTGTAATCACATGTCATGATTAAGTCAAGCACAATACGATTCTGGATTAACATCTATGCTGATGCTGGAACATTATTTTTGTTGGAAAATGTAATCCAAACCTATTCCCTACTCCTAAACCCAACCATAACTGTACATTTTCCCAAAACTAGAGGGAGATAGTTAGATAACAATCATGTAGAAGTGCATAAACCTAACCGTGAGCCTAATCCTAACAAACCGTAAACGTATCCCTTATTCTGATTGGCTGATTGGAATGTTATTCCAGGATCAACATAGCTGTTAATCCAGGAACATGTCCTACTTGGTAAAATCAGGTTGGCAAGTGGTAATCAGTACCAAAACAATGCTTAGACTTGCACTAAACTGAAACTATACAATTTTTATAAGGGTGTCATGGTTTTTGTTTAAATATTTTTACAATACCATTTTTATATATGCATACAGTTGAAGTCAGAATTATTAGCACCCCTTTGTTTTTTTTCCTCAAATATTTCCCAAATGATGCTTAACAGAGCGAGGAAATTTTCACAGTATGTCTGAAAATATTTTTTCTTCTGGAGAAAGTCTTATTTGTTTTATTTCAGCTAGAATAAAAGCAGTTTTTAATTTTTTAAAAACCATTTTAATGTCAAAATTATTAGCCCTTGAAGGCTATTTTTTATTCCGATAGTCTATAGAACAAACCATCGACAATAACTTGCCTAATTACCCTAACCTGCCTAGTTACCCTGATTAACCTAGTTAAGCCTTTAAATGTGACTTTGGGCTGCATAGAAGTGTCTTGAAAAATATCTAGTCAAATATTATTTACAGTCATCATGGCAAAGATAAAATAAATCAGTTATTAGAAATGAGTTATAAAAACTATTATGTTTAGAAATGTGTTGAAAAAAATATTTTTGTTAAACAGAAATTGGGGAAAAAATAAACAAGGGGCAAATAATTTAGGGGGGCTAATAATTCTGAATTCAACTGTACATAAATAGTATGGTGAAGTCTGACCTCCTGGCTCTCATCTAAAAACCCTCTTTTGTCCAATTAACTGGCAACCTCTTAACATTTAGCAATCTAAAATGTAAACATAGCCAAATTGCATTCACTAATGGCTGAAGATCTTATTGTCATCGATTCGCCATGTTTGCACAATTGCCCCACTGATAATCCTTAACCATTGGAACTAAATGGGTTTCACTTAATTCAAGTTAAAGAAAACACAAACTGGGGCATCCAGGTAGAGTGGATTATCAGTTTTTTTTTTTACATGAAGCACAGTTTTGCATTGTTTTGTAATATTCATTGTGCACTTCTGCACCACAGTATTGTGCCCTTTGACTTTTTTAACACCAGCCTCCCTCTCCGATCTGAACAACCCCAGAGCGATGCAGTTGGACGCCCCCACGGTCTTCTTGAGCACGAGCAGCATTTTGTGCGTATTCAGGACGGCAGTGAGCAAAACACTATTACTTCAGGAATTTACATTTAAATGAATTCTATCTATCACTATCTGAGAGCATGCATGTGTTTTCTTAAATTTTAGCAGGTTAAGCGATAGATAGATAGATAGATAGATAGATAGATAGATAGATAGATAGATAGATAGATAGATAGATAGATAGATAGATAGATAGATAGATAGATAGATAGATAGATTGATTGATAGATAGATAGATAGATAGATAGATAGATAGATAGATAGATAGATAGATAGATAGATAGATAGATAGATAGATAGATGATAGATAGATAGATAGATAGATGGATAGATGGATAGATGGATAGATAGATAGATAGATAGATGATAGATAGATAGATAGATAGATAGATAGATAGATAGATAGATAGATAGATAGATAGATAGATAGATTGATAGATAGATAGATAGATAGATAGATAGATAGATAGATAGATAGATAGATAGATGATAGATAGATAGATAGATGATAGATAAATAGATAGATAGATAGATAGATAGATAGATAGATAGATAGATGGATAGATGGATAGATAGATAGATGATAGATAGATAGATAGATAGATAGATAGATAGATAGATAGATAGATAGATAGATAGATAGATAGATAGATAAATAGATAGATAGATAGATAGATAGATAGATAGATAGATAGATAGATAGATAGATAGATAGATAGATAGATAGATAGATAGATATACAGACAGACACAGACAGAAAGAAAGAAAGAAAGAAAGAAAGAAAGAAAGAAAGAAAGAAAGAAAGAAAGAAAGAAAGAAAGAAAGAATGCTAGACTTTTAATTTTTCCAATCCTACACCCTACCCAGCCGGCACACGACCGACCTTCAACGTTGAAATATGGTTGAAATAAGGTCAGATGTGTTTTGAACGTTGAAATAATGTTGATAGAACGTTTAATGTTGAACGGTTGAAAAACAGCCTGCATATGACAAGGCTTCAACGTTGAAATGTGGTTGAAAATAGGTCAGTAGTTGCTTTAATGTTGAAACAATGTTGAATGATAAATGGTTGAAAAAAGTTACAGAAATCCTTGTACAAATCAAAGTTGACATTTTTTTATCATGATCTGTATGTTGAATTAACGTCATGGCTTCACCCAATATTCAACATGTTTGGTTACCATGGTATCAGAGGACTCGGCGCACGCGGCCACGCGCAGCGCTTCACTTCACTTAATTACGACACCTGACCTGCAGTGCAGCAGAATTCAGAGGTAAGCGTGTTTTTAGATGCCTTAATGTTTTATTTACCCCCCGATTTTGTTTTACACACAGTGTATCTTAAATGTGACTTGGTGTAGTGTTTCGAATTTTGAAGCATTTAAAACTTTCCAGTTTGTTTTTAGTCTTGTTTGCGCTCCGGTGACGCAGCTAACCTCGAGGTAATGTCACATGTTTAACGTTAGTCTAAATGAGCGTTTTTATGGCAAATTCAAAGCGATAAACTCCAAACGCAGTTTAAAGTTACTGAGCAACGTTATAAAACAATATCCTTTTTATACGCTGTATTATTAGTGTTATTATTACAAAGTGAACTGCTGTCGTTTCACTGTTGTTGTTGTTTTTGCTTTTAGACATGTAACTTACTCCAGAGACGCACTAACTTGCACAGCATTGAATGGAAAAGGCTTTGTCCATGTAAGTTTACTTTACCTTTAACTAAGCTATCTGTTAAATCTTCTTGGTGCTTTGGTTGGTGATATTCTCTTTCTAATCTGTTTGTTTATTGATTGTTAGGCTATGTTGTGATATTATACTGTTATATTGATATTATTATTGTGAAATGATGTTGTGATGTTATACTATGTGACAGTATTGGGGAACAAATATGTATTTAGTGAGAAATTAATGCTTAAATTACACTTTGTATAGTAGCAGATAAAAGGTGTAATGGGTTTTAACTTTCTGAGTTTTCTGGAAGGTCCAGTTGAGGGGCATCAAGAACACGCAGATAGCCTATCTGTGTCAGCCTGGACAGACTGCAGTTCTGCTACTCCACGCCAAGGCTTTTGTATGGATGTCTTGACTGCTACTGTGTTCTCTAAAGGTATTACTGGAGCAAAACAACAGCACCTGTTACAGTGAAATTTGTATTCAAAAAAATAGTGATACATGTGTAACAGGTCCAGTACATTTGATGTCATTGAGAAGTTGTTTTTATTAAATGTCATTAAAACAAATAAATAAACATGCTATTTAAATAAATCTAAATATTAAAGATATTAAGATGACAAATGAAATGCATCATCTGTCTTGCGAAAAGGGTCTACTTAAGAATTCTGGTGTTTTCCAACTGAAAGGGATAGTTCACCCAAGAATGAAAATTTACTCACATTTTACTCCCCAAATGGTTTAAAACCATTATGAGTTTATTTTGTTGAACACAAAAGAGGCTATTCTGAAAAAAAAAACTAAAAACCTGTAAACATTGACCTCCATAGTAGAAAAAAATACTATAGAAGTCAATGGTTAAATAGATTTGCAGCTTTCTTCAAAATATCTTTTGTGTTCAATGTGGTCAGTAAATGACGACAGAATACAAATTTTGAACTATCCCTTTTATTCTCTGTCCTACATGCAGACTTTTGCAGAAGTGCTACTCCTTCTAGAGTTTTTCTCAACCATGTCTAAAAAGCTTTAAACAGCTTTTACAGTACATGTAATGGTTTACAACAACTTATAATTATTAGATGTGTTGAATGTTTCATGATTCTTTACTGCAGCCTTGGTTAAAAAAAAAAAAAAAAGCAATTTTTTCGAGAATCTGAAATTTGAATTCTAGAATTGCTGGCACCAGTAGTGGCGAAGGGCTTCCTGACGACATCACACCTAATTCTTCACTTCTCTTAGTTAGGAATATTCAGATGGATGAGTCAAAATTATTGAGTGTGGCGATATTATTGGACAAATTTGGATTCAATAAAAAATAAATATTTGAATTTCACTTTGTATAATAGCTAATACCAACTTAATTGTAACCTCGTATTTCATTTATTGCAGGTTTTCTGGAAGCTCTATTTGAGGGCATCAAGGACATAGTGATGGCCTAAACCAGTGTCAGCCTAGACAGACAGACATCTATTGCAGTTCTGCTACACAAGACCAAACTCTCTGCTTTTGTATGGATGTCTGACTAGTACGGTGTTCTCTAAAGGTATAACTGGAGCAAAACAATAGCATCCGTTACAGTGAAATTTGTGTTCATAAAAGATAGTAATATGTGTAACAGGTCCAGTACATTTGTCATAAAGGTTAAATCACAGTAAGTACTGTAAAAATAACTTGTTTGCTTTCGCCACAACAGGTCATGGTGTGTGCATACTGCTCGTAGTAAACACACACGCTGATCTGATGCGGGAGAGATATACGCAAACACGTTTGTATTTACTGTTTTGTTTTGCCTCACTAAAGTGTTGTTGGAGCTTGGTATGTTCACAGTTGAAATCACTGAAGTCACATGGAACGTTTTGACAATGTGTTTTTTACCTTATCTTGACAATAACCATCTTGGGACCATTGCTGTCTGTAGAGGATGAGGAGCATTTAATCTAAAATATTTTAGTTTGTGTTCTGAAGATTAACAGGTCTCTGGGATGACACAAGTAATTAATAACAGAACCTATATGAACACTTAATGTGACATGTAATAATGAAATAGTGGTCCTACATTCACAAATGTGAGCCATTATTATAAGACCCATGTGAACATGCAATTTTTATGATACTAATAATAATAATGGAATAACAAATTGCTTTTAGTGTTGTGTTTGTGAGAGAGAATCTAACCATATATTCTACACATTTTCTTGATGATTTACTGAAATATTTGTCTATGTTCCACTGTCACAGGTGCTCAGTTTTGCTGCAGTAATGCTAAACACAATAGATGTACTTTATACAAAAAGAAAAAAAAAAACTAAATATTTAGCATGCAGACCTGCAAAGTGAAGGAGTAATGTCAGGTTTAGATTATAGCATGAGTTTTCACTATTGTGAAAGTGAAGCCATTCATTCACAATGAATTGGAATAGCAAACCTCATTATTGATTTTGTAGGAAACTCACCTGGTGTTTGAGAAATAAATATGTATTTAAGTGCTAGACTGATATAGATGTTTTAGTGTTTTACACTTGATTCTTTGTCCCCAGTGCCATCTTTTACCTCAAGTGTTTCTCTCAACCTATAAAACCTCAAACAGATGTAATGTATTTCACTTGTGATTCTTAGTTGTGAGTGATGTTTTTTATTTTATTTTTTTACTGCATCCACTTTAAAAATGGGTATTTTGTAAACTTTGTAAACAGAATTGAAGCGTAGTTTAGTTACTTAATTTAATTTAGTTAGTATCTGTCTTTCTGAAGACGGTAACACTTTACAATAAGGTTGTATTAGTAAGTGTTAATGTATTTACTAACATGAATAAAGAACAATGAAGCATCTTTCATATAAAGAAAGTACAGTTCATGTCAGCTCAGTGCATTAATGTTAACAAGCATACATTTTGATTTTAATAGCATCGGGACATATTTCAATTAATTAAATGATTAATAAATGCTGTACAAGTATTTGTTCTTTGTTCATGTTAGTAAACATTAACTTTAATTCATGAAACCTAATTAAAAAGTGACTATTTAATTGTATGCCTTTTTTCTGTATTTGAGTGTACAGCATGTATAGTAATCTGCATGGTTTTAATGAACTATGTATGCTGTAAATGTTGCTGTATATTTAGAATAATTGAAATAATGAGGTGTGTATTAAATAAATTGATACACAGACTAAGTTGTGTATTTGTGTCGTGTATTTTTTATTAGTAAAAATTTGTTTGCTATATTTATGGACTTTGCGTTGTATGTAATTTCTATTTAACTTCCGTTGAAATGTATGACGGTGAAACAACGTCACGGTATCAACGTTGATCCAATTTGCAAAATCGAAAGGTAATTCAACGTTGATCCAACGTCTACAAAACGACCACAATTCACCCATGAAGAAGGTAAGAGGTGAAACAACGTTGTGATTTCAACGGTGAATCACCGGTGGTGGTCCGACGGTGAAACAACGTCACAATATAAACGTTGATCCAATTTGCAAAATCGAAAGGTAATTCAACGTTGATCCAACCATAGACCTGACGTTGATTCAACGTTGAATCACCGTTGAAATGCCGGCTGGGTATGCTTCTCTTTATGCTATCCAACACCTGAGCATAAACTTAGAAACAGTGTTGCGGCAGAGCATCAGCAGCAAAGTCAAAATGGAGGCCAGGTGAAGGCCTTAAAGTAAATAAGTGAAGTGAAGAGCGCGCTGAGGGCGAGAACGCCCAAGGCAGACGTGCAAACAAATTACAGCTGGGACACATGAGTAGGACAAGGCCACTGGATACCAAAAGACGTGCTTAATATAGCAGTATGAAACATCTTGAATATCCAAGCGTTTGATTCTGCCGAGAACAAGTAATTGTGCAATGACCTTAAAACATGCAAAGTGAAAAATTCAGGCTACAGATCTGCTCCCATTCAGCTTTTTCACTCAACAAGCTGGTCTTTTGGCCTTGGGATAATTTTACTGATAGTTGGGTTGTATAACTCATCTAATTTTTAACTGTATAGTGAAAAAAAAAAATCAGTTCCTTTGATTAAATAATGATCGCCTGAGCACAAGCCTTTGATCCCAGACTTCAAACATTTGGTTTTTAAAGAGTCGGTCCTTAAGGAAAACTCACTTCTGGACGTAGATTTACAGAAGCACACTTGCTCAGGGACAGTTTCCAGAGCATGAAATTGGTAAAATGGCTTCATGTTTTCATATTTTAAACAGTCAGTGTACCACAGACAGCTAAAATTGGACTCCTGCCTGTAGGGTGAGTGGGAGGAAGCTTTATGCATCTAAAGTCAACCTGTTAGTGCTTAATGGTCGCCCCTGTTTTATGACAGGACCAATAAACCCAGTTAGTGCATCAACTGTCCTTGCCCAATTCAATTCCATCTAATGATTTCCGTAGGGCCGGTAACTGGGAACAAGTAACTGGGGTGATTATCTGTTAAGCTGCACAAGCATATCTTCAGCAGTAATATACTACTTTAACGCAGTGACGCGAAGCCCTTCAGCAGGAGCTGCAGGGTGAGAGCATGTTTCAACTTAGCAACTCTTTGGTCCTTTTGCAGACCTGAGATGGTGCTGTTATCTACAGCACTTCCTGCAATGGATCAAACATTAGTGCTACTTATGTAGCTCAAGAGAAGATCGGATGATATTTTTTCTCTTTTCTATGTCAGTGGGAGGAATATGTTTCCCATATTCGAAGCAGAACTGTGTCAGAAAGCATTCGATTGTATGCCAAAAGACTTGAAATTTCATTTTATTTCTGGTGTCTAAATGTCAGTCTGCTGTCATACTCAGAGAGCAAAGGATGGCATGTAAGCTGAGATGAAATGTTCAGCATTTTGAAATGACAGAGTAAACACAAGCGTATACACGACAATGATGTACTAAAAACTGGAAAGTTTTTCCTTTGAGGTTTTAGAAAGTTTTGTGTGCAGATGACAATGCTGTCAAAACTATCTCTGTTCAACACATCTGCTATAACAACTAAGAATACTGTATATCTGAGTAGTAAATCTACACTTGGGATTCATAAACACAGTATCAAAAGAAGCACAAACATTGAGGCCTGCATTCGAAAACTATATTTACATAGTTTATATGGTATAACAGTATTTAATTAGAAAATTTGAACAGATAATACATAGAGATAATAACAGTTCCCCTTCGGTTGGGGAACTTCAGTGCCATGAATGGGAGGATTCGGATCAGAAGCCGCTTATCTGGAGAGTATTGAACGGGCCAATGAATGAAATTAATTGGCAGCGTAAGCTTGCGCAGGTGTGCGACATCTGCAATTATCTCAGCATATAAGCACACCTGAAGCCAGCAGACGCCATCCTTTTCGCTTCAGATCCTTTCTGAGTGAGTCGATGAGGGTTCCTCTTGCTGATCAGCACTTCAGAGCGAACGAGTGTGTCTCCCGGTCCAGAGTGGGTCTTCGCGGTGGCAGACGGTCGAGCTGGGTTACTCCCTTGCCTGCGGTTCTTTGGGTCCGGTCCTCCAGAGCGGTGCGTATAGTTGCAACTTTCCTAAAAGAGCAACACAGTCGTGCAGCACGTCCTTTTCAGGATGGCGCTCCGACTGTGCGTTTCTGGATGCGGGGGTTTCCTGTCTCCGGATGATGGACACGATCACTGCATTGCATGTTTGGGGGTCCAGCATGTTAATGCGGTGCTCGCGGGCGGTTCATGTCGTCATTGCGATGCCATGACCGTTGCACAGCTAAGATCGCGGCTAACTTTCGCAAGAGAGCGAGCCACCCCAGTTGCCTCCTGTTCTAAAAAAGCAGCGGGCGCTCGGGCAGATCTGAGGGTTTCAGCGGGAGCTAATCCGCCGCCCACGGGCTCGCGGACCTCTCGCTCCTCACGGCGCTCCATCCAAGCTTCGGGTGGTGAGAGTGATCCGTCTAACCAGATGGTAGCTCTCACACTCGCTGACACCGGAGATCAGATGTCCTCCGCGGCATCGGAGGGTGGGCTTTCACTGTCCGACGAAGATCCGGACCCGCTCGCCCCCTCCGGGCAGGTGAGCGCTGTCAAATCGGATCCTGAAGCGGACATGTTAGCCGTGCTTTCCCGGGCTGCTTCGGCCGTGGGGTTGGAGATGGTTTATCCCCCAGCTCCGCGGCCGGACCGACTAGATGGGTGCTACGTAGAGGACCAGAAGGCGAAGCCTTCGAAGCCTCTCGTCCCCTTCTTCCCGGAAGTGCACAGTAGGCTCACGCAGTCCTGGAGGGCACCTTTCTCTGCCCGTGCTGCGTGTGCCTCCGCCCTCACCGCCCTTGACGGTGGAGCTGCCAGGGGGTATGAGGCGATCCCGTCAGTGGAGCGCGCTATCGCGGTCAATCTTTGTCCGCGCGGCGCCTCTACGTGGCGGGGTTTGCCCCGCCTCCCGTCCAAAGCCTGTAGGTTGTCTGCCTCCCTCGGAGCCAGAGCTTATAAGGCTGCGGGCCAGGC
The DNA here is from genome assembly GCF_052040795.2 of Danio rerio. Lineage (NCBI taxonomy): Eukaryota > Metazoa > Chordata > Actinopteri > Cypriniformes > Danionidae > Danio > Danio rerio. Next base: position 46,654,230 of record NC_141036.1, on the reverse strand, counting down.
TGCTTCTGCTTTGCACGCGATGGCCACCTACCAGCGCTACCAAGCGCAGGCGCTGGCCGAGCTGCACGAGGGCGGGTCCAACCCAAGCTTATTACATGAGCTGCGCACCGCGACCGACTATGCTCTTCGGACTACTAAGTCCGCCGCGTGTGCGCTGGGGAGGACGATGTCCACACTTGTGGTTCAGGAACGCCACCTCTGGCTAAACCTGGCCGATATGCGCGACGTTGACAAAGTTCGCTTTCTTGACTCGCCCATATCCCAGGCTGGCCTGTTCGGCGACACCGTCGGTGAATTCACCCAGGAATTCAAGGCGGTGAAAGAGCAGTCGGATGCGATGGGCAATGTCATCTATCGGCGTGGCCGTAAGCCCGCTCCGCCCGCCGAGCCATCCACCTCCGCTGTTCCTCGCCGAGGGCGCCCGTCAACGAGTGCTGCCCCGCCCCCGCCTGCGCCTCCAGCCAAGCGGGCGCGGCGTTCACCTCGAAAGCAGGCAGCCCCTCCTGCCCAGGGCGCCGTTAAGTCCGGTAAACGGACCGCGAAGCGTCCCTGAGACAGGCCATCCGGAGAAGAGGAAACTTGCTCTTTCCCCGCTGGAGGGCGGGGCCCCGATAACAACGGTACTTTTCAGTGCCACCAAAACATCAGTAAAAGAGCACTTTTTCCCTTCCCCGGATGTGACTGCACGAGTTCTGCCAGTCCGGGACGCGCTGCCTTCCGGCTCGCAGACTCTACGTGCTTCGCCAGTGGCTCACGAGCGCTGGGGGGACGGTCTCCCTTCCCTCAGCCCTCCAGCCCCCTCTCCGGAGTCAGGGTGCGGAGCCAGAGCGAATCGCTCTCCTCCAGCTTTTCCGCGGGACCCTCGTGCTTCCCGGATCAGCACACCCACTCCGCGCTGCCCCACCGCTGGTACGTCAGCGATTGTAGCGATGACTCCATTAGCGAGGGCTCTGCCTGCCTGGTTAGCGCGGGCCAGCCCCTCGCGGTGGCTCATATGCACAATCAGACTCGGTTACGCGATTCAGTTCGCGAAACGGCCCCCCAAGTTTACGGGCGTGTATTTCTCCAGGGTCAACCCCCTGTCCGCCCCTGTCTTGCGAGAGGAGATTGCTGCCCTCCTGGCGAAGGGTGCAATCGAGCCGGTTCCTCCAGCCGAGATGGAGAGTGGGTTTTACAGCCCATACTTCATCGTACCCAAAAAGAGCGGTGGGTCACGGCCAATCCTAGATCTGCACGTTTTGAACCGCTGTCTGCACAAGCTGCCGTTCAGAATGCTCACGCAGAGGCGCATTCTCCAATGCGTTCGTCCTCGGGATTGGTTTGCAGCCATAGACCTGAAGGACGCGTATTTCCATGTCTCCATTCTTCCACGCCACCGCCAATTTCTGCGGTTTGCGTTCGAGGGTCGAGCGTGGCAGTACAAGGTCCTCCCCTTCGGGCTCTCTCTGTCTCCGCGGGTCTTCACCAAACTCGCGGAGGGTGCCCTAGCGCCCCTTCGGCTCGCGGGCATTCGCATACTCGGTTATCTCGACGACTGGCTGATTTTAGCCCACTCGCGGGAGCAATTGATTATGCACAGGGACGAGGTGCTTCGGCATCTCCGCCTACTGGGGCTTCAGGTCAACCGAGAAAAGAGCAAACTCGCCCCCGTGCAGAGGATTTCTTTTCTCGGGATGGAGCTGGACTCGATCACCATGGTAGCGCACCTCTCCGAGGAACGCGCTCGCCTGTTGCTGAACTGTCTGAGGGAGCTCGACAGCAAACTAGTGGTCCCACTGAAGTTCTTTCAGAGGCTCCTGGGGCATATGGCATCCGCAGCCGCCGTCACGCCGCTCGGGTTGCTCCATATGAGACCACTTCAGCACTGGCTTCACGATCGGGTCCCCAGACGCGCATGGCACGCGGGCACACACCGGGTCTCGGTTACTGCGCTGTGTCGCCGCGCCCTCAGCCCTTGGAACGACCCCTCGTTCCTACAGGCCGGTGTGCCTCTAGGACAGGCGTCCAGCCATGTTGTTGTTTCAACAGACGCTTCCAACACGGGTTGGGGGGCCGTGTGTCGCGGGCATGCGGCTGCGGGCCTCTGGAAGGGTGCCCAGCTGCATTGGCGTATCAATCGCCTAGAGCTGTTGGCAGTGTTCCTCGCTCTCCACCGCTTTTTACCGGTGCTGGAGCGGCAACACGTGCTGGTCAGGACGGACAGTACGGCGGCGGCGGCGTATATCAACCGCATGGGGGGTATGCGCTCTCGCCGCATGTCTCAGCTCGCCCGCCGTCTGCTCCTCTGGAGTCACCCGCGGCTGAAATCGCTGCGCGCCATTCACGTCCCAGGCACGCTCAATCGTGCAGCCGATGCGCTCTCACGACAGCTGTTACGCCCTGGAGAATGGAGACTCCACCCCGAGTCTGTTCAGCTGATATGGGCGTGATTCGGGGAGGCCCACATCGATCTGTTTGCTTCCCCCGAGAACGCTCACTGCCAGTTGTTTTTTTCCCTGACCGAGGGCTCTCTCGGCACGGATGCACTGGCCCACAGCTGGCCTCGGGGCATGCGCAAGTATGCGTTTCCCCCAGTGAGCCTGCTCGCGCAGTTTCTGTGCAAGGTCAGGGAGGACGAGGAACAGGTTCTGCTAGTTGCGCCCCTTTGGCCCAACCGGACCTGGATATCAGAGCTCTCACTCCTCGCGACGGCCCTCCCCTGGCGGATCCCTTTGAGAGAGGACCTACTCTCTCAGGGACAGGGCACCATCTGGCACCCTCGCCCCGATCTTTGGAACCTCCACGTGTGGTCCCTAGACGCGAGGAAGACTTGGGTAACCTACCGACTGCGGTGGTTAATACCATCACTCAGGCTAGAGCCCCCTCCACGAGGCGCGCCTACGCCCTGAAGTGGAGTCTATTCACTGAATGGTGCGTCTCTCGCAGAGAAGACCCCCGAAATTGCCAGATTAGTGTTGTGCTCTCTTTCCTTCAAGAGAAGTTGGACAGCAGGCTGTCGCCCTCCACTCTCAAGGTTTACGTGGCCGCCATCTCCGCTTATCATAGCGCGGTAGCTGGCGGCACCGTGGGAAAGCATAACCTGGTCATCCAGTTCCTTAGGGGTGCTAGGCGAATTAATCCATCTCGCCCCCCTCTCATGCCCTCTTGGGATCTCGCCCTCGTTCTCACGAGTCTGCGATCCGATCCCTTTGAGCCACTCGAATCAGTATCTCTAAGATTTCTGTCCCTGAAGACAGCTCTGCTGGTTGCGTTGGCCTCCATCAAGAGGGTCGGGGACCTGGAGGCATTTTCGGTCAGTGACTCGTGCCTGGAATTCGGGCCGGATTACTCTCACGTTATCCTGAGACCCCGCCCCGGTTATGTGCCCAAGGTTCCTACCACCCCCTTTAGAGATCAGGTAGTGAACCTGCAAGCGCTGCCCCCGGAGGAGGCAGACCCAGCCCTTTCTTTACTTTGTCCAGTTCGCGCTCTGCGCATTTATGTGGACCGTACTCAGAATTTTAGATCATCTGAGCAGCTCTTTGTCTGTTATGGCGGTCGGCAGCAGGGAAGTGCCGTATCGAAACAAAGATTATCCCACTGGATTGTGGATGCCATTTCACTCGCTTATTCGAGTCGAGGTCAGCCGTGTCCCCCGGGAGTACGTGCACACTCCACTCGGAGCGTTGCATCCTCTTGGGCGCGTGCACGCGGCGCCTCTCTAACAGACATCTGTAGAGCTGCGGGCTGGGCGACACCCAACACATTTGCAAGGTTTTACAATCTGCGAGTGGAGCCGGTTTCCTCAAGGGTATTAGGTAACCCTTTGGTGATTGAGGAGACAACTCGGTAGGGTGTTGAAACACGCTTGCTGCGCCATTCTCCCTAACACGGAGGTACGTGCGCCTTTTTTATCTGTCAGTAAAGTTCCCCGTCAGGTGAGCCCTGCAGATTCCTCCGTGGCCCCCAGCACTGACTCAGCGGAGGAGTCACTTGCTGGCCCACTACGTTGTAGGTCTGCCCGCTGGTCAGCCCGCGTTTTGGGTATAGGTGCCTGCTATGCGTGATCCCCACTAGGCGATCCCATATGCTTATTCCGCCACGGTTAAGTCCCCCCCCTGGGCGGACCCGTGTCTTCCCTCTCCGCTAACCACTCTTTGCTATGCGTACTCCCCCTTTTTAGGGCTAGTCCATAGGTAAATTCTGCCATCTATCCCCCCCTTGGGTAACGGATGGCCTCCGCAGCGTCCTCCCTATCGGGATTGCACGCTTCCCAACGTACTGTCGTATTTCCTAGAATTATCTAGATGCTCACGACTTCCCAAAAAATATATCTAAATCCGTAAAACTTCTGTTGAAGTAGGATAAATTAGGGCCAGGGACACGTTGGAGGACCGCGCCCCCCATGATGTGGGTGCGTCACGCTTGCTTGACTATCTCCTCATCGGGGGTGTTGGTAAGGTGCAGTCATTATGGCGCTTTCCATATTCTCCCATTCATGGCACTGAAGTTCCCCAACCGAAGGGGAACGTTCGAGGTTACAGAAGTAACCCTTCGTTCCCCGAGGAGGGGAACGGAAGTGCCATATTCCGTCGCCATAATGACTGTCCCTTAGCTGTTTGAAAGTCTCTTCAGCTTAAAAGGATGGCGTCTGCTGGCTTCAGGTGTGCTTATATGCTGAGATAATTGCAGATGTCGCACACCTGCGCAAGCTTACGCTGCCAATTAATTTCATTCATTGGCCCGTTCAATACTCTCCAGATAAGCGGCTTCTGATCCGAATCCTCCCATTCATGGCACTTCCGTTCCCCTCCTCGGGGAACGAAGGGTTACTTCTGTAACCTCGAACGATATTGTCAGTTTGGCAAAAAGCATGTTTGAAAAATGTTAATTACTACGGGCCAATTCAAATATAATACTTTTGTATGATTCGAATGATTCAAGGACTCACACAAAAAACACTTTTTAAATTGCAGGATGAAACAACGTTTATTTATGAGCAAATTATTTAATAAATAATTTAAATGAACTGGTTTCAGTCAATTTAGATCACAGTTTGAAATAAAGGCACTTCCTTCAAACAGTAGTACTTCATTCTACTGCGTAATCTCGAGGACGACAACGTTTGTTTAAAAATATTTAAAAGAATAGTCCGGAGTATATTTTAAAGGCTTGGTTTTGTTTATAGGATGCAAAGCAATGTGTGCTCATGCTTCACTTATAACAAATCATGTGATTTTTTTTTCACATATCTTATATCATAAAGCTACACTGAAAACCCTAATAACAGAACTAAATTAATTGAGTAAACACGTTGCGTCAATTTAATTGAGTAATGGACTCTCCCAAAACTTGCATATTTAGGTTTATTTAACTTGCCATTTTTGTTGACTAAATTTAATTGCTCAGTTCACCAAACTTAGTACTAAGTTTGGTGAACTGAACAAGTTAAGCATAGTTTAAGCATGATTAAAAATCATGATGGCACACACAAAATAATCTTTAAATAATCTTGAAATCCAATTTTAGATGCATTTTACTCCTCAAACATGTATGACATTGTTTTTTTTTACACAAAGTAACCAAACAAATAAATTTCAAACACTATCTACAGTGCTTTCATGCTTGAAAGGTTAAGACTGATCTCAAACTGTATTATCTTGTCAAACACAACTGTTGAAATTCTTGCATAAATGTCATGTAACTGCTAATCTGGGGTAACACATTGTGTGAGGGATTTCAGACGGCTTTTCAATACCTGCCAAAAGCACTGCAGTGAGTCACAAGCTCACCCATGTTTGAAGACAGGATTTTTAGGGGGCTGACCCTTCCTGGATCATCTTGCCAGCCAGAAAAGATGGAGACAGAATGAAACAGCGGAGGGAATCAAAAAACCCATTGTGTTTGCGCCCTTCTCCAAGGCTGCAATTTTTGGGGATGACAAAAGCAATAATTCACAAAACAAATGTATTGTTTCTCAAGGGTTTCCCTTGCTGCAGCAGTGTGGTATCAGATGGTCCTCTTTCATTGCACAGGAAAACAAACAAACTAAAAAGTGTACATAGACACATTATATAACCTGATAGAGAGATTTATTTTCAGAGATTTGAGGTAATGGTGATTTCCAGTTCTTGAGCACTAGTCTTTTAGCCACCACCATGCCTTGCATTAAAAACTCTTGATTGTTTGAGATAGAGAAGATTGATTTTATGAAAAAGTTGTGCTAAAGATGGCAAGTTTAGCATTCGGTAGAAAGGTCTGCTTTAAGCCTTAGAGTACCAGTCATATATGTTGATCCAGAATCTATTCAGTAAGGGACAGAGCCAAAAGGCATGAGCAAGGCATGGGCATGTCTTGGCTTAGGTGTAATATATATGATGTGTGACCTTGAATTGAATCAGTTGGTGTCTGCTGTTGACTGAACTTGACTGTATTGAAGTCAGACAATTGTCCCATGTGTCTCCAGAGAGTTCGGTTCCCAAGTCTTTTGCCCAGGAAACTTTAAATCTCATAGAGGATACTGTTACAACAAATAGATTAAGTTAACTTAATTGATGGCCGTTTCCACTGTCCAAATGTGTACCAAACCGAAATGTATTGTACCAGTTTTTCTGCACCCTTTCGAAAGGGTAACAAAATACGAAAATGTTTACCAAAAGGTGGAGCTACACTCGCAGCTGAACGCTGATTGGTTACAGAGATGCGTCACAAGCTCGTGTGGAGCTAGCCAGAATGAAAACAAAGGAACTGCCATGTTTTACACAGCTGAGGCATTACATTGTAATACTATATGCATACAATAACAAGCCATGGATGACCCAAGCTCAAATAAACCTTGTCGTTGTCATAATGTACAGACACAAAGCTGTACATTGGTATGTTAGTATGTTTGCTAGTACGTTTCCAGTATGGATTGGTATGTCGTTAGTATGTTTCCAGTATGGATTAACATATCATTAGTATATTTCCAGTATGGATTGCTATGTTGTTAGTATGTTTCCAGTATGGATTGGTATGTTGTTAGTATTTTTCCAGTATGGATTGGTATGTTGTTAGAATGTTTCGAGTATGGATTGGCATGTCATTAGTATATTTCCAGTATGGATTGGTATGTTGTTAGCAGGGCTTGACACTACATTTTTTGATCACCAGCCAATGTGGCTAGTAGTTTTCCAATATTAATAGCACCTCGCCATTTTCACTAGCCACAATTTTGTTGTTGGTAATATATATTTTATATACATAAATATGACTTTGATATGCTAAGACTACTTGATTTAGGTTTTGTGGAATTTCCACATGCCTCTTAATTTATTTTATTTTTTGTGTATGTTGTGTGTGAGGTTGCTCAGTAAGGATGAGCACATGTGTCATGGTTTTATAGTGTTGTATTACAATTATATTTTATTTCACATGACTTTTTAGAGCTTAAATTTACCATTTTTTTCTCTAACCACACTAAAAATAAATAAATAATAATTTCTTAGCCACAAAATTAAAATAATGTGTCAAAACAAGCAAAATATAGCTATATACTATACTTTTTAATTTAACAAAAAATTTCTTACACATAAATGTGAAGTTAATATCCGATATCCTGTTTAAATAATGGTTAAAGCGAAAGCAACTGGTGCTGCTTACTAAAAGACCAATCTGGAGCTCTTGAAAGCAGCAGGACTGTGGGTGCACGAACATGACTTTTTGTGTAGTCTATTTGAAAGAGAACCGATCACACCCGTTGCGTTTCCAGGCACGGTTGTTTCAAGCAAGAAAATGGGAGCGTGCACGTGTTTTAAACAGTTGAGCGCATCACATCAGCTGTTGGCGCGAGTGATTATCCTCTAATTCGGTATTCAACCGGCTTTGTTTATTTTGCCCGCACTAACAAAATTATAATTGTCAGTCATCCTGGTTCTTGATTCTAAGATCCCATTTGCACTAATATTGGGCCATCCTTATTATCGAACCCTGCTTTTAAGAAAACTACAATTTAAAAATAATTTTCAACCAGCCAAAGTGGCTAGTGGAGGCGGCTGTCTAACCCGCCCCAGATAAAATCTCCTCGCATTTGTCAGGTTGGCGGGTGTTAATGTAAAGCCCTGGTCATTAGTATGTTTCCAGTATGAATTCTTGTTTACAGTATGGATTGGTATGTCGTTAATACTGTATGTTTCCAGTACGGATTGGTATGTCGTTAGTATGTTTCCAGTATGGATTCTTGCTTCCAGTATGGATTTGTATGTCGTTAGTATGTTTCCAGTATGGATTCTTGTTTCGAGTAAGGATTGGTATGTCGGACTCGTAAGTATGTTTCCAGTACGGATTGGTATGTCGTTAGTATGTTTTCAGTATGGATTGGTATGTCGTATGTTTCCAGTATGGATTCTTGTTTCCAGTATGGATTGGTATGTCGTTAGTATGTTTCCAGTACGGATTGGTATGATGTCATTATTATGTTTCCAGTATAAATTCTTGTTTCAAGTAAGGATTGTATGTCATTAGTATGATTCCAGTACAGATTGGTATGTCGTTAGTATGTTTCCAGTACGGATTGGTATGTCGTTAGTATGTTTCCAGTATGGATTCTTGTTTCGAGTAAGGATTGCTATGTCATTAGTATGTTTCCAGTATGGATTCTTGTTTTGAGTATGGATTGGTATGTCGTTAGTATGTTTCCAGTATAGATTGGTATGTTTCCAGTATGGATTGGTATGTTGTTAGTATGTTCCCAGTATGGATTGGTATATCATTAGTATTTTCCGGGATGGATTGGTATGTTGTTAGTATGTTTCCAGGATGGATTGGTATGTCGTTAGTATGTTCCCAGTATGGATTGGCATGTCATTAGTATGTTTCCAGTATGGATTGGTATGTTCTTAGTATGTTTCCAGTATGGATTGGTATGTCGTTAGTATGTTCCCTGTATGGATTGGTATATCATTAGAATGTTTCTAGTATGGATTGGTATGTCGTTAGTATGTTCCCTGTATGGATTGGTATATCATTAGTATGTTTCCAGTATGGATTGGTATGTCGTTAGTATGTTCCCAGTATGGATTGGTATGTCGTTAGTATGTTTCCAGTATGGATTGGTATGTCGTTAGTATGTTCCCTGTATGGATTGGTATATCATTAGTATGTTTCCAGTATGGATTGGTATGTCGTTAGTATGTTCCCAGTATGGATTGGTATATCATTAGTATGTTTCCAGTATGGATTGGTATGTCGTTAGTATGTTCCCAGTATGGATTGGTAGTGTTAGTATGTTTCCAGGATGGATTGGTATGTCGTTAGTATGTTTCCAGTATGGATTGGTATGTCGTTAGTATGTTTCCAGTATGGATTGGTATGTCGTTAGTATGTTTCCAGTATGGATTGGTGTGTTTCATATTTATATATTTTTAAATGTATCTTTAAAATACGAAACTAATTCAAGATATTCCATTTTCTTTTTTGGCTATACTGTTATTAGAGGGCCATGTAAACAGGACACTGTGAAAGAACAGGCAAAATAAATTAAAAAAACAATCTCTAAAGTGTTATCTAAAGCTGAAGTGCTGCCCGTGTGTTTGGATCGAAGCCCAGAGACGACAACCATTTGAATCAAATATTAATGTAGCCCTTTAGCTGCATTCAGTCACAGCTGCTTTTGTGGTCGCTGGCCACTCTCTTGGTTGTTTTTCTCCCAGGATGGACCCTGATGATGAGGTTAATTATCTCAGCTTTTAGCGACACATTAGCGTGTTGTGCTGTTTGCTTGTGTTGCAGCTGCTCACAGGTGTGCCCTGAAGTGGCCCTGTGAACCAGTGGGTATCTGATCAGAGAGAATGGTGCCACACAATGGGCACTAATTAGAGAAGAGCAGACTGAGTGTGTGCGCATGTGTGGTTTGCTTTGAAATCAGCGTCTTCCATTTAGAGTTCAAAATATATTTGTTGTATGGTGGATGCAGATGCAATTTAGTCAGGTCTAGTGGTTGTTTGTACACGTTTTTATGCTAAAAATATATCACTGTGGAACAGAACAGAATGCATGTAGTATTGAGAAGGTTTGTTAAAGGGATAGTTCACCAAAAAAGTAAAGTTCTGCTATCATTTACTGGTCCCCCACTTGTTCTAAACCCCTTTTAGTTTCTTTATAATGTTGTAAACTAAGTAAAATAAGTAAGTATATAAGGGAAAAACAACATTTGCCATTTTGTTTTTAATCAGTTTGTTGTCATTTACGCCACCCCTTTAAATAGTAATAATAATAATAATAATAATAATAAAAATAATAATAAAGGAAGTGAACAAACTAGGGCTGGGCAATTAACCGAAAAGTAATTAAACATTCAGAATCTATAATAGATATAATTTTTCTAGGTCAATTTTTTCCATTACTTTCCCTACCGTGTGTGGAGTCACGTGACCCCGCTCTGTTAAGGCTGAATTATTATTATATTATGATTTATACTTATAGTATTATTATGATATTATACAATGAATGCAGTCCAGCCCAGCCTTCGCATCCCCACGCACCTTTAAAAAAAAAAAAAACGTACACGTCACAACGATGCATATAGTGCAAGCTTTGTGATTGGTTGGTTTGGTAGTGGTGAAGATGGTGGACAGAGAGCCGTGTTTTAGACAATGTGTGTTTTAATTTCAGTTGTTCAGCGCTGATAATCAATAAATGATCATATAGATAGTGTGTGTTTACTTCAATTATATTAAAATCAAGTAATGCACCATCAAAAATCTCTCACTTGTAATTTGTGAGCATATTTACTGTACAAAACTTGTCAGTGAACTGTGAGGGCAAAAACATTAAATAAATAAATAAAAGAATCGTTCATTAATCGTGATCAAGTTAAAATGTTCAATTAATCGAGATTTTGATTTTAGGCCAAATCGCCCAGCCCTAGAACAAACTTATTTCAATTTTACATTGTGTCATTAAAAAATATGTGATACTCGAAGGCAAGATGCTAAAAAAAAGACTGTGTTCATGTTTTTAGTATACACATAAAAACAATAAAAAAAGTGATGCAGTGGCGCAGTAGGTAGTGCTGTCACCTCATAGCAAGAAGGTTGCTGGGTCGTTTGAACCTCGGCTCAGTTGGCGTTTGGAGTTTGCATGTTCTCCCTGCATTCGTGTGGGGTTTTTTATATATAAATATATTTACTGTATATAGTTGAAGTCAGAATTATTAGCCCCCTTTGAATTTTTTTCTTTTTAAAATATTTCCCAGATAATGTTTAACAGAGCAAGGAAATTTTCACAGTATATATGATAATGTTTTTTTCTTCTGGAGAAAGTCTTTTTTGTTTTATTTAGGCTAGAATAAAATAGAATAAAAGCAGTTTTAAATTTTTTTAAAACAAATATTAAGGTCAAAATTATTAACCCCTTTAAGCTATATATTTTTTCTGATACAATATATTTTTTCTGATATATATATATATATATATATATATATATATATATTTTTTTTTTTTTTTTTTTTTTTTTCAGAACAAACCATTGTTATACAATAACTTGCCTGATTACCCTAACCTGCCTAGTTAACCTAATTAACCTAGTTAAGCCTTAAAATGTCACTTTAAACTGTATAGATGTGTCTTGAAAAATATCTTGTCAAATATTATTTACTGTCATCCTGGAAAAGCTAAAATAAATCAGTAATTGAAAAAAAAAAGTTATTAAAAATATTATGTTTTGAAATGCATAAAAAAAGAAATAAGAAATTGGGGGGGAATAAAACAGGGCGGCTCATATTTTCAAACAAGCTTGTACTTTTACATATGAACCAGAAATGAGACCACATAAAACAATAGGGAGAGTGGGAGCATTTGTTTCTGTTCTGACAGCCTCAATAGCACTGGGTTTTTGCTAAAATCAGGACTCGTAAAAGTTAGATTTTTTTCCACCCTCACACAAAACTTACAATGTTAAACAAAGTTTAAATCCCATCTGGCTATAGTGCAACAGCACAACACGTAATGTTTAAGAATTGGGTCAGTCAGCAGAGAGTGGGTGTTTTTTTTGCGGCCGTTTGAGCACATTCAACCACATGAGCGTTTACACTACAAAATCAATACCACTGAATACATTTTACACACTACCTCTGGACATGGTGGAAGGTCAGCAAGTTTTCGACAGCATTAACACTTTTATTTAACATCATCCACTTTATATTTCATACCAGGTGTAATGTAACAGGGTTATATTGTATCTCTTCACTTGTTGACATTAAACTAGTGCGGGACATGTTGAAATGCTATTAGGAAGGAAGGGGTTAACATTTGTTTATTGTTTAGATCAGGGGTCACCAATCTCGTACCTGGAGGTCCGGTGCCCTGCAGGGTTTAGCTCCAACTTGCCTCAGCACACCTGCCTGTGTGTTTTAAGTATACCTAGTAAGACCTTGATTAGCCTGTTCAGGTGTGTTTGAGCTAAAATCTGCAGGACACCGGCCCTCCAGGAACAAGTTTAGTGATCCCTGTTTTAGATGTAGATCGCCGGCGTCACGGTGGCTCAGTGGATAGCATTGTCGCCTCACATCAAGAAGGTCACTGGTTTGAGTCCCGGCTGGGTCAGCTGGCATTTCTGTGTGGAGTTTACATGTTCTCCTCGTGTTTGCGTGGGTTTCCTCCAGATGCTTCGATTTCCCCCACAGTCCAACTGCATGCAGAACAGGTGAATTGAATAAACTAAATTGGTCGTAGTGTATGAGTGAGTGCATATGAGAGTGTATGAGTGTTTGCCAGTTCTAGGCTGCAGCCGGAAGGGCATCAACCGTGTTATACATATGCTGGATAAGTTGGCGATTCATTCCGCTGTGATAACCCCTGATGAATAAAAAGACTAAGATGAAGAAAATTGAATGAATGAATGTAGACCCCCCCCCCCCCCCCATCCTGTTACCTTAAGGACAAAATAATTTGGATGTGTATGATGAAGAAGGCAGCGCAGTGGTGCAGTGGGTAGCACAATCGCCTCAATGCAAGAAGGTCTCTGTTTCAAGCCCCAGTGAATTGAATAAGCTAAATTGGCTGTAGTGTATGTGAATGTGTACATGAGTGTGTGGGTGTTTCCCTGTGTTGGGTTGTGGCTGGAAGTGCATCCACTGTGTAAAACAGGTGCTGGATAAGCTAGAGGTTCATTCCGCTGTGGTGACCCTTGATTAATAAAGGGACTAAGTTGAAAAAAAAATGAATGAATGAATGAATGTAGAAGAAAAAGCCAGTGCATGAGGGCTGGTTGAATGTCTGTGCTCAGTTTTTGTTCTGACTATTTTTACAGACAATAAATCACTGAAAGATTTATAAAAGTTGGTAATTATTGCAGAAGAGACTCAAAAGACTAGTTACATAAACAGGACCAAAAGAAACATTTTCAGAATGATTCAGTGCTTTTGAACAACTTGGCTGGATGAATTAATGCGATTTAATGCATAAACTTACAGCCTGACCAGTTAGGTATAGTAAACTCAGGTACTGTTTAATCAGTTATGGTGTGCACATGAAGTGCCTTGGTGTAGAAATGTGTCCCATTACTTTTTAAAGTAATTAGTCATATTGACATATTTAACCAAGATTAAAGAAAAAAATTTCTCACCAAATAAAAGTGACAAAGTTAGTAATTAGAAGATATAAACATTCAACACTTGCAGTTTGTCACTTCAGCCTAAATGGAGCAATTATTTTTTGACATCATACTTCAGGAGTGTCACGGTGGCTTAGTGGTTAGCACTGTTGCCTCACAGCAAGAAGGTTGTTGGTTCGAGTTTTGGCTGGGCCAGTTGGCATTTCAGTGTGGAGTTTGCATGTTCTCCTTGTGTTGGCATGGGTTGCTTCTGGGTGCTTCAGTTCCCCCACAGTTTAAAGACATGCGCTATACAGCAATTGAATAAACTACATTTTCTGTAGTGTGTGTGTGTGTGTGTGTGTGTGTGTGTGTGTGTGTGTGTGTATGTGTGTGTGTGTGTGTGAATGAGAGTGTATGGGTGTTTCCCAATAATGCGTTGCGGCTGGAAAGGAACCTGCAGCGTAAAACAAATGTTGGAATAGTTGGCGGTTCATTCCGCTGTGGCGACCTCTGAAATAGAAATTAAGCTGAAGAAAAATGAATGAATGAATCTACTTCAGTTTCTCATCATGTTCTAACCAATCAAATGCTCACGAGAATCTGACATGCACCGGCCCCTTTAAGATGCTTCTCATTTTGATCATAGAGCTATAATAAAAACAAAACACTATTGGACATCTTTAGAAAAGAGGGGAGCTACTCTATATCCTGCCCTGTTATAATGTTTCAGTTGAGATAATGTCACAGTTCAAACAAAAATGGACATTTCAAAGCACTTTACGGGACATTTAACACTAAGGGGACTCACTTGATTTCTAACACGGCAACTTGCTAAAGTCTTGACTTGCTAAAACCTAGCAACCACGCAGAGCCTTCTAGTAACCATTCAGCACCGCTAACAATCGCATTGCAACACTGTAAAAACACTACATGCTGCAACTCAAGTAAATATCGAGCTGCATAACACATCCTGAGAAAAGAGGAGATGATAAAAGCAAAATATCTGCGGTGTGACTCATCCATGCCTTCAAACAAGAAAATCAGTAACATTCTTTTGGTTTGGATATTGGATCCCCTTATTTCATCATCGTCACATTGTGATGTAGGTCAAAATGTAGGACAGGACATGGAAAAAAATGTTCTTATGTAAGCCTTATGTATAATTTTTGAGCCTTGGGTGTTTGTGACATTTGAAGGAACAGCAGAAGCCTCTGGTGGCTCGGGATGTGAGGTGAGAACTGTGCCGTTCCCCTGTGACTCTGAGGAGACACGGTTTAATTAAGCAGACAAAGACAGCTGGTGTGTGGAGCAAAGTTAAAAAGAAGCTTCTCTAGGTTGTCTGAAGCGGTGTAAAATATGCATTAAGAAAAAAAAATCAGGCGGCTGAAGCAAAGCATTGTGACTTCATCTGATCAAATGATTCAATTCAAAGTTTATGCTAAAACAAGCTATGAAAACAATAAGCCCAACAAACATCTGTTATCACCTCCTTATCTTAAATGGTTCCATTAGGAACTTTTGGTTTCTGCTTTCCAAAGCCATTTTATATAGGATAAAAGGCTCTTTATGTTACTAAAATGTTTTCATGATATTAAAACAGATTCCTTTAAGAGCAGATAGTTAAGGGAGGATAAAAGTATGCTAGATCTGTAGCCTATAAGTCTCTTAGGCCTACAGTGTGAGAGATTATGTATGTTTTCCCTACTGAAAAAAAACAGCTTAAACCACACTCTAAAAAACGTTGAGTTATTTATTTAACCCAATGGCTGAGTTAAACATATTTGGTGCTTTGTTGAGTTATTTGTAACCTTTATTTGGTTATTTATTTAGTGAAGCCTGCTCCAGGTTCTGGACAGTCTCTAAAGCACACAGAGCTCCATATTCAGCTTCGTCAACACATATTTCCTGCTTGCAGTTTATAATTGCCTTTACTTTGTTCTCTTTCTTTGTTTGTGATTCTTTATTCATTTTAACAAGTGTCTGGAACTTAAAATGTAATGGAAAGAAAGCATTTTTAATATTTTAGAAAACTGTTATTTATGTACACAGCCATAATTATAAAATGAATAGTAGTACTAGTAGCAATAGTAATACAAGAATGGAAAAAATAACATTTAATCAAAATAACCCAATGCATTGGGTTAAAATAACCCATATTTGGGAAGGTGCTATAATAAGCTATAGTTGGGTTATGTGTTGGGGTAGTTTTAACATATTTTAACCGAGCAGCCTATAGGCCTGGTTTTATTTATTTTATTTCCAGGCTGGTTTTCAACCATTTCCAGCCTGGTCTTAGCTGGTCAGGCTGGGAAATGACCAACTAAAACCAGCTTGACTAGCCTGGTTTAAGTTGGACATAGCTGGTTTTGGCTGGGCTCCCAGCCTGGCTAGCCTGGTCATGCTGGTTTTAGGAGGTCATCTCTCAGCTGACCAAGAAAACTCCAAGTAACCAGCCAACCAGCTTAGGCTGGCTTTTGTTATTTTTCAGCATGTCTTTCTGAAATGTAGTAGGGCTAGCTACTTTTATTTTTTAACAGTGTTCGTTCTCACATATTACCTTACTTTTTCTTCCGAGTAGTGTTTTCATTACTCTCGGAGAATCACGAGCTTCTAGCCATCTACAAAATGGTTTGTATTCTCAATGTTTTGTATTGCGTTGAAGTGTCACAACCGCATCAGTTGTTTACAATACCATTTTGAATTGCAAGATGGCGCTAAATACCTTACTCTAAATTGCCATAAGTGTGAGGCATAAAATTGACAGATATTAAGACAGCTGTAAAATATCTGAATATGTGAACACCTCTATAAAATGTATAGGCTATTGTAATATATATTAAATTCAAAATAATAATATTGAAATATTCTCATACTCCTTTGGCAGTTCTTATTTTGAATAAATAATTACACATTTTACATATAGCATAAATGTGTAGTTTAGCTATAAAATAGAATAGATGTATGCTACCACATTTGTCTTGTTATCACATGACATGACCTACCACTGTCTGTTGCTCGCTTCGCTGCCATTCACAAGTCTTATGCTATGGCCTCATGGGAAATATGCACGCCTTAGAATCGTGCTGGAAGTGTCAGTTGCTGTATTTTTTTTATTAACCTGCTGAAAAAGCGATTTCAGATGCAGGTTGTAATTAATATTAATACACAACAATCAACAGATGAGTTCTTCAATCGGTAAAGCACATAGCTTCTTTGCAATTTACACTAACTTAGCTAGCAAGCAGAATTCGAACCAAAACATTTAGCCAAGAGCACCTGATAAGTCTTTATATGTTTTTTTTTTTATTAATTTAGTTTATATAAAGGCTTTATTTGTCATTACTTAATACGTGAAGGGTTTGTCATATGTAGCTCAGTGCAGTTTAGCTGTGGTATGTTTATATTTGGATGTTTGAACTTTACACGTTTCTCCGCCATCGACAGATGTGTTGAAACTTGAATTGAGGCGCCATCTGCTGGACGACGACCAGAGAAAAAAAAGACCCAACACGGAAGTGAGTGGCTGTGTTTCTAATTTTGTTTATATGGATGCTATAATAAACTTGCTTATGAGTATCTAGTCATTAATTAACTCTAAATCACAAACAGTGTTCAAAGACCATACCTTCGTTTATCGCTTCAGATATCATCCCTGTGGTGAGTCAGCTTGTTATTTTCGCTCCTCACAACAACACGAGTGTAGTTAATCTATATAGTAAATAAAGTACTACTAGGAGACTTTATATGCAAATGTAAACCTAGTTCAGTCACACATACCCATAAAAAGTGTAACATCTCTACTGAAAATGCTATTTGACACATTTTGCCATTTGTCATCACTAAGTATGAGCATACATAATAATGCAGCTTATATTTAGATGCTGCTTTCATTTATTTTCTGAAGATATAAATGTGGCCTAAGCTGGTTGACCAGCCTGGTTTTGAGAGGGGTTTCAGTCATTTCCAGCCTGGTCTTAGCTGGTCATACATAAGCTACATTACATTACTATGTACATACATAGCTGGTTTTGTTTGGCTGGGCTGGTCAAGCTGGTTTTAGCAGGTCATCTCCCAGCCTGGAAATGGCCAAACCAACCCCCTCTAAAAGCAGGCTGGTCAACCAGCTAAAACCAGCCAGCTAGCTTAGGGGGGACACATTGTGAGTGAGAAATAAGCAAGATTTAGTCATTATTATAAAAAATACCTTATTATTTCTATTGGATTTAGGGTATGTACTTTGGTATTGTGTTCTTGTAATCTGAATCAATAGTTTTTGTAGTAAGCATGTATAAGGCTATTATGAGATTATTTATAGGCCTGCTTTTTAATGCAGTAAATGGATGTCTTGCAGTTTTACCACAATGGCATTCAAATTTAAATGATTTATAATAGGTTATTTTAAATTCAACATTTCCTTTTTAAAAATTGTACTTTAATATAATTTATCCTTGGACATTTTCAATCTAGAATGGCCATGGAAATTCATTTACAATCAACACTTCTGAATATAGTCATAAATTAAAACAAAAAATTAGCATGTCAGAACAAATTCACAGGGTAGCCTATTAACAAAAAGTGAACACACACCAAAGAATCTTATGCAAAAACACCATGTTTATTAGACACCAAACTCTCTGAACAACCAGAGTTATTAAAAACACTTCGTTGCGAAGCATATGCAGAGTTAACACAGAGTGAAAACAAAAATAAACATGAGAACTCCACATTGGAATCAAAAAGCACCACAGTGTCAGTGTGTCGGGATCACATCCTCCATGTACAGCACATGTACCCACATGCATGTGGGTTTGATCTTGGTTTCTCTTTGAGAAGGAGTGTCGGCCTTGCTCTTCACTTCGAAATCTAAAGGACAGGGGACATGGGCCCTCACAAGGTGACCATGGGGCCGGTTTGAAATCAAAAAAGTGATATTTTTGTATCCAAACATAGTTTCAAAACAAGTAAACAAAAGGTGTGACCCGTTGCCTGATCTAGGCGAGGACTGCAACCCAGCAGCCCGACCACATCTACATTGTAAACAAAGCAGTTGAGCAGTTCTTGTTTGCTACTGACACACACAGTGCTAAACTCCAGCAAACCAAAACAAGATGCACCATTCCAGGACAAACCAACCAGAGGCCAGTCAATACTATAATAAATGCATTCCTATAACGTTAACCCACTAGATTTTTGCATCACGTTGGCATTTCAGTCCAAACACTGAGATTTATAAATGAAAGAAGGGTCACATTTCAAAAAACAGTCAAAAAAGTACATAACATGTCCATCTCGGCAATGTACAATAGAAAAAACATGAAGGGCGTGATATCAAAGTTTGTAAAAACCCAATGAGCTGGCGGCCCCGTTTGAAAACGTGAGGACGTTCATGCATCCGCTGGCTCGGGAAGTCAGTCCACAGATTTGGGGATGTCGTGATCCGATGGTTCCGAGGAAAACTGGAGTCGTCTGACCGCTTCCTTGATCAGATTCCCGGACAATATGAGTTCCTGCAGAAGCTGGTGCGGATCGTCCTCGTCGATTTTCTTTCGGTTCCACGAGGATTTGAAATGGTCCCATTCCTGATCGCTGGATCCGGGCGGGTTGTATGGACTGGCCCGGCTGGTGCGTAAACTCCGGCTGCGCAAACGGATGCACCGCTGACCGCCCGTCGAGCTCCCGCCGCCGCCGTTCGGTTTGCTGCCCGTGAAACCGTGTAGACGTGACATCGCCTTCTGGCTCGAGCTATTGTTGTGAAGCTGCAGCGCCTCGCCGATTTTCGACACGAGAGCGTCTACTTCCTTTGAATCCACCGTCACCGACTGTTCCAAAAAAATATAGTTCTCCTTTCGACAAGGCATTTTGTATAAATAAGCAGATATCAAAATATCCAGACGTGGTTTTTGTTTTTATTCAAATGGACGGGATCGTTTAGCCGGCGTCCGCCACGCTGCCCAACAGAAACAGCTCAAGGGTTGATTTGTAAACAATGGATGACGCAGAATCCGGCACGTACCATTTCTAAGAGTAATAGGGGGCACGCTTGGTCGTTTTAAGTTATAAACGCGTGTGTTATGTAATGTAACCACTCGTTGGAGAGAGACTTTATACGTTTCAGCTACTACACAAATTAAGCAGTCCACTCAGTGAAGCGTTCTTTGTGTTTATATTTATTTTGGCCCAGCCATACGTCTCCGCGTATCCGCGTGTCATCAATCTTGACGTTACATAACAGTCCCCGAGTGTATAAAAACTAGACAGCCACATGTGTGAACTCGATGCACCCAAAATGCTGGTTCAACCGATTGGGGCGATACTAGATGTACTTGATTTCTAGGAATGTTCTGAAGTGTATACGTTGGCATCAAATTAGTTTCGTACTTAATCTTAACACATTGGGAAGTGAGACCTGCTCGTTTCGTGTGGCACGTGCCAGGGGGAGAACACTGAAATGCAGTTGCATCAGACACGTTGATACAATTAAAGGGGTAGTTCACCAAAAAAATAGGTTAAGGTTTTTGTTGTTATTATTGTTGATTGAAACCAACACAGTGATTTATGATTTCTATCATGCAAATTAATTCACAATGTGAGAGTAAAATAAACTTTTGTGTTTGCCAAAATGCGTAGACACAGTTTTAAGGAATAGCAATGACAATAAAGGTTTTTAAAAAAAAATCCAAATTTTTTGAGTGCCTTGAACTTACTTTTTCTGTTTATTCTGATGAATTCCTTACCCAAAGCACTAACACATTAATTAGGCTACCCCTCAGCACTTTTTGTTTGATTTTGGATTTTTAAAATAAACTTGTGTTGTAATTGTTGTTGAAACAATGCGCGAAATGACATTCTGGAGTATAGACCATTTTAATGTGGTCATGCTATTAGCCCATGAACATTTGCTGTATGTTGTCAAACTATTTAATAACTTTACCAAGAGGCAATTCAATCATAACTTAATGTTAAAACAGTCTTCATAACATTATTTATCAATTTGTGGCTCTTTTTGGATTCTCGGAAACTATAGAAATTAAAAATGTAAAACAAGAAATACGTTGGGACCATTGTTTTTGTTTACATCCCTCAAAATAGTCCAACTAATACATAAAAAAAACATTTAGTTATCACCACACACATATAAATTTAGTTTTGCCTCTATGATTTTGTTTTATTTGCACTTTCAAAGTACAGATGGCCATTATTACCGAAATTGCGTCACCCAAAAGTCAACATTTTGAGTGAACTATTCCATTGACTACAAGGTATCGTGGGTCAATGTTTTGTTGGTTATCAAAGTCCTGTTATGGGTTGAAGTCAGAATTATTTGCCCCCCTGAATTATTAGCCCCCTGTTTATTTTTTCCCCCAATTTCTGTTTACTGGAGAGCAGATTTTCTCAACACATTTTAAATATAATAGTTTTACTTACTCATTTCTAATAACTGATTTATTTTATCTTTGCCGTGATGACAGTAAATAATATTTTACTAGGTATTTTTCAAGACACTTCTATACAGCTTAAAGTGACAATTAAAGACTTAACTAGGTTAATTAGGTTAACTAGGCAGGTTAGGGTAACTAGTCAAGTTATTGTATAATGATGGTTTGTTCTGTAGACTATCGAAAAACAATAAAGCTTAATGGGGCTAATAATTTTGTCCTTAAAATGGTGTTTAAAAAAATTAAAACTGCTTTTATTCTAGCTGAAATAAAGCAAATAATACTTTCTCCAGAAGAAAAAATATTATCAAACATACTGTAAAAAATTCCTTGCTCTGTTAAACATCATTTGGGAAATATTAAAAAAAGAAAAAAAAATTCAAAGGTGGGCTAATAATTCTGACTTCAACTGTTTATGAAACATTAAAGCCTTTCCAGTATATTAAGGGTGTGTTTGCAGAATATTCACACTCATGCCAGTGTTGAAGGTGTGTAGCGTCTCAATGGATTTATGTCAAAAAATCTCTCTAAATCCATTCAGACTTGCAGCAGTGACTCATTACAGCTAGATTTAAGGAGATGTTCAGTAAAATTAAAATACTGACAATTTGGGCCAAATAACTGATATGCTTTGTGTGAGAAACAGGTCAAAACCTGTGTTTTAATACTCTTTAATTTCCTCTTAACATTAGCTTATACCTTGCATGATTCATTCTTCTTAGTTTTATTGTTTCAATGAATCAGTTGTTCAAGTTTACAAAACAGGTTTAAATAATTTGTTTACCATCAGATTAATTCAGTAATTAAACTGGTGAGAAGATGACAATGAAATTGTAACATTAATTACTCTTTCCCATCTAAGATATAACATTATGCGTGAGCTATATTTTAATAATACTTTCACAATCGCAAATGAGGCCTGAGTTAATGTAAAAATGATCAGATTTTAATTGAACGATTGTACTTTAGCATCCTTAAACCTTGATTAAAAAGGAAATTGGGCTTCTTCAAAAATCTCTTTAGAACTTTCTGTTCTCTCTCGCAGTTATCAGCACGACCACGTCCTCTTTTTCACAGGAAGAGGCTTTTGACTTCCTAGAAATACGAACAGTTAAGCACAACTGCTACTTTTGGATATCCGGTTGCATATGGCACAAAACCATGCAATTAATGTCTAATACATCATAATAATGAATCCTCAGTGTGCTTAGCAAAACCAGAAACATCTGCAAATGTTTGGCCCCCCATTCATGCCAAACTTGCACTCAGTCACTGCACTAAAATAAATAACATAAGCAGCTTAAAGATCTTAGCAGCTGTATCTGTGAGCACGCTTGCATTTATGACATAACAAATGACAATGTTTAAATCTGATAATGTATGCTGACAGCTCGCAGAACATGAAAGAACATACATGCATATCATATTACTTCACCTACACGATCACGAGGTTGGGCCAGTCTGTTTTTTTTGCGGTCTGCATTACATAACACCAAGGGGGTGGATACTATAGGGTGAATGTTACAACGTAATGTTACTGTTTAGCTGCATTGTGCATGTGATCAGTATGGTTTTCAAGATCCGAGCAGAACTTGTTCCTGGAATTGTTAGGTTAAACTCTTCTTTCGGTATTTGAACGAATTATATGAGATAAAGTTTCATATGTTTCCTTTTTTCAATGCAAATGAATATACAGGCTGCAATCTTGCGATTACTCATTGGATTTCGTATCTGCACAGATTGCAGGCGAACATCCATAGCAGCTTTCCTTGTTTACCTCACAGCAGGGGAACAGTCTTAAGCACAGACTGAGCCTTTGTGGAAGCTTTAAACACAGGCTGCTGGTGTGCCGTTGCTCACTGTTTCAATCATCAATCTGCTCACTTGCTTTCTGAGAATTCATTCACCTTACTGAGAACTCACTGCGCCATGTGGCCTTTGTGATGAAAGAGCTTGAGGTCATTCCTTTTTTAAAAATCAGACACTTTTGTTTACTGTTGTATGAGCAAATATTTAAGTGGATCATAAATTTCAGACGGCGATTGATTGATGCCATTTGTGGCGATTTCGTCCTATTACTGCTTATATTAGAGTTAAACCTTAACTTTGAGTATTGATTTGTGTTAGTGTTACAGACATAAATTACTTGATAAATTGTGCTTTTTTAAAAATAAGCATTAGAAATATATTTCTCATAATGGATAATGAAATGGGCTAAAACCCCAGTGGTGTGTAACCAATTAAAATCCACACTTTGACATAACATTGAAAAAAAAAATATATATTTGGACATTTATACAAATATGTTGACAATTTATAATCACCAAAGTTACTTGAAAGATTAAAAATAGACACAATTTAATAATTCCTATGTATAAAATCAAGATTCTCAGAGAAATCAGTCAAGTTTGGTGAAGGAAAAGTCATGGTTTGGGGTTATATTCAGTATGGGTATTCTAATATCAAGACATTTGTGCTGCCCGTTACATTACAAACCTCCTTCTCATACATCAGCCTCCACATCAAAGTTCCTGAAGGCACAGAAGGCCAAGGTGCTCCCAGGTTGGCCAGCCCAGTCACCAGAATTAAACATCATTGAGCATGTCTGGGAATGTTGATGAGCTCTGGGAGTCCTGCAAGAACGCTTTCTTTGCCATTCCAGATGACTTTTAATAAGTTATTTGAGTCATTGCAGAGATTTATAGATGCAGTCATCCAAGCTAATGGGAGTCAAACACTATGTTAATTATCTTTCCACTGCTCCGTGACTTCATATTTTAATACTCTATATCAGTGGTTCTCAAACTCTCCAAGTACCACCAAAATGAGCAGTATTGAAATACAGTAGCATAGTATGCCCAGTAAAGCAGCTACTACTTTGAACAGTTAAAAAACGTGGTAGATTACCTCAGAAATATAGGCTATATGTCATATATGGCATATTATATACATAATTTTTGATCAATTTTGAAATGCGTGTAGCATGTACATTACATATTTTATTCCTCCGCATACCACTAGAAGGAAGCCTGCGTACCACTATTGCTACACGTACCACAGTTTGAGAACCACTGCTCTACATAATTTCTATTATTAAGTGACAAGACTTTCATCTAAGCAAAGTCAGATCTTACTGTCCTAAGGCATGATCATATTTTATTTTGCTAAAATAAGCGAAATCTAGAGGCCTTTGCCTTTCATATAAGCCACTTCTAAAACCAAATGCTCAAGACGTTATTATTTGTTGTTCCTAAAAACCTGGATAGGCAACAAGACTTTTGTCAGATACTGTAATATTTTTAATGATAAAAATGTGTGTTAGTGGTTTGAAGTATAATTGCAAGGTAAACATTTAAAATGACAGTATTTTGTTTCAGTATTTTGATCCCTAAATAATATGTCATTAATTGCTTATTCTAATATATTTGATATAAAATTTTGTAAGATAAACTAGTGTTACACTAATGAAATTGTATACTTTTTGCAAATAGTATAAATTGAACATTATGTATTCAGATTTAAATATTTTAAGAAGTCAATTAAAAGGGGAACATCATATTTGCAGAGCCCTAATCTGGACTACATGCACAAAAGACTTAACATGAATGAAGAAGTAATGGTCTGTAATCTCTTCCACCTTATGCAACGCTATCACAAAAGTTGTAAAACTTGTCCTGTTTCTTTTGGACTGTCCTAGCTAGATTAGTTTCTCAGAAAGGAAGAACAGAGCCATCTCCTTTTAGACAAGTTAGTCCTTGAAGTCTATAAGGGTGTGGAGAACGGCGTATTTGTTGTGGTTTGGGCCAATAAACTGAAAACCTGAACACAGACCCATGATGTGAGGAAGGAAAGCACGGATTCGAACGGACCAGGTTTCAGATGAAGGGTCGAGGGATTCTGGGTATTACTAAGTGTTTTTGTCCTCGATTTGTTTTTAAATGGAAGCACACAACAAATCAAGGCCAAGTAACCAAGGAGATAATCCATAAGCAAGTGAACGTGTAAACACAGGAGTGAGAGAGAGAAAGCCTCTCCCTGCTGATTTACTGCCGTGTCCTTTATATAGCTGTAAGAGAGAAGCTTTATTGCCTTTTTCTTCCTGTTTAAATGCCAGCTACAGCCTAATATACACCTCCATACGGAAATACATGCATCAACATTAGCAGTTGGTTATTTTGAATGTGTCAGCGTGGTTATTATTATATACACTCTGAAACAGGAAAAACTTTGTGTTTAATGAATCAAGTTTAATTTAGTATCAGAAAGAAATTAAATTAATGTTTTTTTTTTAAAGTAAATATTTTTAAATCTAAATAGTGTTTAATGCTGCAAGTTTAAAGTCTGTGTGAAGTGGAAATTGCCTAGACACCTTATGTCATTATGTTAATGTACTTCCAACTGAAACAGAATATTAAGTAGGGAGCGGGGCTTTCGTTTTGCACATCATTTCCACATAGCAAACTAACGGTAAAAGTGGCGTGGTTAAGATGATTGTGGCTGAAACAGTCAAACGTTAATAGAGCAGGACCAACGTAGAAGCAAATGGTCAAAGATTTCCAAACAAACATTTTTTTTTCAGTCAGTTAACTTGGATAGAATAATTGTTCGGCTAAAGAATTAGAATGTGCTCTAGCAAAAAAAAAAAAAAAAAAAAAAAAAAGAAAACACTATACATTTAGATTTCACATGGATTTTAATTATCATTGAGATAAAACCATAACAATAAACAATAACTATAAATATGCAACAAAAATATTTCTAAGTTAAAAAAGGACATCAGAATCCATCTGGCTTTAAAGAGCATAATCATTAAAACTGGCACACAACAAAACTGAAGCATGTGCTTATAATAGAGCGATATTGTGCAATGGTATCGATGTAGTTATTGCTCTTGAATAAATACATCTTAACACACATAAGAATTATGTTTCCAAAACATATATTTTTAGGCCATAATATAATAGTTTCGTTTTCACACAATGAACCTTGATGGCTTATGTCCACTGGGCAGGTATGGTTCAGTACTGTCAACGACTATAGAATACACAAGACATGTCACTCATATAGTTTTGAATGGGGAAAAGAGTAACGGTCAATATAGTGAAGAAAACCCCGCCTTCTTGTACTGGAGCCAATCAGGAATCACTAAAGACTTACTATTCTTTGGAGGAGGGGCTTGGTCCAGACGTGAGTTACTGGCAATTTTGTGTGATTTGAACATTTAGAAATAAAACTACAGAGACAGTTGTTGTTTAATCTTATTGGGGATTCCTATGAAATGTTATTGTAAGCTTGGCAAGCAATTTTGAAGAATTTTATGTTTCCCCATTCAAACAGAATGCCTGAGCATACTGACTGAGAGGCGTTTCAAAGATGGCCGATGAGTGAAATGACTTACCTTAGGGCATACTCACAATATTTAAAGTTGCTTCAAACCGGGGTTGAAGCACGCTTGTCACCCCTCCCGTCTCCCCCCGACGGCCCTCACTCACATTGCATTCGAGCCTGAGCTCGCTTACGTCATCGATGATGTGCTGTTCAGAAGCGCTCTCGCTCAGCACAGTGGAGATTTCTTTAGTTATATTGTTTTAGTCGTTTGGGATGCAAACTTTTTGCCAAGCATCTTTTGACGCTCATAAACAATCGTAAAGTCAACGTGCTGCAGGAATTAGGAGGTTTGCTGAAGGTGCAGCTGTCGTGCAGTGAGGGGTTTGCATCTTTAATAATTTATGACAGTTTACGTTCATTGAACAGTAAGAATGATTTATAAAGCTATATGAAACAGTCCCTTAAAAGTCACGTCTCATCTTCAGTTTTGGGCTCAGCCGCGCTTTGCACTCACACTACAAGCGTACCGCGCTCTGGCACACCTCTTCCAACCGGGCCATGGCCGGCCAAGTAAACCGTGCCTGAGCACAATTCAGAGCACTCACACTTCTTAAACGATCCAGGAAACGGGCCTGGGCACGGTTCAGATAGCATAGTGTAAGTACACCCTTAAAGGGACTTGGTACAGTACAGCAAACAATTATTTTTGTTACCACTGTCAGAGGTATCAAAATAGTGGACCACTTTTCAGAACACTTTCATAAACTACCTAGCACAGCAGTATGGTCCCAAAAGAGTCGAGCTAAACTTGCTGTTGTGCGCTAGCAATATAAACATTGTAAATTATGATTTTACAAAACCATTTAAGTGTGAAAAACATATGACAAGCCTAAAGATTTTTTTGGGGTGGGTGGGGGGGATTTAAAAGCTTCCATGAAGGCTTATACAGTTCTTTTTGGAGCCGTAGATGCCAATAAGGTACACCCTGCACCAGCCAAGCAGCTGCTTTTAAAATGCATATGATTGCTAGCTCTCTTAAAACATTAAAGGCCTTCATGTACTGTATGCAGCCTGTTTTAGCCTGACTCATGTTACCTGTGTGAATTGTGGGGGTGGATGAATTGTTGTTGAGTCAACGCACAGAGCAGATCTGACTTCAGACAAAACATTCAATTAGATGTGTTCCAGAAAGCTCCTCCCGCACTGTCAGCGAAGCATTGCTGTAGCTGTGGTGTGAATCTCCTCCTCGGTGGAGTGAAGTCAGCTCTCAGTTTCAGCTGCTGGCTGGACTCGGATGGGGGAAGGGCTCCTCTGGATTAGCCTTCAGCACATAGACTTTTCTTGCTCAGGGGACAATAGTACATCTCATACAGTCTAACTTTAGACAGGCTCATCCTGATCAGAGTGTGAGATTACTGTGAGAGCAGTGCTGGAGCAGTGACAGTCATAACCCTCAGCTGCAAGCTTTTGTACTGCACTCTTTTTGATTATGCTATTTTAATATTTGGAATATGAAAGTGTGAACTGAAAGGCTGAGAGAATGACCATGTTTTCAGTACCATTCAATTGATTGGAGTCAGGAAAGGAATTATACTTTTATTTGGCAAAGACATTAAACTGATCAGCGTGGCACAGTGGCTCAGTGGTTAGCACTGTCGCCTCACAGCAAGAAGGTCCCTAGTTTGAGTCCTGGCTGGGTCAGTGGGCATTTCTGTGTGGAGTTTGCATGTTCTCCCCCTGTTGATGTGGGTTTCCTCCAGGTGCTCTGGTTTCCCCCACAAGTCCAAAGACATGTAGTAGAGGTAAAATGGGGTAAGCTAAAATTGTACTTAGGCCCCGTTTACACTAGTGTGTTTTAATTTTAAAACGGCGTTTTAGAATGAAAACGATCCGCTTCCACACTAGCGTTTCACCCAGCGTTTCTGAGCAGCTCTCTGTCCACATCAAAACCACTGAAACGCAAATCGTGTGACCACACACACACACTCTCTGGCATGCGCTGCAGCATATCTACCCAGATGAGAGCTGTACTCATGGGACTGATCATCAAGCATCTCCCGCTGGATCTTTTCTCACTATATTTGTTAAACGTGATATTTCATTCATATTTTTGTCTTTATCTAACAACATATTCCTCGACTTTGGTCTTTTGAATCTATTACTTGTTCTCAGGGAACATGTTTTGGCTGAGCGCTAAGATAAGTTAATAATTAATTTAACCACGTACATTCTGTATATTGACTGGTTGTTTGCCTTTATTTCCTTTAATGTATTAACTTATTGTACGGTATACTTTTATAATAGCCATTATTGATTATTAAAACTGATATTCAGCAAAAGAGGGTATGTTTCGTATTTTCAATGAAAATGAAAGGAGGCAGTAATGTTACAGTCTCCTGTCTTGTTATAAATATGCATACAATGAAGATGGCATATGAAGCACGGCACCTCAACATTTCTGCTGTCTGTTAAGTTGTTAATAACAAATGAAAATAGGCAGTTCCTTAAATCATGTTATCATTTTATTGTTGAAAAATTAAACTACTTGGATGTAATAAAGTGCACTGTTTCCTTTGAAGATTTACCGGACGTGTCCTCATGAGTTTGTTTTCCATATCAAACTTGCGAAGTCTGAACTTACAAGGAGAGGATGCGAGACTGAACTTTATGTAGGCTACTTAATATTGAGGAAAAGCCCCAATCAGATCAGGCGAATGTCTGCAGCCCCGCCTCTGTTTTCAGATGTCTCCGTTTTCCCCCATCCACACTGAGACGGAGCAGCAGCATTTTAGAATGAAAACGGCCTCTCCAGCGTTTTCAAAACGCTCTATTTTCGGCGCTCGAAAACTCTGGCGTAGTGTGGATGGATGGCGTAACCGCGTTTTAAAGCGAAAACGCATTCGTGTAAACGGAACCTTAGTGTATATGTGTGAAGGACAATGTATGTGTGTTCCCCAGAGATGGGTTGCAGCTGGAAGGGCATCCGCTGTGTAATACATATGCTAGATAAGTTGGCAGTTCATTCCGCTGTGGCGACCCCAGATAAATAAAGGGACTAAGCCGAAAAGACAATAAATGACTGAATGAATGAAAATGCATTTCAATAAATCAAAATAGTTTTTGTTTTTAACATGCCAACGTGCTTCTTATTCGGTTGACTACATGAATAGCTGGAATTGTTTTGTGATATGTTTAATGCAGGAATGCAAGATACACCGGGGGGAAGTACGTATTGAATAATATTTCTAAAGGAGCTGTTGACATGGAATTAAGCCAAATTTTGGTAACAAAATACAATACAAAATAAAAAAATCTGAATTAGTTATGTGTAATAACAATAAAATGAGATAGGGAGAAAGTACTAAACTACTGAAAAATATTTAATACTTTATATTAAAGGCCTTTTTGTTTATAGAAGCTTAAAGATCCCTCTCATATGGAGAATGAAGTTACATGAATTGCTCAGGTGTGAGTTTTTCAGGACTTCAACACAGTGTAAAAAATCTTGATGGCTCTGTGGGTCTCGTTTATCAAATATAATCTTTAATTTCTATTTTACGTTGGATTTAAGTCAGGTGATTGGCTGGGCCATTCTAAAGCTTGATTTTCTTTCTCTGATAGCATTTGAGAGTTTCCTTGGCTGTGTTTGAGATCATTGTCTTGCTAAAATGTCCACTCTGGTTTTATCTGCATCATCCTGATTATTCATTTTAAACTGATGAAGGGCAGAGAGTTGCTGAAGAACTACTGAGAGATTTCAGCTGCTGTCTGGGCTTTGATTGCGTTTCTGCACCTCCCTTTCTTCATGTGTTTAATACTTTTTTCCTGCACCATTTCATTTTATTACACATAACTTAATTTGTAAACTTATTAGATTTGTTTTCTTTGCATAAATGGATTTCTTTTGTTGTTACCAACAGCCGGGGAGTCAAGTCAAGTCAACAGCACCTTTAGAAATAGGTTTTTTCTGTGAAAATTGTGACATGTTTAATACTTATTTTCCCTGCTGCATGTATTAAAAGATGAAGTTGAATCTCATATAGAATCAACTTAATTTGTAAAAGTACTATTAGCATGTAATGTCATGAATTATTTGCACTGACGGTTCTGCTTTTTAGCATTAATGATATTTCACAATAGTTTACTGTATTTTTATTGAAATATTACATTATTTTTATACAGCCTCCAAATTAAGTACTTCTAATTAGGCTAAACCTTTATTTTGAAAATGTTATAGTATATAGCATGTGATCAGGAGGGACATGGACATTCTTTTCAGCTAATCTCTTCTTGTAATACTGGATATGCTTGTTCTTGCCATTTTATTAGGATTTTGAAACGGCTCATTACTTCTCATTCATACAGCACACAGTGACACGTTAGAAAATGCAGGCCATGACAGATCTTGTAATGCTTGTAAAATGTTAGTAAAAGAATCTCTTCATTGCTACAGAATATTTGTTATTTTTATTATTTAATTATTTAATTTATTTATATGGAAGTGCCTGTTTCCAAGGGTTTACCAGACAGCATGAAAATTAATAATGAAATATAAAAATTCATTAAATAAAATAAAAATAAAAATAAAAAATAATTAAAATTGTTTTATGCATTTTGGCTGATCATGTATGCATCAACAGAAGTTTGGGAACTTTAAAATGCTTTAAATTAAAACCAGATTTCAATGCACATGTTTTTTTTGTGTGTGTAATGAATCCACTATTATCTTGATATTAAAACTGTGGTGTATTTCATTTTTGGCATCAATACTTGAAAGTGAGACCAACAATGGTGGACTACAGAATTCCATGTGTGCATGTGCATAACGTTTCTTTGAAAAGGGCCATTGCAAACTGGCCTGGCATAAATAATTCAGTGTTGTGTCAGTGTTGTCATCTGTGTACCAAATTATTCTTTGTGCACATACTGTATATCTTTGTGTAAACGCACCCTGATACTACCCAGAATTACTTTTCACTGGCATGATCACATGAGAGCTCATTCTGAAGAAGGTGTTTACAGTATGTTATTAATAAATATGATTAGGCTTATACTACAGGCATATGCCAGCTGTCATATTCAGAGTTTTAAAAAAAGTCCTTTGCATGTCTGGCTTGCTGGCAGAGTGACCAAATCCTGAATATGGTGTAATAAGCAACTCATCGCAATCCAAAAATCAATTGCCTGAAGATGCCTCCTCCTAACAAACAAGTGTTTATGTCCTTCCTGACATCATCATACGCTACAAATAGACACGACTGCCTGGTAATGTGTGTAGATAGATAGAGTGAGCATGTGATATGTGATCTTGCATATTGCTCAAAATAAGCGCTCGAAAAAGCAACAGTACTTGACAAATTGAGCCTGTATAAAATAGTACACAATACCGAGAAGAAAAAACAGGTCGAGCACAACTGAAGGATGTAGGAAATCTCATAGGCACATGCTGGTTTTGGTGAAGGTTGCATTTGTGTCAGTCAGTTATGATTTCCTAGAATCAGCAGCGCCCCTCCCCCCGTGATCGAGGTCGTGTTTGTGTTTGTGAACAGCGGGAAACTCGCGCACGTGTTCGGCGCTGCACTGCCTGCCCTCAGCTCTTGAGCTCTGGCCAACACGCCAGCACTAATGGCTATGTTTACAACCACGACCACCCCCTCCCTCTGCTTCTTGACTTTCTCTGGATTTCTATACCAAAGGCCACGCAGGGCTGGCGGCTGAAAATGCATCTGCTCTTTGCGAAATGCTGCGGTCAGCAGAACGCTTTTACCAAATCTGGCGAGGTCCAGTAGGCTACAGTGCAGAACAGATGTTAAAATTATTAGCCTTTCTATGAAGTTCTAATCCTAAAATAGGCCTAAAAATATTTGTCAAGTGCTGTTATAAAGAGAGAAGACTTTTTTTTTAACACATTTGAAACAAATCCTTGTCCTATGGTTGAACATAATATTTTACTAGTTATTTTGCAAGATTGTATGCAGATTAGTGCAATTTAAGGCTTAACTAGGTTAATTAGGCAAGTAAATTAGACAAATCGGTGCACTATATATTTTTAAGCCAGTACAACAAAAACAACAACAACAAAAAACATAGTCCTTATTTCCTTTATTTTTTCTTGTTCACTTAACTTTTGAAAACATCAGCTGCACAGCTGCAAATGTTTAGTTGGGTTAACGTAAGATTATTTGTTTTTTGGAGGTGTGAACTACTCTGTAGCAAAACTTTTTAAGTTGTGTTTACTGAACATTTTTGTCTGTAGAACTGGAATGCATGAAGTTGAGTGAACAAAACAAACAAACAAACAAACAACAACAACAAAAATTATCCTTTATTCATTTAGTTTTTTCTCGTGTACTGAACTTTTGAAACCCCAACTAAAACAGATACAAATGTTAACAAAACATTTATTAGATGCAGAATTTGAAACAGGACAAGGCTCAAAACATGGCGGGGCAAACAGTGAAAACCACTTTAAAATGCTTCACAGGGAAAAACAAGACTCAGCGAAGAGTCTGTGTGAATGAGGTGTCTTTATAGTCCTAATAATCAGTCCATCATTAGCTTCCAGCAGTGTGTATATAATAACGAGGAACCAGAAACTAGTGTGTGAGGTGCATGATGGGAGTTGTAGTTCATTAAAATGTCCTGTGTGGTTCTCCAGCAATCTGAACAGACTAACCTCCACCCGCCCCTCACCCCAAAAAGATACATTTCAAATTATTAATAATTTTAAATTATGTTATAGCATTATTGCAGTAGTATTTTGTCGTTGTTAATAAGAAGGAGATTATTGTCAATAATAATAGTATTATTGATGTTACTATTATTTTTTGTCACTGTTAGGGCTAGAAATACTGCAACCTTTATTTTTTCCTATTTTTTTCCTGCAACCTTTAAGTGAGGAGGTCTGAGATTAACCTAACTTAAAATAACAAGTTGGCAGAAGCTTATTTGGGGTGAACTTGCAAAGTTAAAAAGTAATCTTTTTTTAACTTAATGAAGAACATTTTGATTTAGGTTAACATCTTAAATGTAGTTGTACATATATTTTTACTGATTTTTGCCAAACTAACAAAACAAAAAGTTTTTTAACAGTGTGGACCACAGTGTTCAGTAGACAATAAATTAAAAAAAAGAGTTATAAAAATGTTTAAAACTGCCTTTATTCCAGCCAAACTAAAATAAACAAGAAAAAATTCTTTCTCCAGAATAAAAAAACATTGTAGGAAATACTGTGAAAATATCCTTGCCTTGTTAAACGTCATTAAATAACATTTACCAGGGGCTGTTATAAAGAAAGAAAATTTATGATAACAATTTTTTTTGTCTTTTCCATATGACAATACATAAGATTTTAAATTGTAAATTAGACAAATCGCTGGACAACAGTGGTTTGTTCAGTTGACAATCAAAAAAAAAATTAAAAAGATATATTAGGAAAGCTAGTAAAATATTAGACTTTAAAAGTTGTAAACATGTTTAAAACTGCCTTTATTCATGCCAAACTAAAATAAATAAATAAGAATAATTTCATTCTCCTGAAAATAAAAATATTGTAGGAAATACTGTTAAAATGCCTTTGCCTTGTTATTTTTTTGCTGTTATAAA
Organism: Danio rerio; assembly: GCF_052040795.2. NCBI lineage: Eukaryota > Metazoa > Chordata > Actinopteri > Cypriniformes > Danionidae > Danio > Danio rerio. The sequence goes on along the minus strand of NC_141036.1, from coordinate 46,620,310 downwards.
GAGAGAAGACTTTTTTTTAAACATTTAAAAAACCCCAAAAAAATAATGACTCATTTCTAATAACCAGGCTATTTTTTTGTCGTTGCCGTGCGACTGTACATAATAATTTACTAGTCATTTTGCAAGCTGCTAGTATTCAACAATACTAACTAGGTTAATTAGGTTAACTAGGTAGGTTAGATTAGGCAAATCGCTGGACAACACTAGCTAATCAATTTAATTTAATTTTTACATTTAATTTAAATAAAAGATGTATTAAGTTAGTGGTTCATTCCACTGTGGCGACCCTAGATTATTAAAATGAATGAATAAAAGATTTATTAAGGGAGCTAATAAATTGTTGACTTTAAAAGTGGTTAAAATGTTTAAAACTGCCTTTATTCCAGCTAAACTAAAATAATTTTGAGTAATTTCTTTCTTCAGAATAAACAATATTATAGGAAATACTGTGAAAATGTCCTTACCCTGTTATGTAATAATTACCAGGTGCAGTTTCAAAGAGAGAAGGCTTTTTTCAACACATTTAAAAACACAACAGTTATAATAGCACATTTCTAATAACCAGGCTTTTTTGTCTTTGCCATATGATCGTACATAATATTTTACTAGTTAATTTGCAAGTCAGCTAATTGCTATTTAAAGGCTTAACTTTTTTAATCAGGTTAACTAGTCAAGTCAAGCAAATCGCTAAACAACAGTGTTCGGTAGCCAATTAAACAAATAATAATAAAAAATGATTTATTAAAGGAGCTAATAAAATATTGACCTTTAAAAATTGTAAAACATGTCTAAAACTGCTTTTATTCCAGCCTAACTCAAAGAAATTAGACTATAAATTAGAATTCATATTATAGGAAATACTGTGAAAATGTCCGTGCCCTGTTAAACATCATTTGGGAATTTTTTTCAAAAAGTATACAAAATTAAGAGGAGGGCTAATCATGTTGCCTTCAACTGTTTGTTTCTCTGTCTCATCCTTCACCCTTTCACACAGATGAGCTCATGCCAGAACAATCACTGAGCGAAGCATGTCCTAAATAACGTGGACTGTGGAGTGGCACAATTATTGACAGAGTCGTCAGTGTGGAAATATGGGGACTATTCTTAGAAACACTTGCACTATACGACCAAGACAAGTAAACAACTTTCAAGTTAGAGATTGAGCCTGTGTTATGAAATGTTTTAAAGGTAAATACCATGATTCAGGGTGAACTTGGGATAAAATTCGAAAATAATCACTGGAGGAATGCTGTTTAGATGATATTTTGTGGCATATTCTTTATTAAATCTAACTCTTAGGATGATGGATTACCAAAGTAAATCATGTAAAAACTCATAACATTTATAGTAGGGCTGCACAATGTTGGAAAAATCTAACATTGCAATATTGTTTAGGCTACAATATATATCACAATATAAATACAATTTTACTAAATGAGTTGAATAACTATTTGGGAAGAATTTATCATTTTAGATTGATTGGGATTATTCTGTATAGGAGTGCATAAAATATAATAATCAATCTACAAGCTTAGCTAAATTCAATAAAGAAAAAGACAAATTAAATAAACAGTGTTTTATTGTTTTCGGAGGAGTCGAACTGTAATCAGGTATACAGTAATTTAATAATTAAATGTAAAATAATACTGCATAGTCTTTGTTTGATTACAAAAATCACTAAAATTATTCGTTATTAAATTAAAAACGCTAAAATTTCCCATTTAAATACTTCACACAGTCACAGGCCTTGAAAAAAAAAAAAAAAAAATTAAATCATAATCCAGACTCAACATTGCTTATGTGACTATTGCTAATGATCACATTGTAATACCGATGCAAAACAATATATTGTGCAGCCTTGATTTTAGGCATTTTTAATCAATTTCCCATAAACTGAAATGATGAAATTAATTTATTGCAAATTAAATAATTTATTAAAGTAAAATGCTTAAATGTAATTAGAAACATTTAATTATGTTACTTATTGTTGTTTAACTTATTGTTAAACATTAGCAGTCTTGACATTTTTCAGCATTTTGTGCTTTAGGCTATGATTCTAACCTCAAACCAGAGACCACGTCATGTCTAAAACTGAATTTTATGCATTCTTGTCATATTTTTTTAAGTGAAAGAGAAATTCACTGAAATATCACAATAACAAAGTAACAAATAATTAATACAGTTAATGTATCCTAAACATTTTGTACAAATGAATTGGGGAAAATAATCACAGCTTTAATACCAAGGGCAGTTCACATGCTATTTCTATCACATGCTTTTTCTATCACAACAGACTGTTATGCCTTTTTATAGCCAATGTAACAAGAGTCGACCAGGATAACGACAGACACTAGTTTATTATTATTTTTTTAACTGAAAACAATACTTTCCAAGCAATGGGTTGTAGCTGTAAGGGCATCCGCTGCGTAAAACATATGCTGGATAAATTGGCGGTTCATTCCGCTGTGGCAACCCCAGATTAATAAAGGGACTAAGCCGAAAAGAAAATGAATAAATGAAAATAATACAGAAAATAGATATTTCATGCAAATGTTAATTTGACTTAAGTGAGTAAACACACAAACAAAGATGGATAGACTTTTTTTATTTCACTATAGTTGAATTTGAATGTGTGATAAAGGAGGCAGAGACAGTCAAAGAAATTTCTGAAATTCGCATGTAAACATAATTTTAAAGACAGCTTGATATAATTAGTGTCATTAATTAAAACCGTTTCCAGTTTTTGTTTTTGAAAAATAATAGAAGAATTATCTTGAAGACAAAAAATACTGGGATTTCTAGAATCACCTATATAACTATGCTATTCATGCTATGCCTAACCATGAATCATTATCATTCAACCCTGAGTCAGAGAATGCTTTAAACCTAATTTAGGAGCAAATTTTACCAGGGTTATGATATGCTGCTTTGGAGGGTAAATTTGCAACAAACTTTTCAGTGTATTTCCTATAATATTTTTTCTTCTTTCTTCTTTGTTTTTTTTTTGGCTATAGAATAAAAATCAGTTTTTAATTTCTTTAAAACCATTTTAAAGTCATTGTTAGCCCCCTTAAAAGTGCAGTAGGTGTTCTGTCAATATGCTATCCATTAGCATAATATTTTTGAAACACAGTCCTTTCCCTGCAGTGCAAAGCCAAGCCTTCTAAAACATGAACGTGCGCAACTTAAAGTTGACAGCAGACAACCCACTAGATCATGTCATTCGCCAGTTAGAAAACTTTACATTACTTTATAATACTACAATTCTGAATGAAAATCTGTATTATATCGAGCATGTTTTCAGGTTTGTAGCAATCAAAACTTGTCATAATGAGCAATATTTCATGCATGCAAGGATCACTGGTCTCACTCTCTCACGCGCTTTGTCCTAAAGTGACTACTGTATGCTTAGTGGTTGGCCGGCAGCGTGCAGGAATTACACTTATTACTGAGCCACACTTACATGCTATTTCAGAGCAAATGTTCAGAGTAGCATGGCAAACAAAATAGTGAGTGTGTCACAGGCTGTCATTGTTCAAAATGAACCAATGTGAATTTAAAACCAACTTCAGCTCAGTAAATCAGGCTATAGGCGAAATAGCGCTATTTACTGATGTTTTGTAAGGTAAGGTAAGGTAACTTATGAATTTGAAAATGGTCACATCAATATTTCAGTGACTGAACAACACTTCCGTGCATATAACCCATTCATAACGCAACAAAATCTACCTCAGCTTTGCATGACTAAAATAGTTTTAAAACAGAACATTACCTGTAAAAAAAGTACTTCAGCCTTGGTGTCATCCTTCCTCCAGTGTGCAAAAGTAACTCCAATATTAATTCAGGATTTTAAAAAGTTTTGATTCAGCATTCATTTTTACCTGTCACTCTCTTGATGTGCATGTGAACTGGGATCTGTGTGAACGAGTGTGCCGATCTACAAATCTACAATTATCAGCTCGACAATTTTTAATTGGTTGAACATTTTTTAGCTTTTTGCCTTACTCAGAATATAAAATTATGTATAAATACATTTAGATCATTTACTGCAATTATTACTATTGGAATGTGAAGACACTGTCAACTAGCACAACAAAAAATGTTTCTGAAGACAATCACCTACTGCACCTTTAAGCAATTTCAGAACAATCGTTATACAATAACTTGCTTTAATACCCTAACTTGCCTAGTTAACCTAATTAAGTTAAGCCTTTAAAATGCACTGAAAAATAATATCTTGAAAAAATATTTAGTAAAATATTATGTGCTGTTATCATGGCAAAGATAAAAGAAATCAGTTATTAGAAATTAGTTATTGAAACTATTATGTTTTTAAATATCTTCTATCCCTTAAACAAAAATTGGGGGAAAAAATCTACGGGGGGCTAATAATTCAGAAGGGCTAATAATTCTGACTACAACTGTATATAGGTGATGCAGAACACTTGAGACTTTATGAAAACATGAACACTTGGTGTTTAAAAACATATTTATTTAATGTGACAAAACTGGCATATAGCTAACTTCAAAAGATTTTCACGCATAACATTGAAAAACAGGATGTAGAATAAAACATTCAGAGAAGAAAAATGACATTATGCTGGAGATTACAGATCAAACATGTTTGTCTTGTGCATGTTTCCATAGAGAGATTGTGGAAAAGTAGTGAAAAAGAATGCAAAACTTGAGATGAACTGTAGCGGAATTGTGACATGATTTGGCTTCTGTTAGCTTGAATGCTTCATTTCTAGAATGTCATATCATACAGGAAACAATTATGTCAGGCTAAAGCAAGTTTACAGAGAAGTGAAATAGAAAAGTGCTGCTCTGGAATGCACAAACATACCACAAGGTATTGGAAGGGGAAAAAAGACAGAAACATTTTATTTTTTTCAAAACTGAACTTCTTGATCTCTGTGTTTACAGAACACCACACATAAGACGCACGAGTGCATCAGTAACACATGTCTGCTTTGCATGTGTTTATGTAATAACAATGGAAAAGCAGTTCAGCAGAATGAGATGCAAGTTAGCGGATTGACAAAATGTAAGAAACAGACTATATATAATTTACTAATTGCTTTAACTACTACACATTTTGTTGAATGTTTAGGTGTAAAAGATGAGATGTCCAATTTGTCTGCAATCAAATTAAATACACAAAAAATATTTAATATAGGATTTATATAATGTTTCAAATAACATGAAACGTGAGAATAAAATGCTGGTTCAGGGTGTCTGCAGGGTCGTAAAAAGTTTTAAAATGTCTTAACTTTTAAACAAAATTTTAGGCCTTAAAAAGTCTTAAATTCACTGAAAAATTGTGTTGTATGTCTTAAATCATTTTAAACAGGTCCTAATTTCTCTATGTCCAAGTAAGTATTTTAAGGATGGGAAAATACAGTTCAGTAGCAAGAAAACAGTTAGACAGACCATCTGCAGCGCAAAGATAATGAATGAGCCTCCTCCATTCGGCCTCTTTACTTTCTCTTTACTTTACTTTTACTCTTTACTCCTTTACTTTAGAGGATAAGGAAACGGTGTTGTATGCACTGCACTGAAGACATTAATTAGCATACATATTTAGTTTCGTTTGTTAAGCACAAATATTTATTTCAAAACTATTTTTAAATTCAGTTCTAATTTCCAGTGCTGGACTTGTCGATGTCGCTGCCTATTTCAGTTACTCATAATGGTAATGCCCCAACAATGTGTCTTAACTAGCCTCTTTTTCAGACCAGAACACTCATGAGTCCACAAGGTGGTGCAAGTGGATCTGCTATTTAAACAAAGTGGCGCAAAACGTAAAACTGGTCTGTTTTACACTGTTTTTCAGACTGTTGCACTGGTCTGAAAAAGGCAACAAATCGCGACTTACTGTCTTGCACCTTATTGAGCCGGGTTTATGATAGGACCATTAAGATTTGTTTTGGGACAACTTAATTATTTGATGTTCAATCCACCTAAATTTGTAAGAATGATTAAGTTAACTTTATCTATTTATGTTGAGACAACATGAAGGAATTGTGTTGAACCTAGGGTTGTAACGGTATGAATTTTTTACGGTATGATAATCGTCTAAAACAATACCACGGTTTGACGGTTTCGCGGTATACGGTATGTTACAAATGTTACAAAATAATAGAACAGTGAAGCAAATTTGACTTTTTCCAAATAATATATTTTCAGTTACTATAAACAACACCACTTACAATGAACAAATAAAAAAATAAGAAAATAATAAATAATGTGTCAAAGTCCAAATAAAGTCCAAATAAACATGGTGCAAATCCTCAGTAAAAAATAGATATAAATATTTACTATACTATAAATAGTTACATAACGAAACTAGATTCAATATGGAACATCCTTAGGTTTTATGTGCCAGCATGGATATGGTTGTCTGTGGATATGGATTTGGATATGGTTGTCTGCAATGCAGACAAACAGCTGCACCTTCATTTGCGTCTTTTGAAATCAGCAAGAGCAGCAGTTCGTCTTTGCTGTGTCACTGTTTTGTCATGTTTCTGTGCTGCTGTGGATGCAAAAGTACTTAGTATGAGAATTATTTCATGCAAACCTTTTTTTTTTGCGTTTTATTTAGCCTCTTATTTAATCTCTCATTCCATGTTGTTCAAAATGCTCACTGTTGGTCCACAAACAAAAGCGAAACCTATGCTTATTGGTTTTAATATAGCGAGTTTGAACCAATCTGGGCATGGAGGAGGGACAATGCATCAATGTATCATGTCTGGTTTGTCCGGAGACACAGTGACGAGCGTTTCTTTGTCAAATCAGCGTTGTCAAATTTTGATGAGGTAACCGCACTGATTCCGGAGTCTCTGAAAGTCCGCGAATGTTATGTGATACAGCACTGGAAAGCTGAGATTCTCTTCTTTATGCCAATATTTGAATGGTATGAATCGGATCAGCGGATCAAAAGTTATTAAACATTTAAGAGCAATACTTATTTTTAGCCGCGGGCGGCTGTCTCGGTCTTTAAGGGTTAAAACCGTTGATATGCAATTGTTCATGGTATGATAATCGTGCACGTTCAAATCGTGGTAGACCGTCATACCGGTATATTGTTACAACCCTAGTTGAACCCTGAATTATTTTTGCAATGTAGTGCAAAAGTCGAGAGAAAAGAGAAAAAATGGGAGAAAACAATCAAGTTTTTGCATGTCAGCTTTATCTAAGATTTATTAGAGGTCTTATTCATTGTGTGCTATGATCTGAAGTAACATAAATGATAAATGTCCGATTTGACAGTTGGCTTGGTGTGTTTTGTAAATACTGAAGACAGCAGATCCCTCATGTCATGATGAAGGCAGGGCGGACAGTAACGTGTTCAGTCATTGCCTGATGGTATTTCCTGACACTCTCTCACTGACTCGAGCACAGCGTAAAACATGCACACTTATGAATGAGAGAAGAGCTGCCTCTCTTTAGACATGCACATGTCTCACGTACAACACACCTGCTTCTCTTCTGGCATGTGCAAGCATGTGTGTGTTTCCTTATAAGAAGCTGTTGGTTGTAATGCAGAAGAGCAACTTTCGACAGTTTAATGTTGTTGTTGTCGTGTTGTTCTCAGAATACACTATAAACCATATCTGTTAATTAACAGTTTCTATATTTTTCACAAGTGCTTTCTGTTTATTTAAAGTTGTGAAGTGCATTATGGGAGCTTGATCTCTGCTCTGTCGAATTTTAATGTTGAAAGTTCAACTCTGCAGTTTAAAAAAGTGAATTTTATTGACCTTTTAGTAGTTTGAAATAATATAAGAAATAGTTTAAAGAGAAATAAGTCGTATATCATTAAATAAAATGTTAATAACAAGGTATATATAACAATGTATCACTTTAAACTATTAAAAATGAAAATAAAATTCACATATTTAAGCATAATATGATATAATATAATATAATATAATATAATATAATATAATATAATATAATATAATATAATATAATATAATATAATATAATGTCATATATTAGTTTATATTATTAGTCTATACAAAATATTATTACTATAATAATTTTAATGGAATAATTCAAATATAATAAGGGTTCTAATAGTAGTTGGTATGATTTAGTTAGTTTGGTTAATATTACCAAAATTATAATTCATTTAATCTGATTACATTCTAATAACAGGTACTATAATTTAAATAGTTTGATTAATATTACCGTTATTTTAATTTAAATAATCTGATTTTAATTTAATTACCGGAATTATAATTTATAATTAAATTCAATTTAGTTTATTTATAATCTAATTACTGGGAAAATATTTGATTTAATCTGAATACCTAATTAACAAAATTATAAAATATAATTTAATTTATTTGATGAGAATGTAATTAACGGAATTATTAAATATAATTTAATTTATTTGATGAGAATCTAAGGTCACACTTTATCTTGATGGTCTGTTTGTTGAATTAAAGGTACATTGCATCTACATGCCAACTGATTCTCATTATTATAAGTAGACTGTTAGGTTGGGGTTAGGGTTAGTGTAAGTTGACATGTACTTACAAAGAACTTACAAAGTTTCTTATAGTCAGTTAAATGTCTGTTGAAGGAGCAGTATCAACAGATATTAAGCAGACAGTCTAATACTCAAATGGGCCATCAAAATAAAGTGTTACCGACTCAAATTACTGGAATTATAAAGTTTATATCAAAAGTGGGCGGGGCCGGAAGTCATCAATCATTTTGACTGGTGGTGACCCATAAATTCTCTCTTTTATTATTCTGCTGACTAATGCTGTGTTTATTTATTAAAATGAGATTAAACAATATTGTGGAACATGATTGCTATTTATTTCCCAGAGATGGGTTGCGGTTGGAAGGGCATCCTCTGCGTAAAAACGTGCTGGATAAGTTGGCGGTTCATTTCCAGAAGGCCGAAAAGAAAATGAATGAATAAATGAATGATCGCTATTTAAAATAAGAGTAGTATTTTCTTATTGACTAGTTTATGATTTAATGCTGTTATTCAAAGTTGAGTATCAAATCATTGTGATATTATCTTTTGATAAAATAAACATTAGTTATTATTATCATTAGTTATTATTCTCAGTGTTTGTGCTGCTTCATATTTTTGTGGAAGTAAAATTAAATTGTACACATTAAATTGATCAAGAGTGAAAGTAAAGACATCAAAAATATTTATTTCAAATAAATTCTGAAATAATGCTATTTCTATTCATTAAAAATAGTTAAAAGTAAAATGTTTTAGTGTTCACAAAACAAAATCAGTAAAAAAAATAACATTGAGATGTATAAAGATGGGGCGTCATGGTGGCGCAGTGGGTAGCTCGATTGCCTCACAGCAAGAAGGTCTCTGGTTTGAGCCTCGGCTGGATTAGTTGGCATTTCTGTGTGTAGTTTGCATGTTCCTGTGGGTTTCCTCCGGGTGATTCGGTTTCCTCCACAAGTCCAAAGACACGTGGTATACAGTAGGTAAAATAGGGTAAGCTAAATTGTCCGTTGTGTATGTGTGTGAATGAGTGTGTATGGATGTTTCCCAGTGATGGGTTGGAACTGGAAAGGCATCCGCTGCGTAAAACAAATCCTGGATTAGTTGGCAGTTCATTCCACTGTGGTGACCCCAGATTAATAAAAGGACTAAGTCGAAAAGAAAATGAATGAATTGATTTATTAAGATTTTTTAATAATAATTGAGTACAAATACCAACTGACGAGAACAGAAAATCAGCATATTAATATTATTTCTGAAAGATCATGTGATTCAGCAGTGAATCACACAAATACCTTACATTTTTAAATGTTCTCAATATTCATAATAGTGTTTTTATTGTTTTGTTGATCAATGACACCAAATGAAAAATAACCTTTCTTTTCTAGTAAAGGCCTAGTATTAAAGAGCTTGGTCACCCAAATATTATTATTCTTGCTGTTGAACACAAAAGAAGATATTGTGAAAAATGTTGTGGGGGAAAACAGCCACTCACTTCAATAGAAGTCTTCGTTCCTATGAATGCCAATGGCTGTCTTTTCCAAATATTCTTCAAAATATCTTCTTTTGTGTTCAACTCATATTCATAAAGGTTTAGAGCACTTGAATGTGAGGAAATCCTAATTTCTGAGTGAACTATCCCTTTAAAATGAAGTTATGTAATTTCAAAGAAATTGTATTTTCCAGTCTTCCACTGGTAAGCTAGTGGGGGACAAACAAAAGTGATTGTTAATGGAGAATACGAAAGATCCCAAAGTGAATGCTGTCTTATGTTGTTCACACAAAGCCCTAATTAACCTAGTTTATGTTTACTCTCTGTAAAGGGATGTAGGTCGTGTAGTAACATGAGGCTTGGAAACACAGACTGAGGGAAATGTACTGCAGCTCAGCCACTCCCTGTGAAGAATGTTTGGTGTTTGGTTGTGCTTTGTTTTGAGTTTGGTGAGCGACAAGCACGAGCTGCTTTCTCTAGCGCCATCTTGTGTTGTTCGTAAATCATTTCTGGGTGAAACTTCTTCAAGCTCCAATGCACAGTTCAGTTTAGGGACAAAACGAAAGACAATTAACAAGAAATATAGCCTATACCTTTATTGTATATATAGTCAGTAAATTAATACAGTTTATTACTTTATAACCATGTATTAGTTCAAATAAATGTATCCAGATTTATTCATATACAGTTTGAATGTGTACATGTATAAATATGTTTAATATAAAAAACAATATAGGCTATATACAGATAAAAATACCTATATATATATATATATATATATATATATATATATATATATATATATATATATATATATATATATATATATATATATATATAAACATGAATTATTATTATTAATATAATTATTGTATATATGTATTGTGTATATATATATATATATATATATATATATATATATATATATATATATATATATATATATATATATATATATATATAAATTTTAAGGGGAAAAGCTGGACTAATCAAGTTCACGTTTATGTTGACAAGCTTTATTTGTCATTCTACCACACGTGTGGACATAAAGTGGATCTCACAGGACCACAGTGCATAAATAAAAAATAATCATACAGATTAACACAACAGTGGCCATACAAGCAATTTTTTACCTATACATACCATACTGGAGCAGTAATAACTAAACAACCTGCTAACTATACATATACTATAAATAGTTAAGTAAACATAACCTAAGGCAGACTCTACACATTCTCATGTAATACAGTACAATATTGTGCAATATATGTATTTTTAAGGGTGAAAAAGCAAGCGATGCAACATGATTTTTTGGTATTCAAAAGTACACATTGTTTTCCTTATTGAGTTCTTGTAAGTTTAAGAAAGTGTCTGGTGCATATAGAGAAGAGTGTTTTTACAGGTGGTTTGTCAAGCACACTCACCTCTGTGCATCACATTCAGAAATGCACATTGTTGTATAGAGCAATTGTAAGAAAGTGTCTGGTGCATCGAGAGATGAAATAGCATGTTTTCAGTTGGTTTGTTCACCCCACTCATCTGGGGCACACTCAGAATTGCATAATTCCTAAAAGGGAAGTATGGATCCTCATTTTGGTAGCTAGGTTTGTAGATTTCAGTGGTGGGTAGATTTTCAGTTGATTAAAATTAAGGGTTCTAACAGCTTGTGGGATAAAGCTGTTGAGTATCTAATACTCTAATTGAATAAATATGGGTGGCATTTTGCATTACATATTTTACAATGACTTTTTAACCCTATATAGGGATCTAAATACTAAAACACTCCATGAAAAATCCCTTGTTTTTTGTGTTTGAATAGCTATAAAATATAATTATAACACACAGATAAATAAGTACTACAGTTAAAATGCATAGCTCAAGTGCTTTTTCTTTCATCTTTAACTGCGTATGGCACTTTCATTGTCTCTCATTTGCATTTCCATGATTGGATGATTTATAACACCAAGTGAAAATATTGTAACAGGAATGATATTACTGAGACTTGTACACAGCACCTTATAACAATATACAATGCAATACTTTCTCCCTACGCATTTACACATCACCTTATAACTTGTATATTTATAACAAATCTGTATGCAATTCAACATTCAGAGCTTTTTGACTAACTGCATCTCTGTTTAACGTGTATTTTTTCATATTTATGTTGTGTTGTCACTTTATTTACACTGGAAGCTTCTGTAGCCAAAACAAATTCCTTGTGTGTGAATCACACTTATCAATAAAACTCATTCTGATTCTGAGACATATTTTACATCTAGGTTACTGATAAAGGGCACACTCTCAAATATCTGTATAAAACTTGACAATTAGACTACTTCTGTATGTTTTTGTAAACTGTTGTTTGAGTTTTAAGAGTACCATTATTTCAATATACCATGCTGCAAATGCTCCAGTGCATAGATTAGCTTACCTAAAAAACTAAGCTGAAAAGCTATAAAATAATGTCTCCAAATGTTGCACTTGCAGGCTCTACCAATGTCTTGTCTAATAGAAAGAATGAGGGATGAAATTAATGCTGAATAAAACAAAATGATATTGTTAAACCAGTCTTTAAATATTGAATGAGCCCCATAGATGACACTAGGGGCCGCTAAATGCTGTTGTAAAATCGTCATCACAACCCTTTCAAAGCAGCACTAGAACACTAGATGGCACTACTTCCACACTAAACCATATTGTATCGTTTTAATTTTATTTATGTTCTTGTATACATATATCAGCTCATTTCACTTTAAGACCAACGACTAAATAAAAAAGAAAATATGCGTGGGAGGTTTTTTGAGGGTGGTTAATCACACATTAATAATGAATTATTCATTGTGCATAACTGCAGGGAAGGTGTCTGCACTGGTCGTGCTCTTTTTATGTAGGCTCAGTTGAATGATGCAATATCAGAGCCATGCAAGCTCTACAGCATCTATAGAAGTCACAGTCTGTCACACTGTAGCACAACATTTCCTGCAGGACGTCATCTCAGTCCTCTTGACTGACATTTTTATTTTACTGTACTGAATACAAGCACAAAATTTAGGAACATGGTTTAACTCAACCTGCAGTTACCATTGGCCCCATTTTATCTACATTACTGCCATATACACTGGTAATAAATAGACTTCATTTGTTCAGATGTTGTTTCTGAGCTGCTCTATCCTTAAATGCTTTATTTAGATGGTCTTGTACTTTGAAAGTCTGTGTGAAATAAAAAATCATACATTTTACTTTGTGAAAAATGAATCCAAGCAAGTCAATATACAAAAAAATTATTACTCCCTGGGGAAATTTAGCAATCAAAATCTATTTCAAAGTATGAGAAAAACATCAGCCCTGCACACTATAATACTTGATCTAAATCAGAGGTGCTCAAACTAGGGTCATTGGGCCCATTGGCCCTGTTTGATTTGACATATGGGTTAGAGACTTAGGGCCCTATCATACACCCGGCGCAGTGGGGCGCAAGATGCGGCGCAATAGTCTTTTGGTTGTTTCAGCTTGGCGCAAGAGTCGTTTTGAGGCGTTGCGCTATGCTGTTTAAATAGTAAATGCATTAGCGTTCATATGTGCGTCCTTAGGCGTTGTAGTCTAAAAAGGGAGGCATTCTGAGGCGCACTGCTGGCACGCCGCATTTTGAGAAACTAAAATAGATTTTTTATTAGACCAAAACTAACCCGGTCTAAACTCCGGCGCAGAGTTGCGCCTCGCTTACGCACTGCTTAATACGCACAAGAAAGCAATAGGCAAATATCTTTACATATGTAAAAATTTAAATATTAAGGAAATATATAGGATATAATAAGAATAGATATAATATATAAATATAAAGGATTAAAATATTACAAAACATACTATTTTCTAGCCTACAGAAATATGAAAAAGCCCTGCTTTTATGCCTTCTTCATCTCGGGAGGCTTTTTCAGTTCATTCATAACAATTTGCTTTTGTATAATGTTATTATTATTAGCAGTATTATTTAAAATATCCATATTTATATTTGTTTTATTAAAAACAAGCTTAGATTTGCCTGACTGTCAGGTTTTAGACCATATGGGGCGCAGCATGTGTTTTAGGATATAACTCAGGTTTTTGACCACACTTCATTAATATTGTTCATTTATTCATTTGCTTGAAATTAGAACTGAGTTTAGAAATAGTTTTGAAACAAATATTTGCGTTTAACAAACGCAATTAATTATTTATAGGCTAATTGATGTCTGTGCGTAAAGGTTTCCCTATCCAAGAGCGAAAGTGAGAGTGATCCATATTTCTCATTCTCACGCAGTAGATGCTCTGTTTAACAGTTTTCTGTTAAAAAACTGTTAACTGTTAACTGTTTGCTAGTGAAATGCTCAGTTTTTCCACTTAGACTTACTTTACGTCCGGTAAATAGTGAATGCGCTTATGGCGCGACGCAGCCTACTCAGACACCAAAATGGGCAGATTCTGGATTCTGTAATATATTATCTGATGCGTGTTTTGAGCTGAAACTTTACAGTCACATTCTAGAGACACCAAAGGATTATCTTTCATTCATTCATTTTCTTTTTGGCTCAGTCCATTTTATCTTACATCTTGTAAAAGGGGTAAAATAGGTGCCCTTTAATATGTTTAGAGCAAGTATGATAGTGTTTGGGATTGTTTGTTTTTCTCACACTTTGATACAATGATATTTTACTCATCGTTTTTTTTTAGGTGTGCTGAATTTGGACTGAGTAATCAAAATTTACTTCCGCTCCAGAATGCTTTTCCTTCTTAGATGATTTAGACAGAATAGTTTACCTGAAAATATTGTCATCATTCACTCACCCTCCACTTGTTTCAAACATGTTTGGGTTTCTTTTTTCTGTTGAACACTAAAGAGGAGCCAGCAAACATACTCGTACAGGGCGAAGTTTGAAGATTGAAAATTAAAGATTTGCAATGCTCCTTCCCCTGATTTGTCTTCATGAAAGACTTGAAAATATCAGTAAACATAGGATTTTGCTGTATTTTAATAATTCATATTTTTATTTTACATTATCATAGTTTATTTATGCTTTATAATTGCATTATGTAACCTTGATCTTTCTTCCAACAACTGAAAAAGTGACATTTATTAACATTTTCATTAGTTTAAAGTGATGTATTCTCTGGCGTGGTATTGTATATTACAGTTCAGAATCATTGTAATATACTACAAGTGCATTTTCTGTTATTTTACAGACTTCTTTCTCTATATATTTATCAGAGCCATAAGTTCATTGTTTTTATTCATGTTAAATTAATAATAATATGAAAGACAAAAATTGAAAATATTGTACTAAGTAATTTCATTTTTAATATATGCTGATGTCTCGTCCGGGAAGGAAGAAGTTGTGTCATGAAGATTGAAGCAAGTCAGTTTTTTGCCCGTGTAATATAGTTCAGTTAAGTTGTTATTAAACATTTTTCGAAACGACATCACTGGTCTGTCTTACGTTACTCGTGTTCAAATTCCGCTTTTTCAAAGAAAGAAGATGAGAAGAGACGGATTTATGGCACAAACAATATTAGTTTTCATATTTTCTTTTACTATAATGTCAAAAGTCACTCTGTTAAACTGTAAGTTTAATTTTCAACATCAAAACTCAACAGAGCAGAGAGCAAGCTCCCATAATGTAAATTACAGCCTTAAATAAACGGAAAACACAAACTATAGGAACAATTTTTGTTTACAAATTGTGTAATACTGTCATATGAGTGACGCGTTTTACCACGATGTCAGTCCATCTTATTCCTCTGAACATTTTAGTGTGTGTATATTGACTTAATTTAAGGTAAATTTTCATTTCTGTGTAAACATTAGCACTTCTCTCTAACTGATAGTTTGCTGTGAGCGACAGATGGTTGAGGAAGAGACATAAAGTGAAACCCCTCCCTCTGTTCACTTTTCTGTTTTATACATCATTAGACTGGAGTACAGTCAGCTGGAGCTGGTTCATGCAGACTTTAATGGCTGTTGTTGTGTGTGTGGTCATGTTTTTATTCAGCATAGACACACAGTCACATTATTTTTCGATCTGCATTGGAATAGAACATTATTGACTCTGGGACCAATTAGGGTGGATAGATTCTGTATGCTATATTGAGGAGTAGCTCAGGGCAGAGAGACAGACACGTTTCATAACATGGTGCTGGCTAACTGAAGCACACTAACTTTGCCTGTCCAGACCCATGAGGCAATGAGCGTGTGTTTGTTTTCTGCTTAGGAACTTGAAGTGGACCTATCATACTTTCAGCTAGCTGTAGTGTGCAGCTGTTTGAGCATGAGAAAAATTAGTTTAGGTACAGCCTCTAATGAAGTCCTGAGGTTTCTATTAGGAAGTCTAGATTCCAATATGCTAAATTTAAATTAATTTACATTTTATAGGAGGGGCCCAGTTACCAGAGATGGCAAACGTACACACATCCTTTACTCAATAGAAGTACTGTTGTTTAAAATGACTCTGGTAAAAGTTGAAGTACTGATTAAACTTTTGTACTCAAGTACAAGTAATGAATTATGGCCTGGAATAAATACTTAAAGTATTCATTACTATACCTGTTTTTGTTTTAAGGTTACAACACCACACATCATCTATACATCTATACAAAATATATCCCATTTTTGCCAGGTACATACACCCCTTCCTGCAATTGTTTGCATTCTGTATCTTACCTAATGATTTAGATTTTTTTCATTACAGGTATTTAAAGTGATAAGGCTTGCAGAATGCATGCAGATGGTTTATTGTGGGTGTTTTTGCCTGAGTGTCTGAGGCACAAGCTGTAAAACTCCACCTTCTTTTGTAAAGGGGGAGGGGAGCAGCAATTAATTTGCATTAAAAGAAACAGCAGAGCTTTTCACACTTGAAATGGTTAACCCTGGGTCATCATAAACGCTGGATAAACCAGCCTGATCTCACAAGGAGGCGTAACTATTTTACGTTTTGTCAGTTTAGTGGCTAATTCAGATGAATTTGTACAAGTTTAGTTGTACAAAAATGTATCATTTTAAAAAGAAGGCGTGGCATC
This sequence comes from Danio rerio, assembly GCF_052040795.2. Classification (NCBI taxonomy): domain Eukaryota; kingdom Metazoa; phylum Chordata; class Actinopteri; order Cypriniformes; family Danionidae; genus Danio; species Danio rerio. The sequence continues at coordinate 46,603,274 of NC_141036.1, read as the reverse complement.
CAACCCCACCCCTAAACCCAACCGTCATTGGAAAATAAGCAAATCGTACTAAATTGTACGAATCAGATCATACGAATTAAAACGAATTAGCCACTAAAACAAAAAGTTACGAATTGACGTGAGATTGTGTTGGATTAATGTAATCCTGGGTTATCTGTAATTACGTTTCACCCAGTTCATACTGTACCTAGGGTTAACAAATAATCCTGGCTATTCATTTACATATCTGCACATTCCTTAACTCTGGGTTATTGGGTCTTATTTGCATATTTGCGTTGTCACTGTTGCTGATTGGACGAACAGCAGACAGCATTTTTAGACAGCATTTACACATCTTTTCAGTTATGAAATATTTCACTGCGTTGGTTTTTAACCAACAAGAGAAAGAAGAGAAAGAAAATAAGGACCAAAGTGGATAAAATATCGTATAAAACCTTGGATAAAATTCTTATTATACAAATTACAGGTGTAAAACCTGTCTACCCAGGGTTAAAAGTAAGGGCACTTCGATCACGATTTTTGCAGCCGATACAGAGTACCGATTCCTTGTCATGGTGATCGGCCGAATACCGAGTACCGATTCTGATGCTTCCAGCTTTATGATGAATAAAGCACTTTTCCTCTCTTAGTATGAAACTGAAGTGGAGATCTTTCCATACCCAAGAGAATAAATGAAGAATGTTCCATAAAATCCCTAAACATGTCTCTTATAGCTGTTTTTGTGGACATGTCATGGTCCGAAGCAGCTTTACAGAAAAAAATAGATAAAATAGTCAAGGCCATTCCAAAATTTTGCTCTCCGGCTAGCACATCTGTGACTGCAGCTCCTATGCTCCAGACAGCCTCACAGCAACTCGATCGCTTGAAGAGAGGGACAGGTATGTTCACTTGAGAAATCTGTACTGGGCTATTCATCTAACCCAACAAATTTAAAGCTTAGGACATCACCTCTCACAATCTGTTCTCTTGCTAATTCACTCTCATTTCCTTGATTTCCAGGGTATTTTATCTAATTCAAAACACCTGCGATCGATTCATGAGACTGGCCAGATTGGCGATTACCGATTGAGTCATAAAATGTGATTATCAGCCAATTCTACCAGTAAGACCAGGGAGATAATTATGATACTGAATTACATTTATTGATGAGTATAATTTGACAAGAGTATCATGAAACAGGATTTCTTTGGCGGAGACCCCATCTATAGCTTGGTTTGGAAGCTTTTAGATCCAGCTATGTCTGCCGAGGATGAAGGCAGGGGCAGAGTCCCCCGCCTGGACAGGCTCAACATGGTGGTGGTGGGGAGGATGGTGGGTGAACGTTTGCGTTGGTGCCTGCAACCTAATGAATGGACAGCTTATATATTCCTTGTGTCTCTTGGCTATTGGTTGGAGCTGATTGTGATGAGTGACATGACATTAGGTATCCCTTGTGTCTCGTGGCTATTGGTTGGAGCTGATTGTGATGAGTGACGTGACATTTAGGTCTTCCTGGTAGAACTACCGCTACAAGCTACAATTCTGATCTCCAGTCAATCGATCGGAGTATCCCCAGTTAAAAGCTGTGTTTGCACTGTAAATTACACAATGTTTAACTGTAATATGAACTGTATTTTACTGTAGGACAGTTATGCAGTGTTACTGTATTTTAAAGTTGTGGTGTGAAAATTACTATTGCAGTAAAGATATACAATACTGTAAATACATATAGAGCAAGATAAATGGTGCTGTAGATGTATATACAGTAATTTTGCTTTAATTGATTTACAGTAAGTTTGTAGTAAGTTGCTGTAGATTCTACATGAAGTTGTTAACAGTGTGAAAAGCATAAGTGCGTTTTTGTTTCACTCAAAAAACGCATTTTAAATATACTGTATATAAAACCTAGGGGTTTGCCAGGTATGAAGTTATACAGTAAGTGTTAGTTCAGCTAACGCGGAGAGTCACTATTATAAAGTGAGATGACATGGGTCTGTTTCATTATATTACTATTACTTTATAAAAGCCTATTTGTATTAATATATTGTCTTTATAAATATGCATGTTACAAGTAATGTCAGACGTAACAGTTCATACTGTTAACTGCAAAACTCTACTATAGGCATCATAAAACAGTTTTTTTTTAATATAGACAGTGCCAAGACTGAAATAATTGTGAATAAATAGGTGTGAAACGCGCTTCATCTGACCTTAGGAAACTTTTCTGGAATGTGCCACTTTCTCTGAACATTTGTCTCATTTGTAAGTTGAAGTCAGAAGGATGTATGGTAATTCCGCTGTGATTTATGTGTTGTTTGAAGTGTGTGTGATATTGCAGGCCTTGTGTTTGACTGCTGTTGTTTACAGTGCTGTCCCTGGCCGGTGAATTCTGAGCCGCTGCCTCGTATAAACATAAATAACCTGCTCGTCTCTGCCAACCGCGCAAAACAAGCAGCTTCAATCAGCACTATCAGTAATCTGAACAGATCAGCTACCTGTAAGTTCACTATAAAGCACTGTGTCTGCTGCAAGGACTTTCCGTGTTTGGCCCTCAGTCAAGAGAGTGAATAAAACAAAGTGAGACACGGAAAAAATCACTTCACTTTCATAAGCAACTAACCGTAAAACCTTCCCATGAACTCAATAAATTTATAATTTGGATTACGATAGTTTTTATTTAATAAAATATAAATAAATAACATTTATTAATGAAAATAAAAAACATTTATAAATAAAACATACTTCAAGTTTTTTAATTATTTTGTATTTATGTATTTTAATGAATAAGAAAAATATATGTTTATATTATTACTACAGTTTAATCTATTTATTAAAAAATAAATATATATGATGTATATTATAATGTCTAGTTATTTTTAATAAATGAAATATATATGCAAATTATTGCATTCACTAAACATTCATTTGTAAAAAAAAAAAAAAAAAAAAATTGAATATAAAAATTTACAACATTAACATTAACTTTAAACATTAAATTTACAACATTAACATTAACTTAATATTAAGATTACATTTACATTTTACGTGAATTAAAACATTTAATTATCAAAAAATAAGATACTTGTCATTAATATTTATTACGTAGCTTCTTTCAAAATAATAAAGGATTTCATTAATATTTATTAATTTTCTTTTTGGTTAAGTTCCTTTATTAATCCGGGGTCACCGTAGTGGAATGAACCGCCAACTCATCTAGCATATGTTTTACACAGCGGATGCGCTTCCAGCTGCAACCCATCACTGCCAATGATTTCATTTATATATAATAATATATAATTTTTATTATATAATAAATCTTACTATATAGATGGGTGGATGGATGGATGATTGAACGGACGGACAGAGATAGATAGATAGGTAAATAGATAGATAGATAGATAGATAGATAGATAGATAGATAGATAGATAGATAGATAGATAGATAGATGGATGGATGGATGGATGGATGGATGGATGGATGGATGGATGGATGGATGGATGGATGGGTAGAAGGGTGGGTAAGTGGATGGATGGATGGACAGAGAGATAGATAGATAGATAGATAGATGGATGGATGGATGGATGGGTTGAGAGACAGATTGATAGATAGATAGATAGATAAATAGATAGATAGATAGATAGATAGATAGATAGATAGATAGATAGATAGATAGATAGATAGATAGATAGATAGATAGATAGATGGATGGATGGATGGATGGATGGATGGATGGATGGATGGGTAGAAGGGTGGGTAAGTGGATGGATAGATAGATAGATAGATAGATAGATAGATAGATAGATAGATAGATAGATAGATAGATAGATAGATGGATGGATGGATGGATGGATGGATGGATGGATGGAGGGATGGATGAATGGACGGATAGATGGATGGATTATCTTTATTAATGTTCAGTGTCTGTCCTTCTCCTTTCAGTGAAGAGTTTTGGAGGAGATCACGGCGAGCTGTAATTGTGTTTCTCTGTTGTCCCGTATGTCTCAGACTGATAGCTGTGACCTGGAGCTGCCACAGACGCACCTGTGAAACTGCACGCTATTTTTAATGGTGCAGATGCTTCACACAATGGGAGCCAGAAACACTTCTTCTGCTCCAGCAAGACCTTCCCTGCACCTCCAGTAAAATTACTGGACTGACTTTTTTGTCTACTGTCCAGGATTATAACAGACAGACACAGACACAGTTTTCAGTGTTAGCAGTCTTGGCAGGGGAAATACAGTAATGGATCATATTAGAGGTAAAAAAAAAAGCAAGACGTAATTAGGATGGTTGTTTTAATCTTTACTTAAAAAAATGGAAATAAAAAATAACTAGAAGAAGTTAGGCTTTAAATAATAGAATTATATTAACTGCTTGTTTTTATTTGTAACTTTTTCATGTATCATATATAGTTAATATATAAAGTTACAAATAAAAATGGGCAATAATATTATTATGGCGACATGTGATTAGCACTGTCGCCCCACAGCAAGAGGGTCGCTGGATCGAGCCCTGGCTCGAGTTGGCATTTCTGTGTGGAGTTTACATGTTCACCCTGTGTTTCCCCCACAGTCCAAAAACATGTGCTATAAAGGTGAATTGAATAAATTAAATTGGCCATAGTTTAAAGTGAATGGGTGTGTGTGGATGTTTCCCTTGTTTGCAGCTGGGTCAATGGGTTGTGGCTGAAGGGCATCTGCTGTGTAAAAGATATGCTGGATAAGTTAGTGGTTCATTGCACTGTGGTGACCCCTGATGAATTAAGCGACTCAGCTGAAGGAAAATGAATTAATGAATGAATATTATTATGTTATTTTACAGCATAACTGTACTTGTATGAAAAATTAAAAAGTAAAAAATTAATTTACATCATATATAAAAAGCAATTAATAACATTGATATTAAATATAATATTATATATACAGTATAATTATATATATATATATACAGTTGAAGTCAGAATTATTACCCCCCCGCCCCCCACTAATTATTCGACCGCTTGTTTATTCCCCCCCCCCCCCCCCCCCCAATTTCTGTTTAACTGGGAGAAGATTTTTTTCAACACATTTCTAAACACAATAGTTTTAATGACTCATTTCTAATAACTGATTTCTTTTATCTTCGCCATGATGACAGTAAAAAAAATATTTTACTAGATATTTTTCAAGACACTTCTATACAGCTTAAAGTGACATTTAAAGGTTTAACTAGGTTAATTAGGTTAACTAGGCAGGTTAGGGTATTTAGGCAAGTTATTGTATAACAGTAGATTGTTCTGTAGATTATCAAGACAAAGATAGCTTAAAGAGGCTAATAATTTTGTCCCTAAAATGGATTTAAAAAAATTAAAAGCTGCTTTTATTCTAGCCGAAACAAAACAAATAAGACTTTTTCTAGAGGAAAAAATATTATCAGACATACTGTGAAAATTTCCTTGAAATACTTAAATGAATTATTATGATATATTAAAAAAAATATTGTATTATTATTATTGATCATTTGCCATATTTTTCCTGTGCTGTTCACAATCAACAAACCTGCAACCAATTTTTGGCTTATGATCCAGTGGTGTAAGCTCCAGATTTCTCTCCAGTACATGAATTAACAAGTGTCTCTATCAGCTCCTTCAGAAGAGATATCAGAGTGACAGTGTCTGACCCTGATTTCCAGCGGCCCTTGACAGCCTTGTAACCAAACATTCCCAGTGAGTTATGCTTGTATAACAGAATGGGAGGCAATTCATCCAGCAGAGGTCAGGATTCACAGCGTCTGCCAAGGCGAGTGGAGCATTTGCTGCTGAAGGTCAGCCGAAGAGATGAACGCTCGGGGTACACACTTCTGTATTTTTAGCAGCCTAAAATACAGTGTACAAATCACTATAATGGTTAGAGGGACAAATATAAATGGTGGGAATAAATATGGCAACTGTTAAAGGTGTAGTGTCATTTTTTAAGCTTAAGGAGGTGAAGTATGGTGGGGGGTGTGGGGCTCAAAACAGCCACACAGATAATTTATTATAGTTTGCTAAATAAATAAATCTTTGGCCATATATGGGTGTGAGAAGAAATCATGTTGTTCTTCTGTGTCACTTTTGCAAGCTATTATGACAGAAACAACAAAACAAGAGAATTTCCAGCAGCTAAAATGGTCAGAAAGGACCAATAGCAGATTCAAATCACAGTCAGACACTATGGAGAGTTAGAATTTCTATGCTAGCTGCTCTAGGATGTTCTGAACAGTTTGTGGATACATTTATGTTCATTAGATAAATTATGTAAAGTAAGATTAAACTCATCAACTAGCATGTTACCTCACTGTTTCAATCAAATCAAAGTTTATTTCTAGAGCACACTTAATTACAACCTTTGGTTGACCTGTGCTGGTCTTTCCAAATAAATATTGCTCTGTTTTTGACCTTATTTTTCGTTGCAGAAGTACTCTCATTTTTGTGATTGTTTTAGAACTTCCGATTCAGCTGCCTATGGGAGAAATGACTAGGAATAATAAATGGCAAAAAAAAGGTCAAACTACTTGCTCCACAAACAAGCTGGTTCATGGCTATACAGACAAAGCAGAATAATATAATAAGAAATTATCAGTTTGCAACATCATGTAGCAGAATGAGCTTGTTTTTAATGTCTAAAAATGAATGGAAGTGAATGAGACCGGAAGTCTCGAGCTAAAAATATTCAAACGTCTGTGCCAGCTCATATGCAAAGAACAAGGTCAATACAGTTATTTTATCCTTATTAAAAGTGTAAAAAGTTTGTCACCTGACTATATACTGTCATTGATTAATTTTCTTTTCGGTTTAGTCCCTTTATTAATCTTGGGTCACCACAGTGGAATGAACCACCAACTTATCAAGTGATGTGTTGCAGCTGGAAGGGCATTCGCTGCATTAAAAAACATATGCTGGATAAGTTGGCGGTTCATTCGGCTGTGGCAACCCCGGATTAATAAAGGGACTAGGCCAAAAAGAAAATGAATGAATGATCTGATGAACAGAGTGTTTTCTGAATGAAACCAGAGACGTTAGCTGCGTCCCAAATCGCATACTTATGCACTATTCTGCGCCATTTTGTAGTATAAATAATGTAAGTAGTGCGTTCACAATGAAAACTCTAAAAAAATTAAGTGCACTTTAATTACCCGGATGATGCACTCATTCAGCCGTTAAAGTGAAGTGTGTAATGATGGACACTTCACGCACTCAACGACCGCAGGTTTGCTTACGTAGCGGAAAGGGCGGAGCTATCGGACGCACATGTTTAATAACTTTATTTATTTTGGATTGTGAAAGCAAAATTCTCCCACGAGAGTGATTTTAGCGCCCCCCAATGATGAATGCGGAAATACTCGCGCCAGGTATTGTTTGACAATTCGGTCGTTTATTACACTGATTTGGCAACCGTCAAACGTTATCAGGGAAACGGTTTGAATTTCCGCTTAGTAAAAAAACAGTAGTGTGCCATTTGGGACGCCACTACATACATGTACTATCCTATTGAGTGTGTAAGAGCATAAGTACATAGTGCATGAGTGCATAGTGTATAGTGTGCCATTTGGGACGCAGCTAATGCTAACATTAGCCACATTAGCTTTATAAGTTAGCATGCTAACAAGTAAATTTAGAAAGATTCATATTTTACGAAATATGAATATTACAAATTCACAAATAAAATATATGTTTTGGGTATAAAGTCGAGGGTATAAACTGCTAGTGTTGACCCATCTTTCAGAAACGGCTTTCAAGCAGTGTTGGGTAAAATTACTTTTAAAAGTAATATACTGCTTAACAATCAAAAGTCACTTAAACAAGTCACTGTTCCTTAGTTATATTTTAAGGAAAGTAGTGTGATTGTATGTGTTAGATTTTTTTTTTATAAGATTAAAATAAGTTTAAGATTGTAATATATTGTTTTTTTAGCTACATTGCATTGAACTGACTGTTTATAAACTTTATTGAGCACTATTGAACATTGTTGAGCACATTTTCTTCAATTTAATCACAATTTAATGTCCAATAATGATGTCATATGACGTTGATATTTGGTTGATTTTAGGTTGTGTTGGAAAGTGACCAAAATTCAACGTTGAGCCAACATCTTAAACCAACGTCATATTGACGTCAAATACTGACATTTATTTGTCAGGTACTATATGGTAACCAAAATCAAATATCTGATAGACGGTAATGTCTATCAGATATTTATAGTAGTAACGTCCTCACAACACCAAGCTGATGTTTTGTTCTGATGTTATGTGCTTATGTCAACCCGATTTTCTTTTTCAAAATGCAACATCCCCATGACGTTGGGGTACAAGCAGTTATGTTTACCTATTAGTCAGCATTTTAAAAACATATAATAGTCATTATATTATTATTGTCATAATTTATCGTGAGCACTTATTCTCTATGTGTTTTATTCAGTAAAGGTCAGAATAATTGTGTTGATGTGTTTAAGATAAAGATATCTGTTATGCTGAATGACAATGCAACATATTTTATTATCATGGTATTTTAACATCATTAGACGTTGATATTGTGTTAATTGTAGGTTGGAAATTGACATCGGCCTGATGTTATGTTGGATTTTAACCCGGTTTTCATTTTCAAACAAAATGCAACATCTCTGACGTTGGGGTACAATGTCAATCTAACGTCATGTTGATGTCTTGTGCCTCCTGGGTGTTTAAGGCCATTTTGGTCACCATTTAGTAAACACCAGTCATCTTCTTATCAGTGACATGCATCTAAACAGTTTCAGGGTCAATGCGTGTAAAGATTTTGGACATCTTCTTGGACACTTTTAATCCTTCCAAACAGTTTGCTGTGATTATAAATCGCCCATGTCTTGAGGTAGTCCTTTATGATGCGATTTATTTTCTATGTGCGCTTTGATTGTACAGAAATCACAGGACTGACTCTTCTAATTCCCATAGGTAAGAAATAAAATTCCCAAGAAAAAATAATGACTGCAGGTTGAAGGAAAGTATGAAGTAAAATACCAAAACAGCACTAAAAATGTACTCAAGGGAAAGTAAAAGTTTACATTTATTAAACTACATAGCAAATTACAATTCCTGAGGAAAAACTACTCAAATACTGTAATCTGAGTATTTGTAATTTGTGACTTTACACCACAGTACATCGTAGCCTACTGTGGAACTGTTTGTTTGTGCTGTTTTTAGTCAGAAGGGGGAGACAGAGATGCAGGGTGATTATGAACACTCATCACACCACCAGCCGACTATCTTTATCCTTGTAAAAGTCGTTTTTATCTTTCAATCCCCCTTTATCTTTGTACTCGTAATTACAAATTTCTGTAGCACACTGGCCACATCTTCTGCTTTGCCTAGGGCAGAGCAAGACCAGCACACATGCACACGCACACACAAACAAAACTACCACAATTGCTGTTAGTAGCAAGTTGGATAGGAAATGGAAAAATAATACTAGTATATTGAAATATAATAATAGATAATGCAGTATATGCAGTGGCGCAAAAAGGGGGTATGCAGTATATGCGGCGCATAGGGGCGCCACACATGGGGGGTCGCCATTGTGCCAAAACTATTTTTGAAATTATCCTTACTAAAAGTTTCAAAATAAATAAATAAATAAATAAATATGTTTTGTTAAAAATGTTTTTTTTGCATTTTGTATGAGTATAATATTGTATTTTAATAAATAAAAAATTATACCATGAGTTGCATACGTTGGCATACACATTTTAATTCAAAATCAACACAATAACATGCAGTCGCAGAGCCAAGTGTAAAGTGTTCATGTAAATGTAACTTTAGATTTTTTTTACAATTTTTATCAAAATAAAACTGTCAAATCATACATATAGTACAGTTGAGGTCAATTTTAGGTCAATTGAGGTCAAGATTAATCTGAATTTTTTCTTTATTTATTATTATTTATTATTAATTATTTAATTATTTTGCCTAAATAAGAGGGATCACACAAAATGTATGTTTATGTAAGTACAGACCTATTTCACATAAACCGATATTTCAGATAAAATATTTGGATTAAAAATTCACCTATATAAATATTATATACTTGATTATAATGATTCTTAACCCTGTTAAAGTTGACATATGAACAAATTGTCCGAATATTCACATTTTTTGGAACTGAAATGTTTTTAGTCCTTCTATCAAGATCCATTTTATACAATATACATGTTTTTATAAATTTATTATGTGTCATATTGATACATCAGGCCTTTTGGTAACTTTTTTTGTTCAAAACTATTTTATTTTAGTTACAAAACTTGAACCCGCATACCTCTCAGTATATGTGTAGTTGCGCCCCTGAGTATATGAAACATTATTCACATGCATTCTCATGATTTAAAGTACATAAAAATATTTATGTAATTATATTTTATTTTTAATTACATTATATTATATTCAATCATCAGCATAAAGTTAGCCTACAAGTAGTTATGTTTACCTATTAGTCAGCATTTTAAAATATATAATAGTCATTATATTATTATTGTCATAATTTATCGTGATCATTTATTCTCTATATGTTTTAATCAGTAAAGGTCAGAATAAGTGTGTTAATGCATTTAAGATAAACATATCTGTTATGCTGAATGACAATGCAACATATTTTATTATCGTGGTATTGTAACATTAAAAAAAGTGATCATGATAAATTATGACAATAATAAAATGACTATCATATGTTTTTTATGCTGACTAATAGGTAAACATGTTATATTTATATAATTACTTTTGTAAATTGAGTTTGATGTAGACAGCAAAATGGGCTTTCTTGCTTTTGAGCACAATATTTATATACCTATTATCATAAAAATTTTAATGTTTTCTGATTAAAATACACATGCTTCTCTAGTGGTATTTACAGATTATTTATGGCATATGGTAAACAGTTAAATATGGAAACCGGTAACACTTTAAAATAAGGATGTATTAGTTACTTTTTCCTCACAGCTCACAGTAGTATCATAGTTCCTCCCTGATGCCTTTAATCTGCAGATAAATCCTTCATATCACACTGATGTAAACATGCTGAAGAGCTCACACTCTTACACACACTCACATCATCTTTTGACTTTGCAGTGCTGCTAAAGGGACAGAGACACTGCAGCTGGGAGAGAGAGAGAGAGAGAGAGAGAGAGAGAGAGATGGGCTGGTGGATTTGCGGGTTGCAGGTGAGGAGGGTTTCTGGACTGTCCTGGAGCAGATTTGGGTCAGTGGAGTTGATGACACTGCTGGGCGCAAACAGAAAGCTCCGAGGCTCTTCAAGTGGTAGGAGAAGTGAGAACATTTTTATTGCATTTTTATGTTGTAAACATTTGAAATAAAACTAAACCAAATGAAGCAAATAAAAAAGGAAACTAAATGAAGCAAAATGGAATGAAATGAAGCGAAACGTAGCGAAGCAAAAAAAAAAAAAATCAAAACAAAAGTGAACGAAATGAAACGTAACACAAAACAAAACGAAACAAAACAAAATGAAACGAAACAAAGCAAAATAAAATGAGGTAAAACAAAACAAAACAAAACAAAACAAAATCAAATGAAACAAAGCAAAACAATACATGAATCGAAACACAAAACAAAAAAAGTTTTTAAGAAAACGACTTTAAAAGAAGTTAGATATAAACAGATTAAAGCAAAAAAAAAAATAAATTAAAAAATCTAAACATGCTCATAAGTCTTATGCTTAGACACAGCAGTCAAGTATGAACTATAGCAAGACATAATACAGTGACTTGATGACCTCTATATCTTTAATTGTAATGAATGTGAATGTAACCATGTATTCAGAAATATTTAATATCTATAATATTAAATAATTAAATTAAGGCAACTTAAATGATTCTAAAAAAGAAAGTTAATCATAAAGTAAATAGTTCATAAAGTTCTAATAGCTGATGTTTGAAACAAACATAAACACAAAACAAAACAAAAACACACAAAACGAACCAATATGAAACGATACAGAACAAAACAAAAAGAACCTTGGGAAAAAAAAAAACATTTTAAAGAAAACGTCTTTAAGCAGGAAGTTAGATATTAACAGAAAAAACAAACAAACATACTCATACTCACTTCACACTTAGACACAGCAGTCAAGTATGAACTATAGCAACAAATAATACAGTGACTTGGTGACCTCAATATCTTTAATTGCTGTAAATGTGAATGCACCCAAACCATAAAATATTGGTCTTTTCAACACAAAAGCTATTACTAACCTTTTTAGTTCCATTGAGATGGTCAGAATGGAAACAGGCATGGAATTTGTACTCACATAATGAGTGAAGCACATTTTTGCCCATTAAAATGCCTTTTGAGGGCAAACCTTCGCCTTTAAAGTGCTTCTTTTCTGTCAATCAGCACACTTAAAGATGCACAAAACAAAATATAAACACAACCCTTAGCAATTTTGCAGCATTTTTAGGCTGACGCTCAAAAGAAAATTATTTAATAAATAAATAAAAATAAATAAACATTCAGTAGTGCTTAAAAACACATTGTTTATACTTTTATTATGTACACTTAAATCATTGGTTATTAATTAGGACCCACATTTCCACACATTTGAATGATGTTATTTCGGCTTAATAGTCAAAGGGAACTCAAGGGCAAACCTTTATTTTGAACCAACAAAATCAATTCTCTTTCATTTGAATTTCTTGTGAATTTACTTTCAACACAGTTCACTCTTTTTGAACCAGTCGATCTCACTCACTTCTTTTGGACCAGCAGAAAGTTCTGTTATCTGATACTATTAAAATTGAGCTATTTTAGTAACTTTTATTGATATTATATATAACATATGGACTTGACAAGTAAAATAGACTGATCTCAGAACTGAACGACTGATCTCAGAGATGAAACTGCTCTTCTCAAAACCTAAAACCTCACTTAAATCTTTTTAAAGCTCTAAGATAAGTGAACAAGTCTTCTGCTTTACTTTAAACACTTAGCTATACACTTATTGTCTACATATTTTCTTCTTCACACATAACTCTGCACAATAGTGTCCAGCTGATTATGGTGCTGAGAATGCGAGTGTAGAATATTTCCATATATCGACCTAGTAAATAGCAACTTTTCATTTTCTATCTGTCTTAGTACACGATGTAACTCCATAAGTGTTAAACTTTATATTTGTAAATGATTGAAACTTTGTTTGTTTGTTTTTTTTGAGCGAGATGCTAATAGTCTATTCTGATTGAATAATTTATGGTAAGCTTAGCTAACCTAAGCTAAGCTAAAAGTGCTTCTATCAGACCTGGAGATTGCCTGAATGGATAAAAAAATGGTAAAACTCCACTGTTTACCTCTAGGGGAGTTGTAAAATGAGCCTATTTTTTAAAAAAAGTGGAGTGTTCCTTTAAATGCTACCAGTGTGAGTTTGAATACCATTTTGGTGACATTTATAGCCATACTGAATGCGCCAACAGATACCTCAGATGTTGAAAAATTAAAACATATACAGTGGTCAACAATTAAAGTGGATCGAAACCTTTTATCAAGGTTATCCTAAAACTATTAATTAACAGTTTTAAAAACCTTTTTGATCCACTTCAAATGTTGGCTACTGTAGTTTAGACATAATTGTTAGACCGACAACATCAGTCACTCATACAATTGTAATTATTAATGATTTAATATTGGTTCAATATTCAATATTTGGCTGATGGTTTAATATTTAATAATTGTAGTTTACATTTATATAAATAAAACAAATACATATCTATACATTTCAAACTTAAAGTGATAAAACAATACAAATAAATAAAAAGATCAAGAATTGTGTTGTTTCAGCCTATTTTAGCAACTCAGGCTCATTTTGAAAATGTACCCCTATATACATTTCTGAAGACTGTCAAATTCGTCCCAGAAGCTAAATTTTTTTGCAGTTTTTTTTCACGAATTCACAAGAGGCCGCTGTGTATGCTTTTTCAGATCTCAAATTTTTCTTACGAGTGCCATTCGCACCTGCTGTTCTCATGTAAATCCACCAGAGGCCGCTGTTGACTGACTGACTGGCTGATCGACTGACCCACTTTCCTCCTTTTCTAAACCCAACTAATAGTTCGAAAGCGCAGATTGAGCCGCTCACCCCCTTCCCTAAACCCAACCGACAATTTTAGAAAGCAATTCAGAAAAAGAAAAGCCTTTGGCTGATTTTTTACCACGTTTTAAGATTTTACCACTTTATCACCCTGTTATTTACTCCCTATTATTTTTTGTCTTACCCGCTTTCTGGAACTGTTCCTCACCAGACTCGATCCCTGTTATAGCGGTCAACTTCTCTCTGCGTCTCAAGTCCATCGACGTAGATGGCGAGCTGCTGGTCATACTGGTAACAGCCAGAAAGCTGTACATATGGAGGTAAGCAGTCAGCTGGTAAGTGTGAAAAGGAACGTATTATACTGCACCGTAGCGTTCGTTTTAAAGACATAATTTACGTACTTCTGGCTACATAACTCGTGATCTCCAGAAACGTACATAGGGCTACGATTTCAGAATGAGACTATGTTGTTCATTTTAGATGATTTTTTAACAAGCAGCAAAAACTTACCACATAAAGGTGAGTAATGCTAGAATTTCCTGTTTTTATGTGGAAAATTCACACTCACAAAAAGTCAAATGTACTCATCATTTACTCAGCCTGAAGTGATTCCAAACCTTTATGAGTTTCGTTTCTCCAGTAGACCACAAAAGAAGATATTTTGAAGAATGTTGGAAACTGGTAGCCATTAACATCCATATGGATAGCAAAGAGCATAGAATCACCATGAGGCGACACTTGGTTGTTATTTGGGAAACAGCCACTAGATGCCACTTGTGTCACGCGGTGGCCATTTTGGACTGAAAATTCCAATAGAACAACAGCATATTATAAGTCTGTAGAATAAACTATTAAAAGTGCCGATGATTGTCATAGTAAGTGTTGTATTGTTGCCTTTCAAGTTGTATCTCAGCTTTAATGCGCTTTTAAAGTAAATAAATAAAAAACAAAGCAGCTGCTTACCATCGCGACAGCAATAAGATCCAATAGACGGCCGATCGCTTTCACTCCAAAATGGCAGAATCGCGGGGCTGCTGCTTGGCACTGCTGCAATGGAGCGTTCAATTGAGTGTCGCCTCTTGGCCATTCTAAGCTCTTTGTTGATAGTAAAGTAATATAGTTTATAAAGGTAGTACAGTAAAATACTATGGAAGTCAATAAACACTTTAAAGGAGCAGTAAACCAACAACATCATTCACTCGTATACGTTTAATTATTAATGGTTTAATATTTGGCTGATGGTTTAATATTCAATTATTGTAGTTTACATTTTATATATATAACAAATGTCAGATTTAAGTTGATGAAACAATACAAATGTATAACAAGTTCAAGAGTTGTGTTGTTTCAGCCCATTTTAGATGTAATTTTTTTAGCTAGCAGCAAAAGTGTACAACACAATAGTGAGTAATTAATGTCAGAATTTCCTGTTTTTACATGAAAATTCACACAAATGTCAAATTTACTCATCATTTACTCAGCCTGAAGAGATTTTAAATCTTCATGAGTTTCCTTTTTCCAGTCAACCACAAAAGCAGATATTTTGAAGAATGTTGGAAACTGGTAGTTATTGAGTACTTTGCATGGACAACGATAATCTGTATTTAATGCTATTAAGACTTTGATTAAGACTCTACCATGTTAACAGCGATTTCTGATAACTTTAATCCGACTAAAGTCATAATCAAACTAAACAGGAATGGAATTAAGACATGTGGAGTATGCCGATTTTAGTCGCATTATTGAAGTGCAGTACAGACATGTAAACACCGCAATCAAAGTTATCAATCAAATCAAAGTTTTTTTCTTCCCAATTCCATTAAAACTACACTCTTCCAGCAGTTCATACTCGCTTCCAATATCTCGTTTGTCACGGGGACAAATGTCCTGAATGAAAGTAAAAGTGCCAAACTTTAGTTAAAGGGCCATGAAACCCCCCTGTTTCAGCAGGGTGTTTTCACACTTGTAGTTTGGAAAAAGTCAGGAAAGTGGGTGTGTCTAGCTCTGTTTAGGTTGAAGTGTCGGGGGAGGGAAAGAGGGATGGATTTGGATGAAAATGGGAGTTTTCGTTTGGGCAAGCGCTGATTTTCAGAGGCAAAACAAACACACAGACGCAGGGGGGAAAGACAGTGACTGCGTTTAATGACATTGGAATGTTTGATACTGCACATTGTATAAGAGAAAAAAAACTCTGCATTTCTCGGTAACTCAGATGCACTCGGTAGGTCAGAAAGCCGTGAGTGTGTAGACCAGGGGTCACCAATCCTGGTCCTGGAGGGCCGGTGTCCCTGCGGGGTTTAGCTCCAACTTGTCTCAACACACCTGCCTGGTTGTTTCAAGTATACCTAGTGAGAGCTTGATTAGCTTGTTCAGGTGTGTTTGAATAGGGTTGGAGCTAAAATCTGCAGGACACCGGCCCTACAGGACCGAGATTGGTGACCCCTGGTGTAGACTATCACAAAATGCTTCGGAAATTAAACATGACTGTCGGAAACAGTTTGATTGCGGTGTTAACATGTTTACACTCGGAGAGCAGCATTTGCAGCAGATCTTTCAGTCAATAATATTGTAGTGATATTAACTTACTGTAAACTAAGAAACTTAAAAATCATTCAGACTAAGGTCTGTCTTTAAACACTGAAAGAGAACTGCTGATGATACGTACTAACTTTGCCATCTGAATAAACAAAGACCACTGATCGCTCAACAATCAACACCAAATGGAACTACCTCTTTATTAAAAGAAGATTTCACCATTTCCAGATGCGAAAAGTTCTTGAGTAATAAATATTCCGTCCAAACATATTTCTGCTGCGTGTCATGTGCACTGTAATCCACACGTCCACCTGCGCTCTCATAGCAGGAAAATTAAAACAAAACCTTAGTTACAGCACATTTAAAAATGCAACACTGACAACTCATATCTCCAAACAATTCTTCTTTTCCCACTTGTTTTGGCAACACATCGTGTCGTCTCTCTGCAGTCTGAACACTGTATTAGGTACAAACATTCTTCAAAGGTATCATGCATATTAATGAAGTTGCACCGCATACACAATAGAGCGTGCTGATTGGTTTGAACCAAGTCTTTCTTATGAATGATTGCTGCACACTCCAAGACATCACGAAGTACTCCCAGGTACAGACAGCCAGTTTACACGCTGGATTACACTTAAGGATCTAATCAAGGATGCAGCTTCAAAAATTCGTTTCAAACCGGAAGAACAAATTTGCTCGAAGTAACACAAAAATAACCTATTTTCACTTTTTTGTGTAATATATGTGTCCTAATAGTGTTTATAGCAGCATGGGACACATATATGACTATCAACAGCTCAAAAAATGTGTTTTGGTGTTTCGTGACCCTTTAAAGTCGACAAATTAATAAAGAAACACCCAAAATTACATGAAACTCCAGAGGAAATGTGGATAGCGTGGTGACAGTGACGTTATTCAAATTATGTCCTGTAACATGTAAAACAGGATCACGAAAGGAACATTCAAACAGTAACTCATATGGATAGGAAAGTAGTAAAAACAGTTTGTAAAGATAATAAAGTATAGTGAAATGCTATGGAAGTCAATAAATACTTTTAAGGAGCATTAAACGATGGCAGGATTTTTATTTGAAGTTGAACCATCCCTTTAAGCAGGATAATAGTCTTTGATAATGTAAATTGTGTACTCACTTGAAAAACAAGCGGGGCAAAATGAAGCGAGCAGAATATCAGTCAGTGCCAGCAGACGGGGCCGCCACTGAATGCTGATCTCTCTTTCTCTCTCTCTGTCTCTAACTCACTTTTCTGTTCACTTCTCGTGATGTTTAGCCCTAAATGTGACCGCTCAGGAATGATGTCATTGATGGCCACTGCTGAGAGAGAGACTGACAACTCACCTTTATTTGACTTTAATGCCAGACCAGCAAGGAGCTGAAGCATAAAGCCTGCATGTGTTTTCCAGCAAATGATGATGAATCTTAATGGAAGACACATGCTTTTAGAAGGAATTGGGTTTCCTTTGTTCACTGTCATATCTACATTCAATCTAAAAATGAAATAAAGTGAATTAAGTTTGGTCAGAGTTAATTTTCTCTTATTTGTTTGCTAAAAATAAAACTATAAAACATTTTTTTTGCTAATTAATAAGAATGTTAACGCAAATAAATTTAAACGAAAATACAAAAATATATCTAAAACTGAAATGTTGTTACTGAGGAAATATTTCTCATTTTATTTGAGGTACTAAAATAAAAATGAATGGGAAAATTGTTATATATTTATTTACTAAAATGAAGATGACTTAAATTATACTAACATGAAATGACACTAAGACGCTTTTGATCCGTATGGTAGTTGCACATTCTTCATTCCTGTTTGTCCCATCCACCTCTGTACAGCAGAAAAGTGCCTTGAAATGTGTTGAATTACCAACTGCTTAAGCACAATTTCTGAAACCTTGCACTTAAAATGCAAAACTACACAACAAATCTTCAAAACCAGAAGCCTTGAAGCCTCTGAAGCCTATTTCTCAGCCTTGAATTTAGTATTCAATTGCATAAAACACTTTTTTCCAAAACATTACACACAATGCTCTACCTTAAACACAAATATCTAACAGGAAGCCACAGGCTTTCTTTTTCCAAACACAACCAAATAAAATGCTACAGTTATTCACCAGGTAACACACACACACACACACACACACACACACACACACACACACACACACACACACACACACACACACACACACACACACACACTCTCTCTACAAATGTGGAAGCAGTCATTTCTTAACTGATCACAAAGCAATCACTGCTTTATAGGCCTAATGACCTAATCACGACAAACA
This sequence comes from Danio rerio, assembly GCF_052040795.2. Classification (NCBI taxonomy): domain Eukaryota; kingdom Metazoa; phylum Chordata; class Actinopteri; order Cypriniformes; family Danionidae; genus Danio; species Danio rerio. The sequence goes on along the minus strand of NC_141036.1, from coordinate 46,584,363 downwards.
GGTCAAAGGCGATGGGACACCAGGCTGTTATAGTCCAAAAGAACATCCACAATCTGTAGTTTTGTACCTAGCGCATATTCATCTTTTCTAAATCCTCAATTCTAGATTCCTTTAGATAAGAATAGAGAAATTCTTCTCAGCCTGGCTCTGTAAAGTGTATGTTGGCCAACCCTATAGCATGACACTTCTTCAGGCAATGAATGCTTCCCCCCAAGACCCCCCTCACACAATTGTGTTCTTTACTGGATTCTAAAGAATATAGTTTTACTTATGCTTTTTTAATTATAGTAACAAAATGCTTTTAATTTTTTGTATGCTTTTTACACCAATAATGTTTTGCCTAATAAATAGTTTCTGTTCTTCATGTCATTGGTGAATACAGTGTACCTGTTACTCCTCTCAGTAGACATTGTATTGAACTGTAGATTTAAGTCTAAGGCTTTAAATTTAGAACAACCGTGTTCACATATTATATGTAGAAGTGTTAAATTATGAAAGAAGTGTTTGCCATTTGATGCAAATGCTTCATTATGACGTGTTTATGACATTTTGAATGCAGTTACATTTTGAAGGTGATGTGAGGCATTTTGCATTTTTTTTTTGTGCAGTTTTGAGAATTGTGTGTAGAGTTTTGAAACAAGGAGATGCTGTTTTGAAAGCATCTGGAAAAAAACTTTAGTAGTCACTTTTTTAAAATCCTAAATTCTAAATTTCTCTAAAAAGAATAGGGGAAATCTGCTTAGCCTGGTGCTGGTAAGCTGATGTTTACAGTGTACCTGTTCCCCCTCTCAGCAGATTACTTTTACTGTAGAACATTGTATTGAAATGAAGAAATAAGCTTATGAAAGAGCAAAGAGCTTTAGATTTAAAACAGCAGTGTTTACATGGTGTACCCAAACATTTAGTATTATGAAAGACGTGTTTGCCATGTGAACAAATGCTTCATTCTGACATGTGTTTATGGCATTTTGAATGCAGAGTTATATTTTGAATGAGATGTTAGGCATTTTGCATTTTGTGTGTGTAGTTTTGGGAATTGTGTGTAGAATTTAGAAAAAGGTTGACAGTGTTTTGAAAATGTGGAAAAGCTGTGGAAAAAGAACAGAAATGCGTTGAACTGATCTGTGTCAAATTAAACTGAACTGAATCAATGAATCAGTTACTATAATCAATGTGAATTGACAGTCAGTTTGAATTAAGTAGATTTTTCCACGTGATTCCTCGATGCATGATGCTTTTAAAGTGAAGTTATGCAGTGATAATCCGTTAGCCAACATTTGGGTAGCTGATTTTTATTTATTTATTGTATATTAGGTATAATAGGATGTTTCAGCTCAGTCTGAACTTTAGCATTCTTTCACAATAACACTTTCCTCAGTACCCTGTAGTCCAGCTGCTAAACACTTTTGAATTAAAGTTAAAGCCATGGCTTTCTAGGCCAAATAACAGGAAATTTATTCATTCATTCATTTTCTTTTTGGGTTAGTCCCCTTATTAATCTGGGGTCGCCACAGCATAATGAACCACCAACTTATCCAGAATGTTTTTACACAGTGGATGCCCTTCCAGCTGCAACCCATCACTAGGAAACATCCATACACACTCATTCACACACATATACTACGGACAATTTAGCTTTCTCAATTCACCTATAGCGCATGTCTTTGGATTTTTTGAGGAAACCGGAGCACTCAGAGGAAACCCACGCAAACATGGGGAGAACATGCAGACTCCATACAGAAATGCCAACTGACCCATCCAGGGCTTGAACCAGTGGCTTTCTTGCTGTGAGGCGATTGTGCTATCCACTGTGCCAGCGTGCTGCCTAACTAAAAATTGTCATGAGAAAATTTGTTTCAGGAGATGCAATGAGAGAATAAAAATCATCTGTCGGTCATTTCGACACGACTGTTTCTGTACGTCTCCCAGACTGAGTCTGTCTCTGGCCTGAACTGTCGAGCTGATGTCACAAGAGGATTTCTCCATCTCTGGCCTTTGTGATCTCTGGCACGGTTTAACTGCTCCTGATGGAGACTGTCATCTCAAATGCCTCCATCTCATGCACAGACACACATACACACATCAGCTCTGGTCCACTGTCGCACGACTGAATATTTTATACTTAATTGGTCTGCAGAATCGAGGCTGCATTATTAAAAGTTTTCCTCTTTTTCTCCTTCTCCTCCGTCGGGCTCTCTCATCCTTCTTTGTGCTGCGTCTCCTTCTGTTCTCGCCTTTTCAAAACAACACATTGTCTTTGATCAGCCCTGCATAGTCAATGCGGCCCACCTCATTTCTGCAACTCTGATTTGTCAGACTGGTGGCAAAAGCGAAGGGCAGATGAATTATACTGGAATCATTACTGCTCCGTTTCATCATTTCATCCATTTTTTTTAGCAGTACAAACCGCAAGTTTTACAGATCTACCTGCTTTTCTGTTAATCCAGACTGAAGCGCTCCCTGACCAATGGTTGAAATATCTGAAGTTATTGCTAGAGAGCAGCACACACGGCATCTGGATTGACTGTTAGACACTCAAGTTGCATTTACAGATAACTACAAATCACTGCACTTGAATGGAGGCCTACTTCATAGTGCATTCATTACAATTTAGAGTCTTGCCAGAAGTAGTAATGGGTTGTCTTTTGTCTACTCTTTTATACGAATTGAATTTACCTGTATACTCTCTTTCTAAGTAGAATGGAAGTTTGCAGGTTTGAAGTGATTTAAACTAAAGACTGGTCGAGTTACACTTGTAAACACACGGAACACACACATGAAACCAACTCAGGCTCGTTCTGAAAATGTACCTCTATATACATTTCTGGAGAGTGCCAGATACGCACCAGGAGCTATGTTTTTTGCGGTTTTTGTTTTTGCGAATCCACCAGAGGCTGCTGTGTACTCTTTTCAGATTTTAAATATCTCTCACAAATGCCATTCACGCCTGCTGTTCTCATGTAAATCCACCAGAGGCCGCTGTCGACTGAATGACTGACTGACTAATCGGCTGACCCATTCTCCTCCTCCTCTGAACCCAACCAAAAGTGTTTTCAAAAGCACCAATTGACCAACCCACTTCCCTACACCCAACCGACAGTTTTCAAAAGCAATGGAGAAGAAAAAAGGCCCTCGCCTGATTTTATTTACCTGTTTATTTGTTTTTGTTTTTTTGTCTTCTGTTTTTGTCTTACCTGCCGTCTGGAACCGTTCTTCATAGGACGTGAACATCGTCATCAGGGTCAGCTCCTTACTACATCTCAAGTCTGCCGACGTATATTTCAAATCCCAAAGCAATTTTTATCTCATTCTGGCAACATACAGTACCTTACAACCCAGCTGCGCTGTTGATTTCTGTGCAGGTGGTAGATGCAGGATTTGAATGGTGACTGTACCAACGTCAGTAGTAGTAAACCGGGGGGATGGACAAATATTGGCAGGTTTGATTAAAACATGCCCACATTTGTTCATGTGATCAAATGGGTTTTAAATAAAAATATTCCGGTCACACTTTACAATAAGGTTCATTAGTTAATGTTAATTAATGCATTTACTAACATGAACAAACAATGAACAATACATTTACTACTGTATTTGTTCATGTTAGTTAACGTTAGTTAATGAAAATACAGTAGTTCATTGTTAGTTCATGTTAACTCATGGTGCATTAACTAATGTTAACAAGCATGGACTTGGATGGTAATAATGCATAAGTAAATGTTCAATTATGATTAATAAATGCTGTACATGTGTTGTTCATGATTAGTTCATGTTAGTAAATGCATTAACTAATGAACCTTATTGTAAAGTGTTACCAATATTCCATTATTAAATATTCCAAAAAATATTTCACTTGTATTTCATATATGTCTGATGTGATTTCGCATATGAAGCCTATGTTGTTTTTCTCAAATCAAATCAAATCAAATCACTTTTATTGTCACATCATCAGCAGCACGTGTGATATGGTGAGAGAAAAGCTTAGGTGCTGGCTCCAGACAGTACAAAATACAGACAGTGCAAAATACAGACAGTGCAAATAAATGACAGTGCAAAATACAGATAGTGCGAGTACAATGGCAGTGCAAAATACAACAGCATACTCCTCAAAAAAAAAAAAAAACAATACATTGTAAAACAGTAAAAAGGTCTGCAAACCTTTTATTGATACTATGAGGTATTGTTACAATAATAGTCTAATGCTTTGTTTCCACTGAGTGGTACAGTACAGAACAGTACAATACAAAACAGTCAGAAAAAGAGGTCATCCTGATCTGGCCTGTGTTTTCACTGGCAATACTCTTAGCGACCATTCAAGCAGAACATGTTTTTCCATTCCAATATTTTACTTTTCCAATGTTTTTCAGTGTATGCATGCACTTGACGGATGTGAATGACCATTACGCTTGTGTCTCGTTTCTTTTGTAGTGCCTTACAAGAGCACCATGTTCTTAAGATGCCACATGGACTTGCACAATGGCTTCAGATTCCACATGCATTCTTATAAGACTTGACGAATACAAAAATGACTTTAGATTCCACATGCGATCAAGAGATTCAGCTTTTACACATTACACTGCTCATTGATGTCTTTTCCAAAGCAACAGACCAATCAGAGAACTCAAGGGCAGGGCAAGTGTTGCAAGCCTTTGTTTATAGAAAGCAAGCATGGTAGCTGCTTTAGATGCTTTTAAAAAAACTATATGTGCGTGCAAATATAGAGAGGAAGCGACTTGAGTTGCACTTCTCACATGTTTTAGATGCGACATGTGAACCGACCTGTAAACAATAATATAAAGCAGGTCTTGTTCTTGCTTCTTGGTCAGTGACAATTAGACAACAAGCTTTTTTCAAGAGTTCACACTTAGCTTATGATTGATTATAAAGCGTGTTTGGCATGCTGTCTCGGGAGAGAGCCCTGAGCTCATAAGATCCCCAAGTCTGGGGCTCCTTCCTGTTTGCAGGGCGAGAGGGGAGATTGAGCTTTGGTAGGTCTCGAGAACTTCCCTGCTTGTTATGGCAATTGGCAGATTAGGGATTGCAATGAAAATATACTGCTGATTAAGAGCTCATCTATGGTGCCGATTTGGTTTGTTAGTTTACCTATATCGCCTGTGTCTAGACTTTGGGGGGAAACTGCATTACTCGGGGGAGAACTTGTAAACTCTGCACAGAAATGTCAACTGGCCAGGTAAAGACTTAAACTACTGACATTCTTGCTGTGAGGCAACAGTGCCAACCACTGGGCCGCCGTGCCACCCTGTCAAGGAAAAGGGGAGGAGTAGGGGTAGAAGGGGTTATCCTTCAATACGAAGATGACTAAGGTAAGACACTCTGGTTATGCATATTGAGATAGGAGTCATCTGATTGGCGAATCATGCATTAACTAATGCAGAACCAGCCATGGTCAGTCATAAGCACTTAATCCTCTCGAAGTTAGTTTATAAATAAACTTCACTTTGAGCTCGGGTCAACCATGGTTCATTGCTGCACGCCGTCATTGTATTTTTAGAGTATCATGTTTGGGCTGTGTTTTTAAAAATGGCCTTTATTATCATTCCTTTTGTTTGTTACATGTGTAAGTGACGTTTTTCCAACCCGGGCTCACAAAGGCCGCCGTCTGACTGACCGGATGATTGACTGCGCGACCAGCCAATTGGCCGACTCGCCCTCCTCCTTTCCCAAACCCAACCAATTTTACCAATCGACCCGCCCACCCACTCGCTTCCCTAAACCCGAGCAACAGTTCACAAAAGCCGTCCAAAAAAAGCAAAAGCCCTGATTTTTTTTTTATTCCACCGCATTTTCGGATTTTGCTGCGTTCTCGCCCTGTCACGAAAATCGTTCACTTAATTTTTGGGATTCTGTTTTTGTCTTACCTGATTGCTGGAGCTGCTCTTCCCCGGACTCGAAACTGGTCGGAGTGGTCGACCCCTCTCCGCATCTCGAGCCTGCCGACGTACACGCTGAGCTGAGTGGACAAACGGGTTGCAGCGGGGAAGCCCTCCACAAGGAGGTAAGGCAAACGCGAAAGGGAACGGCGTCACACCGCCCCGCAGCGTTCGCTTGAAAAAAATAAACACGGCCATACGTACCCCCTGGGACGTATTCCGCTGTCTCCAGAAACTCCGCGGGACTATGTTTTCAGAATGAGCTTGGGTTGCAATTTTCTGTAAACAAACTCAGCAACACCTTTTTGGTACCGTACTCTTGTGCTAGACTCCTTAAAACAATGGTATGCTGCAGTTTGCTATTCTAATACTTCTGACTGTGGAAATGAATATAAATGCTGTAACAAACTATACTACTCACCATAATATACAGTTGAAGTCAAAATTATTATGCCTCCTGTGATTTTCTTTTTCCCTTTTTAAAATGTTTCCCAAACAATGTTTAACATAGCCAGGAAATTTTCACAGCATGTCTGATGAAATTTTTTTCTGGAGAAAGTCTTATTTGCTTTATTTTGGCTAGAATAAAAGCAGTTTTACATTTTTTAAAAAAACAATTTAGGGTCATTATTATTAGCCCCTTAATATTTTTCGATAGGCTACAGAACAAACCACTGTTATTCAATGAAAGGGGGCTAATAATTCAGGGGGTTCAGTAATTCTAACTTCAACTGTATATCTTATATGCAGCTTTTATACAAGGATAAAAAGAAAAACGATGTAACCTTAGTATAGCGGTGTTTTAATGACATTGGATCTTACATGATATCCGTACATCAACCGAGATCAGACAAGAGAAGCCATGATAAGCAGCTTGCACTGGATCCGCTGAGGCTTTGTTAGCCTTCAGCTCCTCAAACTAAATGGACGTGAGGCATGAGGAAGAGAAGCGTTCTGAGAAATGAAAAAAAAAAACAAACAAACAAAAAACCCACAAACAATATTAAAGATGCAGCCGCCAACATCCAGATGAGTTCCAGCAGTGTTTAAAATGTGGACAGAATATCCAAAATGAAGGAGGCCACATGAATAATGAATGTGTGTGTGTGTGTGTGTGTGTGTGTGTGTGTGTGTGTGTGTGTGTGTGTGTGTGTGTGTGTGTGTGTTTGTGGACTCTCGGTTTCTTTTGTCATCTTACCAGGCAAGGTCACATTTGTAAAGCTGGGCTCATATTGGAATCCAGAAGCGCTGCTCATTATGCACCTCGGCTGCTTCTGGAAACCTGCGTATAAAAATGCTTTTTTATAGCATTGCTGAAAACACATCTGCCTGAGCAGTAGATGCCATTAGAGAATTGGAGTTTCCCCCTCCCCGCTTTCTGTCCCCACTCCCCTCATTATGTCCAAGGTGAAACGCAGCGCCACAGCTTTCACTCCACGGCTAAAGTTAGATTTACCCATTATCTCTCGGCCTCCAAAATCTCTGCGTGCCAAACAGGCGATGTGCGCGCTGTGGTTCATTCCGGATTACCAGATGACTGGTGCCAAGGATCAGCTCCATCACTGGATGAGTCTGCAGTTGTCAGATGTGTTATATTTAATCGGTGTGGTGTTTAAATGGGCCGATCAGCTGCAGGGTGGCAAGCTCTCAGTCACTCAAGTATTTTTAAAAGTCCCGAGTTGGGCATATTGTTTGTTCGTGTATTCCTAACCTTTGCTCTATACTTTGTTGATGCACCTTTGGCAGCAATTACAGCCTCAAGTCTTTTTGAATATGATGCCACAAGCTTGGCACACCAGTCTTTGCCCATTCCTCTTTGCAGTACCTCTCAAGCTCTATCAGGTTGGATAGGAAGCGACAGTGTACAGCCATTTTCAGATCTATCCAGAGATATTCAATAGGATTTAGGTTTGGGCTCTGGCTGGGCCACTCAAGGACATTCACTGAGTTGTTGTAAAGCCCCTCCATTAATATTTTGGCAGTGTGCTTTGGGTCATTGTCTTGCTGGAAGATGAACTGTCGCTCCAGTCTGAGGTCAAGAGTACTTTGAAGCAGGTTTCCATTTAGGATTTCCACATTGCTGCATTCATCTTTCCCTCTATCCTGACTAGTCTTCCACTTCCTGCCACTGAAAAACATCCTCACAGCATGATGCTGCCACCACCATCCTTCACTGTAGGGATGGTATTAGCCTGGTTATGAGCAGTGCCTGGTTTTCTCCAAATGCAACGCCTGACACTCACTCCAAAAAGTCCATCAGACCAGAGTCTCATCAGACTAGAGAATTTTGTTTCATGATCTGAGAGTCCTTCAGATGCCTTTTGGCTAATTCCAGGCAGGGTGTGGCTTCCGTCTGGCCAGTCTACTGTGCAGATCTGATTGGTGGATTGCTGCACAGATGGTTGCCTTCTGTAAGGTTCTCCTCTCTCCACAGAAGAACGCTGGAGCTCAGACAGAGTGACCATAGGGTTGTTGATCACCTCCCTGACTAAGGCCCTTCTCCCCCGATCACTCAGCTTAGATGGCCGGTCAGTTTTAGGAAGAGTCCTGGTGGTGCCAAACATCTTCCACTTACAGATGATGAAGGCCACTGTGCTCATTGGAACTTTCAGAGCAGCGGACATTTTTCTGTAACCAAACTGTCTCTGAGGTCTACAGTCAATTCCTTTGTCTTCATGCTTGGTTTTGCTTTGACATGCACTGACAACCCTGGGACCTTCTATAGACAGGTGTATGCCTTTTCAAATCATGTCTAATCAACTGAATTTACCACAGGTGAACTCCAATTAAGCTGCTGAAACATTTCTTGAATGATCAGTGGAAAATATAATTACTTTCTTGATGCACTGTACATCACCTTTCTCACATTTACAGTCATATTGAGAAATTATAGATGATTCTTAGTCTAATTGTTCTATCAATGCCATATTATGCAATTTTTTTAGTTCTTATTCAATAAACACAAGCACTCATTTATTAGATACCAGTACTTATTAAATACTAGTAACATGTGACTAGTGATGCATGGATCTTTTTTTTTTTTTTCAACCCGTTGGTCCTGCGGAAATTGCACCTGTGTATCTATTTTTACAATCCGTCCCACACCCGCGACCATTAAACAGACATATGGGGATTATAATGCAAATGAAAACAGCCTTTATCAGCCACTCAAGTATTTTTAAAAGTCCTGAGTTGAGTATATTGTTTGTTCGTAAATGCCATTGAAGCTGCATGCTGAGGTTGAGGACTGCGTGTGTGAAATGAGAGAAAGAGTGCATTTTTTTCTTAGTTTTATTGAGTGACTGGATCAGTCAGTCAATTGGTATTGCCAGATAAAACAAAATATATCACATTTCACACGTTAACAGTCAATGTAAGAAATTGTAGATAATAGTTTTGACATGAGCTATCATATCCTGTGCCTAGACTGCAGCTCTGCACAAAAAGTTTGGCCATAGGAGAAATGGTAATGCCCAAATGAGCCTGGTTTCTCTCAAGTTTTTTTTCCCTTCACTTTCATCAATTGGTGAAGCTTTTTCCTTGTCTCTGACGCCACTGGCTTGTTTGGTTTGAGACTTGTGGTGCTGCGCATCGATGGATATGCTCTTCAGGGTTTGGACTTTCAGCAATTAAACCACACTGAACTGAACTAAACTGAACTTCAACTCTGAAAACTGGACTGGACACAGTTTCCGTTTACTATAATCTTCTGTTAAGCTGCTTTGACACAATCTACATTGTAATAGTGCTATAGAAAAAAAGATTAATTGAATTGAATAGTCTAATTGTTAATCAATGCCATATTATGCAGTTTTAATATTTTCCCAATCTTAAGGTTCAGGATAAAAAGAACTTAAAAATACAGATACAATTTTTGTTCTACAATTCAGATTATCCACTTAAAAATTTTGTTTAATTCTTGCTATTTTGACTTTTTATCTAAAACATTTTATTTTACTTTTATTTTGCATTCCTTACTTTTTCCTTCAGAAGTCTAATTTTACATCCAGCAATTCAAATTTGGTCCTTCATAATTCTGTTAATAAAGGAACATTATTCTGTTAATAACCCCCCCCCTCGATTTTATAATGTTTGAGTAAAGAATTCAAACCTTTTTTTAAGAATCCTGGTTTTACATCTTGCAATAAAAAAAAAATCCTCTTCAAAATTCTGTTAATATCTCACAATTCTGACTTTTTTCCCATCTCAGTGTTATGCTTTTACATCAAGCAATTCAAACTTTTTTTTTTCTGAGAATATTAATTTACATTTTAACGTTTAGATTTTCTACTTTTCACATTTTGGTTAAATTGCAATTTTCTTTTTCTTATTTCTTTTTCTTATCTTTTTCTTATTTTGTTTAATTTATTATTTTTGTATTTTATTATTATTTATTATATTATTTATAAACTTGTTTATTAATTTATTAACTTATTTTATTAAGTTTTTCATCCATTCATCCATTCATCATTTACTTATTCACAACTCTTATTTAACTTTTTTTTTTTTTAATTTTCATAAGAATTCTGATGAATTTACCTCCAAACATTCAGATTTATTTACCTCTGAATACTTCAGAAATGTTTTTGAATTATTTCTTTTTCCCATAATATTTCATCACTGTTTTTACATTACTGTGATGTTTAGGTTTAGGGTTGGGGTAGGGGTAGACGTTAACAAAATACAATTAATGGGAAATTTAATAAACAGTATAAATAATTCTCGTTGTTAATCAGCTATACTAACAGAGAAGACTCCAGATCCAGACCTGTTTTACATTACTGTGACAGTTAGGGTAGGGGTAGACGTTAATAAAAAACAATTAATCAGAAGTTTCATAAGTAATATTAATAATTCTTGTTAACTTTTGGCCGCAACTGTATGTGATCTATAGCAGATTAACCATGTGGATGGATGATCCACCATGGATTCTGAGCCCACCAGTAGGTGCAGAAGGCCCCTATTGGCCCATATCTATCAGCTGATAACCACTGATAACGCTCAATAAATCGAGTGATAACATTCTAATCCAATCTGAATATTCTGACATTACTTTTAGCAGTTCTTTTCTCACACAACATTGAAATAACATCTTGCAATTCTTGCAAAAAATCTGAGATTAAAAAAGGTCACAAATCATGGTAAAATGGAAGGAAGTCATTTTAAATGACAACTGACTGAGATTGTATTTTATTAATATGCAGACTTTATACTACTTTAGTTATTCACACGTTCCGAAGCATGTTTACTGACTGGAATTAGCATCACATGACTGTTGTTAAGCACTAGAGAACTCTGGGAAATGGGCTGCTCTGTTAATGCTCGTATCTCAAAGCTTTGGTTTTGGAGTGTATGTAAGACTGTGCTTTATGAACACAGTTTAAGGCGCAGGCCGCACAAGAGGATCTGCCGTCCCGAGGCAGTGTAAGGGAAGCTGATTTTGCATCTCTTCCACAGATTATCCCCAGAGTGAGGAACTGCTGGAGGGAATACAGTGTGTGTGTGCATGTCCCAAAATCCTCTCTGCTTCTATAAGCCCCTAAAAGTCCAGTCCTGCCACTTGAGGCAGGCACAGAAAAGCAGTCTGGGTCTGGCAAGCCATTTTACCATTTCATCTATAAAATGTACTTGTATTTATTTATATGCAACTTGAACTTATTTTTAGCTTTGCTGTTGAGACTACACTGTTAGACATTTCAATGCGTCTTTGCGGTAACTTACTGCACTGTTGACCGCAACTGCTCTTTTACAGTAATTTACCTGTAAATGCGTTTTACAGTAGTAGGGCCCTACCACAATTAAATAGTTTTTTTTTTACTTACAGTCAACTATTGTCAATGTCAATTTTATTTATATAACACTATTAAATCAACCAATGTGCTGCACAATGCAAATAACAAACGGAAAGATATCAAACTATAGCTAAAACAGGCAATTCTCACTGATAAAATGCCAAATCAAAAAGGTACATTTTTAACCTAGATCTAACAGACAGAGATGATATAGACCTAATACAGAGGAACAGTGCATTTCACAATCTAGGACCAGCTTCTGGGAAAGCACGTTCACCTCTGCATTTCAGCCTCGACTTTGGGATGCATAATAATCCCTGGTTTGATGACCAAAGAGATCGAGCAGGCGGAAGTTTAGTCAACAGATCTGACAGATAAGGTGCCATTAAGTGATTTAAAAAACATTCATTCATTCTTTCGTTTATTTATTTTCATAGGTGCCCTAAAAGAATTTGATGGGCCGAACACAATTATTTCAGTTTTACTCTCATTAAAATCTTGAAAGTTCAAAGACAACCAGGCTTTCACATTTGACAAGCAAGACATAAGAGTTTTCAACCCACTTGAACTCTGTTTTAAGGGCAGGTAAATTTGAGTGACATCCATGCTTACTTCTTTTATGGTAAAATGCCCTTTACCACATTTTAATGTTAAAGTATGACAATTTTTACAATAGTTTACTCTAATTTATTTTCATTTTACTGTAGCAGTACAAAAACTTTATTTTTAGTATTTACTACTGAATTTAACTCCAAACAAGTGACTATGTTTTTAAGAACTGTCTCGTTTCTGTCTTCAACTACAGTAGCAGTACTTGATTACTTTGATTACAGTAGAATACCACAAGTTCATAGTATGCAGAAAGTTACTGTAAAAAGTTTTAAAATGACCCACAATGCAGTGCATATTACAGTAGTAAACTGTAAAGAATGAATGTGGTATTTTATTGGGTTTCTGCAGTAAACAACCGTATGTATATGTATATATATATATATATATATATATATATATATATATATATATATATATATATATATTGTAGCGAGGCAGAGGGAAAACAGCGACACAGTTGGATTCGTTTACAGACAAGTCCCCGGAGGGTGCTTTATTTACAAAGTGAAGTGGGTGTAAAAGGTGCTCTTCTTCAGGGTGAGGTGCTCCGGGAACAGGCCCGGCGCCAGGAAGTCAAAACTGAGGGGGCACTTTAAATCCATAGGGGGGCACTAGACCTGGTGACGGATTTTGGTCTCTTGTTTCTTTCATTTAGGCTATTTATTCATATTTATTATTACTTTGCATTACTGTCTAAGTTACTGACCTAAGGCAGTAATATAGGCTACGTTTTAATAGTAATAACAATATGCAGTTTCGCTATTACGAATTTTATTAACAATGGTAATGCATACCGCTTATTAATGCAGACGGATGATGGCTTCAGTGCCAAACGAGTGCTTTAAATCATATGTTATTCTCCTTATTTCCGTTTTATTTCAAATAACAGGCCTATGAATGTTTAAAGTTTTAGGTAAAGACGTCAAATTATGACGTCTTTACCACACATGCAAGCTGACCCACGATCAGACTATTCATTTAACCGGTAAATAAATATAGTAAAATCAGCTTAACCGAGTCATCCCGCTTCACGTAGCCTATATATTATCCAACCAACATCATTGTTAGGGAAAAGCTAAATGTTACAATTTAATGTAATTTAAAACAATTACTTAGTTACATTTTAAGGCATTAGTGTAGCCCGAAAAATACCTAAAAAAGATACCAAAATTCTCAGTTATTACCGTGGAAATTGGTTAAATTTTGGCACGGATAATACGCAACTCAATATGCTATACAACTTTTTTAAAAATCATTTTAAATGTAAAAACAAAGATTTATCTTAGGCTATCATAAGTGTGCTTTTTTCGTGATATTGTAAACCATCATAAACCATTAGGTTACTAAGCCTACCCGTCATTTTATTTATTAATTATTTAATTTATTAAGCCTTTTTTAATAGCTTGTCTTCAGGTTATTTTCATTTTAGTGCCATGAGTTACAAGTCAAAACAAACTCGATATGTTGTATTTTAGCTCTTAAAATAGATCTACAATATATTTTATGTTGTTTAATTTTGCATGAGCAAATAGCAGTATAGCCTAAATTACATATTTTTAAAAGATTATCATTCTGCCTCCCTGCAGCGCACGAGGTTTCTCGGTTGATCCGCGGTAAATCCACTTAAGCACTATACCTATTCCATTTAGGCTATAACGCTGCAAACTTGACTTCGCAGTGCGATCATCTATAAACGTAAAAGGCATTTATTATGTGTTATACCTTGACTGCTGCTGCATAATGGGATGTTTCTCTACACAACTGTAAAAGTGCGCTTTTTAGCAAAATGAAAGCAAACTTTCAAAGGGTTCTGCGTTTTGTCAGTTTTAGCTTAATTGTAATAATATTAATAATAATATTAATAAACAAATAAAAATATTATTTATAGTGTAGCCTACTGTGGGACTGTGCAGTAAACTATTTATTTTTATTAAAACATTTTTATTAGGCTACATCTTCCTGAATAACTAATAAATGACTGGCAGTTGCGTCTCTGCTAAAATTAATTTAACAGCAAATTTCTTATGTGTTTTTTCCTTTTAGAGCTCAAGAGAGTTGTGTTTAAATA